>NC_081327.1:18405000-18770000 GCF_026419965.1 Kogia breviceps
ATATATGTGTATGTATAACTGAATCACTTAGCTGTACACCTGAAACTAACACAACATTGTAAATCAATTATACTCCAACATAAAATAAAAATTAAAAAAAAAAAAAAGGACTCTGTTCACATAGAACTGACATTCTAGTGAGGGAGACTGACACCTTCTCATTGTTGTTCCTTTCCAGCTTTCTCAATGCTTCCAGTGCCTCTAGCAGAGTGTTGCACTCTAGCTGGTTCTAGGTCAAGCGCTCCCGTGGCATTCCATGCACAAGTCCTCAAAATGACACATCACAGATCTGTTCCTCCCAGGAGAGAATCCAGGTCTATGGGTGTGGCCATAGTCAGTCGGGGGTATCTACCAAAGAGAATGGGTCGAGAGGTCTAGAAGGTGGAGCCTGGAGATGAGTTAGGCAAGCCATTCACACTAGACACCAAGGATCTGTGAGTTCAAAGAAAGATTCAGAGAACATCACTTCAGACACTGGAATGAGGCTGCAATCCATCCACTCACTCGGAAAACATTTAGTGAGAACTGCTATGTGACAAATGCTATGCTGGGTCCTTGGGAAAGCAAGAGCAAGCAAGACTGATGAGGTCCTTGACTATCTTGCATCCAGTGATGGAGACAACTTAGCAAGCTATCACGTGAAAGGGCCATGAATGCCATGAGAGAAAAAAACAGTGCTCCAGAAACATTCCACGGGGGCACCTGAGCTGATCTAAGTGAGGAAGGTTGGGTGAGGCTCCAACAAAGAAGGGATCCTTAAATCCAGGTCTGAAGGGTTAGGAGGAGTGAGCTAAGTGAAGCACATACAGCGGGCACCTCAGGTACCTTGTATGTTTGAGGGTCTTCAAGAAACTCCTTGTAACCATCAGAGTTCTTAATTACTAATACTAGAAACCAACTCTGGATAATTTCAGAGGAAAAGGAGTTAATTGGACGAATATTAGCATATCAAAGGACAGGAGGGCTGAAGAATCAGTCAGGACCCAAAGGAAGCTCGACCATTAAGACCCTAGTTGAGCTTATCCCATAGGAGAGGTTGATTAGGACATTGTCACCAGGGTCACCATCACTGGGCACATGTCTGGCTAATCTGAGTCACACGATCTCATGTAAGGTGACAAAGAGCAGAGAAAGGGAATATCTACATCCTTTTGAGTGTAGATTCATATTAAAGATTTCCCTTAGTCAAAGTAAACTATTCAGATGCTGGGCAACATATACATGACAAATACCCACTAAACTTTGTGTGGCTGGAGGATAGAGAGTATAGAAGGAGAAATGGAGAAGTCCCACTGGCAACTTTAGCAGACACCATTAAGTCAAAGTCTTTGAAATCAGGTTAGGGAGTTTGACTCTTATCCTCAGAGCAATGGGAAACCATTCATGGTCATTCGGTGGGGATGGGGGTAGTGGTGGTAGCAGTGGCAGGCACTCTGGGAAAGTGCTCCCTATTGGAATGTGGAGAAGGAGTGGAGGTTGAATGGCTGGAAGCCAGAGAAATAGCACTTGATAAGCAATTGCAGGAATCCAGGGGAGGGATAATAGTGGTCTGAGTTAGACCTGGAGACATGCCCAGGGATCTTATGGGTATTTAGGAAATAGGATCAGTGTGAGGGAGAGGAAAGGCTTAAGAATGACCTTGAGGTTTTTGGACTAAGGGTGCCCAGTGATACAGCCCATGGATATAGGGACTCCTAAAAAGGTACAGCTTGGGGAATGAAGGGGCGGGGCAGAGCTGGATGCTGGTAAGGCATTGAGGGTCCTTTCCCAGTGGGGTCAGGAGAGAGGACTAGGCTGGAGAGGGCAAGCAGGGGTCAGCAGGTAGGAAATGGTGAGGTCAAGGTCCTAAAAACATGTCATATTTACATATCTGGCAGAGGAAGAGTTGCAAAGAGGACTTGCCCTGAGGTGGAATGTGAAGACTGATGGAGTCGTATTAGAAGAGGGCAGATGGGTCACCAGAGCCAAGGGCGAATAGAGGTCAAGTGACGTGAGTCATAATATGTCCTTTGGATCTAGTGGCAGGAAGTGCATGGTGTAAGCATCTTCGGTGCAGAGAAGCAGGGAGAGTTAGACACCGTGGATTTAGGAGGAAGAAACTACAGGTGTACATAGCTCTCCCACCCAAGAAATCTGACAGCTAGGGTGCGGACCATAGTTGGAGGCAGATGTGAGGGTGAGAAAGAATTCCTTCTTAAATATGAGAGACTTGAGCACTTTTAAATATCGGCAGAAAGGAAGCAGGGTGACCTACACTTATTTAGTGAGCCAGCCACTATTATGAGTGTTTTCTACGGACCAACTCTTTCAATCTCCAAAACAAGCCCATTAGATGGGAATTTGTATTATCTCCATTTTGCAGATGGGGACACCAGGCACAGGGAGGCTGGGTGCCATCCTCAAGGTCACAATGCCAGACAGTCTGGCTCCAAGCTAGAGCGTTTCAACACCACGCAGAAAACACCCCGCGGGGAAGAGAGGCGTCTGAGATAGAGCAGAGAATGGAGATTCTCGGGCCCCTGAGGAGGCAGAGAGACAGGAACCAGCACACACATAGTGGCAGGGATCACGTTGGACGGAGGGGTTCCTTTCTTTCCTGACACGGAGGAAAGACAAAAGGATGGGGTTTGATGTGAGTGGAGTGTCAGGTATGGTGACAGGTTCAGGTGCAGTTCAGCTGGTGGCTTTTGTTTTGTCCTTAAAGTAAGAGGCATGATCATCGGCTGAGAAGGAGGGGCGAGATGAGGAAGTGGTTCAGTGATTTGAGGAGGATGGAGTCCAGGAACACTGTCGACCAGAAAAATCTAGGAGACGGTGAGCAATTTAGAGGCTCCGGTCTGGCTGGCTGACACGCCCTGAGGCTGACAGCTCAGACCTTCCCCTCCCCTAGCCTGTCATTTCCATCAACAGATTGCCTCATCCTTGATCCTTCAGCAGTCCTGGCACCGGGGAACAGAGGAACAGCTCCAGTTCAGAAAAGCCATCCCAGGAAGCAGCTCAGAGACCAGAGTTTTGCAGATCTGTGGCTGGAGGAGTGTGAGAAGGATACAGAGTTTACTGGGGAAGGACCGACTGGAAATTGTGCCTGATAAACTGTTCTTCTCCTAGGGTGAGGTTCCCACCCAATGAATGGATGACAGAAGATGAACTTCTCTTTGGTTCGTTTTCACTTTTCCATTTGATGAGGTTCTTTGTTGCTGGATAAGCAACATCCGTGTCACTCTTACCTTCTGGGTGCCTCTTCAATCCCAGGACCTGCCTTCAGGCCACAGCACCAGAGGGGCTGGTGGTAAAGCATCAACCATCACCAATGTCTTTCCAGGAAGCTGTCCTTGTGGTCCATCATGTTGGAGGCCCACACCTCACTGGTGTTGCCCTAATTCGTTCCACACATGCTTCAGCTCATCTTGCTCTTTTTGAAAAACAAAGAAGGAGACCAAGGGCGTTAAGGAATCTGTGCAGAGTTGGGCAACTCAGCTGTATTTTGGAGTTTTTGCCTGCTTAAGAAATATGTTTCATTGTTTTGAAATTGATGAGAATGAGAATTTTCCCGTTAATTTTTAAATCAAAATTGGATCCATATGTTTTCTGATTCATGTCTGCTTCACTCATCTTCCTGCTTCAACAGAACGCTTGATGTCTAAGAAACCGCTTTTATACATGCCCTTCCCTGCAGATTGAAGAGAAAAGATGGGGAATTGAAGAAATTCTAATGACCATGAAATCCTGGGGTCCATTTGGAATTGTAACCGCAAGTTGAAATGGTCACCTTAGGTTTTCCCCGAAAACAGTTCTTTCCAGGGCAAAGTGTCTCTGGGTCCCTTTTTTTTTTTTTTTTTTTTTTTTTGAGGTACGCGGGCCTCTCACTGCTGTGGCCTCTCCCGTTGTGGAGCACAGGCTCCCGACGCGCAGGCTCAGCGGCCATGGCTCACGGGCCCAGCCGCTCAGCGGCATGTGGGATCTTCCCGGACCCGGACACGAACCCTTGTCTCCTGCATTGGCAGGCGGATTCTCAACCACTGCACCACCAGGGAAGCCCCTCTGGGTCCCTTTTTGTTTGGAGGAAGCTGTCATATATCCTTCCACCCTGAGCACCCCTAAAGTCAAAGGTCAAACCTTTGGGGCTTGAAGGTAGCCACTGTTGTTTTTCTCGGTGAGCTGGAGAGGAGAGGTCTGCTTCCTGGTACTGCTTAGCTCAGTCCGGTGGCCATGGCAGGGTGGACCTCCCCAGTTGAACCTGGACTTCGGTCTATATTTCCCCCAGATCGTTGTAATACCTGGTGGATCTGTTGTTCTGGGTCCTGAGATGGGCCCAGAACACAACTGGGGCCCAGAGGGGTAGAGCCCTGCCCCCACCTGGAAGCCTCCAGTCCCAGGAACACTCTAGCCAGTCAGCTGGTGGAAACAAGGTGTCACCTCCACCATCAGACCTGTCAGAAACCTGCCAGATGACCCCACAGACTACAAGAGCCTCAGCTATTTCTTTCTTAATTACACCCCCATTGCAACTTTGTTGCAGGTAAAGAAACACCCTTCTTAAAAATTTAAAAACCATGGAGTGGACTTCAAACATTGTTCCCAGTATCCTCAAACTTCTGTTTTTGTTTTGTTTTTGGTCTTAATCTTCTGAGAACCTCCATTTCTTTACCTGTAATGTTTGAATAATAATACTTAGATTAATAATGTTGAGAGGATTGATTTTGTTAAACACTCTTCTTAAACTGTGAAATGCTTCGGGCAGCTGTATAATAATCATCTCATGCCTCCTAACTAGCTCTGGAGGACCCACAACTGGAGAAATGGACTAGTCCGCACCGCCCACCCCTCAACACACACACACACACACACACACACACACACACACACACACACACACACACACGAACACTCACGCAGCAGAGTATGAGCTTTCCAGGATCCCGAAGTAACAGCAAGGTTTCCAAGCAGGAGAAGTCAGTTCCAGGATTTCCCTCAGCACCCTCTCTTTCCCTCTCCATGGGCGTCAGTCTCTCCATTTGGTTGTTTGAATTTGGTAGGGGTCCAGGCAGAGACGTTTAATTCTCAAGACTGTCTGCATCTTCCCTGTTGGTGTGATGTGTAAATGCCTTGTTGATATTCACTCTATAGCCTCTAGGACGGAAGAATTTGGTTCAAAGGGGCAAAGGACCTTATGGTTTTCCATAACCTCTGCAGGTTTCCAACTGTCAACAGCCACAAAACCAGATCAAGGATTCAAGGTGCAGAAAAGTCCTTGAGAAGGAGCAAACCAGCCTCACATATGGTTGGTCTCTCTTTCTCTCTCTCTCTGTCTTTGCCAGGAAGAAGTGTAGGACCAATTTATGCACAAATTGGTCACATTTTCACACATAGCTCCAATTATCTAAAAGGGGTTTAACATTATATTTATATTGATAAGCTTAACAATGTTGAACTGCGACTCTCAGCTGATCTGTTACGATTCACATCCAAAGAGACCAGAAGGAATAATTGGAAACCCTCCAGCATCTCAAGAAATAGAGGCAGCCTTGAAAAAGATGAAAACTGCTGCACAAGGTCTCAGTTTTGCTGAAATTACCACATAAATTCCAAATGAAGGATGGCCAAGAATATTCCAGCAATTACAAATTCTCTCCTAAAGACGTAGGGAAGCTACCAGGTTAGGGAGAGTGCAGATGTGAGCTATCATCAAAGTCTCCAAAGGAAAAATAAAATTAATGCATTGCAACAAGATAGATTCAGCACCCAGTGAGATGCTTGATAGAAAAATTTTGAGTTTTCTACAATTTCTTAGCAAAATAATAGAGTTCTAGGTTGGGCATTTAACAACAAAGAGCTCTGATATCTTGCACTTTTGATACACCTGTCATTGCAGGAATCTTAACCACTGACAATAGGGTTAATTGCACTAAGCTATTTTGCCCTCTCACAAATTATCCTTGGGGATCTGCGGTGGCTCTGGTCCCCCCCCCCTGTTAGTCACATGCTTCAACTGAGTGCTGGCTGGAAGAATAGGATGGGGACAGTTTAAAATACCCGTATGTACCTGGGTCTATGTCTCTGACTCTGGCTGCACCTGCATTGCGAAAAACAGCTAAAAGGGTTAGGAAGTTTTGATCATATGCATCAATAAAGCAGATTAATGTGATTAAATATAAGGCCAGTTTGGTCAACTGTATACAATTTTCTAAGGTGGTCCCCATTCCAAATCGCATTGTTCACTCCTACAGAGGGAGACCTAAGAACAGTACGTGTGTGCCTGCAGCGGCATTTTAACATCCAGTGAAGACTGGCTGAGTGTCCATCTTGGACATAAGCTTTCAGCCATCACATTCATGAGCACGTGACTCAGCTGTCACTCTTCAGGTCACTAGCAGCCCTGAGGGAATCAAAGAGGTGAATCTATGCATGAGGCTTCCCAAGCAAGCCAGGTCCAGAGATTCACAAAAGGGAAGACAGCCAATACAGTTCACCCCGCCCTTATGAAAAAACAAATACACATTGAATCAGACAGAGAAAGACAAATATCATATGATATCACTTATATGGGGAATCTAAAAAAATGATACAAATGAACTTATTTATAAAACAGAAATAGACTCACTGACATAGAAAGCAAACTTAAGGTTACCAAAAGGAAAGGGGGGAAGGGATAAATTAGGAGTTTGAAATTAACAGATGCACACTACTATACACAAAATAGACAACCAACAAGGACCTACTGTATAGAACTATACTCAGTATCTTGTAATAACCTATAGTTCAAAAGAATCTGAAAAAGACTATATACATACACCCATATATGTTTAACTGAATCACTTTGCTGTACACCTGAAACTAACGCAACCTTGTAAATCCAACTATACTTCAATTTTAAAAAGCAACTATTCATTTGTTATCTACATGTATTACATAGACATTGTATAAAAAGGGAAGGTTTGGGTTTTACCCATGTTTAATTTTTCACTGGAATTTCCCATATGGTTAGAATGGGAAGACCCCATCTGAGTTGGTCGAGCACATCAGCCACCTGGGGCCACAGGTCATCAGCTCTCCTTCGAAAAAACCCAGCCCCCGGAGTCACTGGAGGCAATCACGCAGCTGGGAGGTGAGAGAAGATGGCACTTCAAGAGGTAACACGGCTCTCTGAGGGGGCTCCATGGAGCCTTGACCATGGAGATAGATGTGGGGAGGGAAGGTGAGGGGGTGGCAGGAAATGTCTTCTCCCCATGCCTGCTCTGAGGAAGAGAGGCTGAGAGACGCTGAGGTCCTGCGGGCGGGGTTGGGGGCCAAGGGTCCAATGCCCTCTGCGCGTGCCACTCTCCAAGGTACCGAGGCGGGGCTGCACGGGGAACGCGCGCTAGAGGTAGATTGTTGCCCTTCCCGTGAGCCTTCAGTCACCCGTTACAACTCTCATGGAACCATCGTGTGATTTTCCATAAAATGTCTGTGTCTTCCACAAACTGCACTCCCCGAAAGGAGGAACTGCTCCTGTCACGTTCTCTGAGCACCTTGAACCTAGCACAGCTCCTGGGACACAAAAAGCATGGAGAGAAAATTTCACACGCTTCGCCAGCCCCTTCATCCACGAGGACGCTTGTAATTCCAGAGAGTTCAATGACATTTCCAGAGGGCAGAGAAAGTCGTGGGGAGACAGGACAATCAACTGCCATGAACAGCACACCTGCTATAAGAGGCTGTAGATGTAGGGACATGAGGCTGAGTGACCAGACCACGGCCCTGTGCTCAGGGACAGTCGAGCTATGGAACAGACAGACAAGTCAGACGTGAATGAATAAATGAATGGGACAATTTTTGAGTGTCATTAAGTCCTAGGGTAAAGTATATACTGTAACTGAGGCTTGGCGGCAGTAATACAAAAGGACTCCAAGAAGGTAACATTTGGGCTGAGAACTGAGTTGATAGAAACCAGCCTGCACAGGGCAGATCGAGAATTTGCGGATCCTGAGGTTTTCATAATTTGGGGGGCCCTCTGTAAGAAATGTATGCCTATGAAAATGACTACTGAGAATGAGAAAAGAAATCACAGCTCTGAGGACTTGGCGATTTGGGCCTTCTGAGGGCTTGACAGGTGCTTCCTGAAATGCCTCCTGACTGCCAGCTGGCCTCCCCTCCCACCCCGACCTCCACCTCTCACGGCGCTCACGGGCCCTGAGCGTGTAAGGGTCCCCAGGCTTAAGGTGCACGGGCTGCCAGGAACGTCTCCTCCGGACGCCCCATTTGACAGGCTGCAGGGAGGGCATTCTGGACTCGGGGACACAAGTGTGTGCAGAGCAGCTGGGTAGGTGATGGGGAGGAGGTAAAACCATGATCAGGGACCAGACTGCGGGAAGCACTGGGCAGGTGGGGCTTACTGTGCCTCAGGTGTGAAACACCGAAGACGCAGGTGCCCAGTGGCCCTGACGCGGAGCACAGGAAGATCTGATCTGGGAGCACCTGTCGCCACGTGACTCACGACTCACGCAGAGCCAGTGCGGGGAAGTGAGTCAGGCAGTGCGATCTGTGGCTCCTCACACAGAACACACTGCCACTGGCACACCGGCCCTACTTCTATTCCTCCTCCTATTTTCCTCACAAATGTATGTTTTGTGTGGAGTTATCCATCACCTGGGCGCCGTCAATGAGACGTGTCATTCCTCTGTGTGTGCGTTCTGATAAAATGGCCTTAATGCATATGCAAATCTGTCTTCTTGAGAAGGAAGTATGTGGAAACAGTCACATTTGGCTGGAAATCTTACACTGTGAAAATACCGAAGAAGCATATGCGTTAATTTTACCTTAAATTTCAGAAGAAGCCACCCACCCTGTCCTTGTCACACAGAATGGATCAGATTTGAGGCATCTATGTTTCCATGAGATCAGCTTGAAGTTAGTTGGAGGAAAGTGAGCTGGGTCCCGGGAAGCTAGACAGGGCATCTCAACTAACTCCCGCCCTCCCTCTCTCCCTCCCTCCCTCCCTCCCTCCCTCTCTCTCTCCCTCGCACTGTCTCTCCCGCCCTCCCTCTCTCTCTCCCTCCCACCCACCCTCTCTCCCTCCCTCCCTCTCTCCCTCCCTCCCTCTCCTCTCCCTCCCTCCCTCCCTCTCTCCCTCCCTCCCTCTCTCCCTCTCTCTCCCTCCCTCCCTCTCTCCCTCTCTCTCCCTCCCTCCCTCTCTCTCCCTCCCTCCCTCACTCACTGTCTCCCTCCCTCCTTGCCTCTCTCTCTCCCACCCTCCCTCCCTCCCTCCCTCACTCACTCACTCTCTCCCTCCCTCCCTCCCTCCCTGCCTCTCTCCCTCCCTCGCTCCCTGCCTCCCTCCCTCCCTCACTCTCTCACTCCCTCCCTCTCTCCCTCCTTCACTCCCTCTCTCTCTCCCTCCCTCTCTCTCTCCCTCCCTCGCTCTCTCCCTCCCTCCCACTCTCTCTCCCTCCCTCCCTCCCTCCCTGCCTCCCTCTCTCCCTCTCTCCCTCCCTCCCTCCCTTACTCTCTCCCTCCATCCCTCTCTCTCCCTCCCTCCCTCCCTCTCTCTCTCCCTCCCTCCCTCTCTCCCTCACTCACTCTCTCCCTCCCTCCCTGCCTCCCTCCCTTCCTCTCTCTCTCCCTCCCTCCCTCCCTCTCCCTCTCCCTCCCTCCCTCCTTCTCTCCCTTCCTTCCTTCCTTTTGTCCCTCTGCCTCCACCTTCTTATTTGTCACCTTCTTCTCCTCCATCTTCCTCATTTTCTTCTCCCAGGTAACATTTCTTAATTAAGGCATATCATAGAGAACTATAGTCCTCTTCCGTCTACTTTGTATTTACTTTTCCAGACAAAAAGAGCATTAGAACAAGACTAGAATGATCCTCAATGTGGCTCTACAATCACGTGCCAGATAAAAACC
Source organism: Kogia breviceps (assembly GCF_026419965.1). Lineage (NCBI taxonomy): Eukaryota > Metazoa > Chordata > Mammalia > Artiodactyla > Physeteridae > Kogia > Kogia breviceps. The sequence goes on from NC_081327.1 coordinate 18,414,874, forward strand.
ATCACATATCATGTAGAAATAATAATTTTTAAAAAATGATGGTTTATCAGTCATGACAAAGGCCAGGTCTGGAGACTACAAGTTTCCGTTTGGCTTTGGGCTTCTCTGCCATTTTAAGGTCCTACTAGGATCACGTCTTGGGAGACTGAATAGCAACTAATACAGAGCTAAATAAAGCATGTGGGGTGGGAGAGAGCCGTGTGGGATGGAGAACTGAGGAGCTTCCTGGGAAAGGGGGGCTTAAACTTAAGCCTTCAAGTGTCCACAGATAGAAAAGAGAGCAAGAGCCCTCTCCCATCTTCAGAGGACTAATCTTCACATCTGGCCCAGGAGTCACCCTTTCCTAAGACACATCTCACAAGAAAAAAGTAACCCAAGACCCCTAGCTTATTTTATATCTTAACTAAGTATCCTCATTATAACCCTATGAAGTAGATACTCCATAGTATTGGTGGGAAAACTAATGCTCAGAGAAGTTAAATAATTTGCCCAAGGCCACCCAGCTTCTCAATGATGGGCAGGGATTTGAATCTGAAGAGTCTAGATCTAGAGCTTCCCTGGTGGCGTAGTGGTTGAGAATCCGCCTGCCGATGCAGGGGGCGCGGGTTCGTTCCCCGGTCTGGGAGGATCCCACATGCCGTGGAGCGGCTGGGCCCGTGAGCCACGGCCGCTGAGCCTGCACGTCCGGAGCCTGTGCTCCGCAACGGGAGAGGCCACAGCAAAGTCTAGCTCTAGAGTCTTTGCCTATAACTACTCGATGGCCTGCAAAGACAGGAGAAGAGGAAAGATGTGGCATTTTCCAAGAACAACAGAAGTTTCCATCTGGCTGAAGCATGAAGAGAAGGGGTGAGTGAGTAGAGGTTAGGCTAGAGAGCTAGTCAGGGCTGGAGAAAGGAGCCGTGCTGAGAGCTTGAACATGAACCTGGGCCTATGAGGAAGCAAAGACTTCACCCAAGGTGGTTTTTGGCTGGTTATATTAGGAGGATTGTTCTGGCTGTGAGATGCACTCAGGTGAAGGGTCAGACTGGAGCCTGGGCAGGCGCTCTCATCTAAGGCAGAGGTAGTGGGTGGGAGAAGAGGGAACAGAGGGTGCACTAAACAAATAAATTAGGGCCAAGTTTTTAATGATATAGTGTTATGATTATCAACGTCTTATTTTCCACTCAGTTTACTTTTTGAAACCCCTTTTTATGTGATTTCCTTCACTTGAGTCTCCTGGTAAGGCTAGGAGAGCAGCATTCCCATTCCATCTCCACTGGTCATATGCATGAAGCAGCCCGCAGCCAAATTCAGGCCTCCTTCCGCAAGACTCAGGCTGAACCTAAAACCTGTCCAAGTCCTCCAGAGGATGCCACATGAGCCCGGAGTGGACTGACCTCCACTGTGGGGGTCTGGCCAGACTCAGATCTGTATCGTCATCCCCAGGCAACACTGTCACTTTTTGCAAGAGGCTGTTTGGGGCAACCTTCCAGGACTAAGCCTTCCAGAAGCTCTAAATCACACACCAGAACAACAGTTTAGATGCTTTAAACGTATTGATGCATTTAAGCACCATAATAATCCTACACCGTAAGTCTTATTCCTGCCCCCATTTTATGGAGAAGGAAACAGTGGCTCAGAGAGGTTAGGAAACTCAGCTGAGATCACACAGCTAGTGAGTAGCTGAGGTAGGATTCTGCCGAGCTGCACCTCCCCAAATTAAAGAGCCCAAACCGTGCTGTCCCCCTCAGACTATAGCCTATGAAATAGCTGCCAAGGAGAACCCCAGCAGGCCAGGCTTTTAAGGAACTCTTTACAGAGCAATTATTTCTTCGAATATTGGAAGATAAAGGGATCAGTGCATGCTAGGGCATCACACTGATTTGCTCATAATAGATATCATAGGGATTAAGTGGAGTTTGTCCTGAGTGTAATTAGCAGATACTTTTCAAATGTGATGATAATTGCAGCCCATTGTTTCTACCGTAATTTACAGAAATAAAGAAACTCTACTGCTGTTCATCTCCTGGAAGAGAAGGGAAGAGAGCTCCTGTTCAAGAATCAGCTGATTTCTGCGGCCAAACAATGCAACAGTCACGGATCACGGTTACCAACGGGCCCTCGCATCTGCAAAAATGACCATTTGCACTAATATTCTCAAGATAAAATAAAACATGCTTTTGTCTACTTCGTTGGGACTCACAACCAATGGAAAGAAGACTAGAAACCTGCTGTCCTTTTGGCTACAAGATGTTATCTTAAAATCTCTGCAGATAGTCACCTCTGGTCTCCCTGCTAGAACTGGGCAGTGCCTTTCTCTGATATGTCCAACTGGTGATGGTCATGGGACAATTTGGTCATCACTGGCCAAGCATCAGCTGGGCTGTGGAGGGCTCAGGCATCCCCACCCCCCCTCCTCTGACAGGTGGTACTTCCCACTGAAGACCTAGGTCTCAGAATGAGCAAAGGTCTCTTCTGGCTGATCACAACTTCAGGGCATCAGTGTCACTCTGGTACCTTCCAATGTCACAGATATTAGAGCCTTTTAGCTAGTCCTATGCTACATGTATTGCCCAAGCTAAAATCGTTCGTTTGGTCATGAGCCCAGGGACACAGCCTTGGGAAGCACCTTTCACTTCTCAATCCCAAACCTGCAGGTGACGGCATAGGGATTTTGCCCCTGCAGTGATTTTTCTTTATTTAAACCTCATGCTATTTACCTCTCCTAGCTTTTTACCTCCAATCATCCTCTTGAGTAATTACATTTCTTAAGGCAGAGCTGTCTTTTGACATCTATCAAAACAAAGAGGGAGAAGGCTGCTAATAGAAATCCTTTTGTCAAAGCCAGTCTCTACATGGACAGGGAGGCTTCTGCATGCGACTTCTGCTGTCAGAGACTGAACAGGCTCAGGGTGTCAGGAACGTTCCATTAGTGACCAAGCCCAGCCCTGCAACATCTAAGCCAAAGGTGAGATTTATGTCAATGAAAAGACAGGGGCTTGCGAAGTCCAGGTCAAATTAGGTGAGGTCATTTGAGAATGTCTTTCCCTTCAGGAACATCACCTAAGTTCTAGCTGTTCCAATGTCTGAAACACCCCTAGCGGCAGAGACAGCTGGGACACCACCCAAGGCTGGCCCCCCAGGCCTCTGCCAGGACTTGGCATTGCACTCTGAGGCAGCTCTTGCCGGGGAAAGGCTGACTGCTTCTTATCCCACAGGGCTCTGGAAACAGAGCCTCCATAAATTCACACATACGCATTGACTGCTTCCCCACCCCCACCCTGGCAACACTGGGCAAATTTCAAAAGACACTAAATTTGATAACTAACACTTATTACTCATTGCCCTCTCCGCAATATTCTTGGCAGGGGTTAGAAACTGACATTTGCAGCTGAAAATAATGCATTGTCAAATAGGAAAACTGCAGGCTATAATTTTTAACACTTGTATCTGTTATTTTAAACATGAAACATTGCATCAGTTTGACATTAATTTATATAATGGGGACCAAAAAGGATAATGCAATCTTGGTGACCACCTTCATTTAATTAACTGACAGCAAGAGCCACTAACCAAAACTATGGAATTACCATACACAAAAACAGTGGCTGTTTGTACACCTTCCATCATGCATTATTGAAATGCACCATGTCATTAGGGAAAATAATCAGGATGCTAGTGTGAAACCAGCCACTGATAAATGCAGACACAAAACTTTTATGAAAGTTTGTAAATACAGTATTGTATGGAAATTCTGATGCATATTGGCTTTCCTGAGCACCGTAAAGTGTTTTATTATGAAAAAAGTGGATAAGATACTTATCTTTTAAATTGGAGTTTAATATTTTATTAGTGCCAGGCACATAATTCTCATCAAATGGCAGGAAACTCTTTTTTGTATGGATATAAATGTCTAGAGTTTAATATTTCAAAGATAAGTACCTACCACTGCATCTATCACACAGCAGCTTAATGGAATTTACTTTTTCTTAAATATTTATACTGTATATGTGTTTTCTAGTCAAGTGATTATAGAACTCTAAGGTGGAGAGCAAGGCTGGTCATATCGTTAAGAAGACAAGCCACCCACACACCATTTTACTTTTCCAAATGTCATTAACCTGGATGGGGAGAGAAATAATTAAGTTATTCAGAACCAGGGGCTGAAGAGGGCAACGAGAAAGATCTGATTCTGGAAACCAAACAGCCAGAAAGTTTCTTTGATTTAACCTGAGTTTACAGACAACTTCTCAGAAGGAATTGAGTTTAACTAATTAGAACAGAAGGTGTTTGGCTTTAAAAGGGAAATTGCATTGTGTCGAACATCTCTCTTCTTCCTCTGAGCCCCTCCCTCCACCGCGCGAGCTGTTTCCCAAGGACGGAGGAGGATGCAACCCCAGCTCCCCGCTCCCCAGCCCTGCTCACTCTTTCATGGGGCCTGAGAAATGCTTTCTGATCCATGCTGATACAATTACCTAGCCTTTATTGGCAATTCAGACCTGCTTTTAGGGACATTTTAGAGCAAATGATGTTTTCTTGATATTTTTTTAAAAAGTAGTGCTATTTCCTATACCTTTGGGATAAGGTAGAAACCAAGTTAGAGGCTCATTAGAGGGCTGATTGCTACAATGCAGTGTTTTTTTTTGTTGTGTCCCTGTTGTTGGGAACTGAGCTACCCAAACTGGAGGCATGGGCCAGGCGACTCTCCATTCTCAGTCAAAAAGTATTTTTATTTTCCGTTTTTGGGTGAAATACGAACCAGGATTTACCGCTTCTATACTTAGAAAGGTCTTAAAATCCTCCCATTAGTGGAAAGATATAAAAATGGGCTCAATAAACTTTCTCATCTGCGCATATGCCAGGGAGAGGCAGGGGGTTGGTTCCTTTAGCAGGTAGATGTCCAGTTTATAAGATGCCGTGCTTTCCTCCCTGATGGCGTTTAGGCCGGTATTAACCAAGGAGCGGTTGTATTGACAGTAAATAAAACAGGCTGTCCTGAAGGGTTTTCTGACAGGGATTTAAACACAGTGACATTGAAAGCCACACAGTGGAATTAGTGAGGGCACAGAAGCCCACAAGGTTTCCTGTCTACCCAGCGAGCTGCTGGACTAGAGACACCCGGCGAGGTTTAATTCAGATCCTACCTTGGCAGACCGCATCGGAAACGGTGGCCGTCTCGTGCCCCGGGGTCTGCAGCTCTCCCGCTGAGACCTGGGGTCCGGCCTGCGGGCAGCTGGACCGACCGTAGGTCTGGCTGTTGGTTCCCATCCCCCCGCCCTCCGGCCTCCGTGGAGGACCACAGGGAAGGGCCTGGCCTCGTGGGAAATGAGAGCTGATCGTTTAAAATTCTCTTCACCAGGGCTGTGTGACCTCGAGAGAACTCGGCGGAGTTAACTCAACCTGTTCAGTAGAAACATACTCGTTCAAGAAAACAGGGTTCCCCAGATCCCCGTGGGCACAGGCTTGTGCCAGATGCACATTTTCTGGGTTGGGACGGGGTTCACTTCAGCCAAGAGCAAGTCACAACTGCTCAGCCCTCCCAGGGCTCCTCCCACGTGCTCAGCTGAATCCGGGCTCCTTGCCTGCTCTGTAATCTGGGCCCTGCCGGCCTTCAGACCTCGCCTCTGACACTCCTCCCTATCCTCTGTGCCCAGAGCACTGGCCACGCTCAGGCCACCCCAGCTCCTGTCCTTGCTGTTTCCTCTGCCTGAAATGCCCTCCTGTGTGTACAGGCACAGTGGCGCCCCTGTCACTTAGTTGCCACTTTTTAAGAACTCACTGGGACTACATCTAATGTTGACACCTGTACCCTCACATCCAGTCCCCAGCAGCCTATTTCATTTCTTCCATGGCCCTTCTCACTACCTAAAATTATCATCATTTGCATCTTTCTGGTTGGTCTGTCACCTTCACTGAGCTATATGATCCAAGAGAGCAGGGACCTTGTCTTTGCTCTGCTGTATCCTCAGAGCTTAGCCTCAGGAAGGTACACAGTAGGTGCTCAATTCATCCTCGTTGAGAGACCGAGACCAGAGAGTCTTTACAGGGAGGCAGGGCCAGCTCCAGGTGAAACATTTTCCATGGAGGGGGCAGCCTGTGATCAGATGGGGAGGGAACCTACCGGCCTGTTAAAGAGGTTGGTGTAGCTCAGAGCCACAGGGAGTGTGCAAATGGACCAGCAGGGGGCACTGAGGAGGTGGCCCTGAGGGAGAGGCAGCCATGGCTGGAGCTGGCTGTGTGCAGAATGGAGCAAATCGCTGTCCTGTCTCTCCACCACGTGGCTCTCCGCCGCGTGAGTGTACTGATGCCTGCAAATTCCTCCGTTTGAGGCAGGAACTCCAGTGAAGGCTACCAGGTAACCTTGCCCAGCCGTGAGCTTGGACCACCTGGGGAAGTCTTGGCCCACAGACCAGGGCAGGTCCAGAGCCCATGGTGTGACTGAGGCTCCAGAAAGCCAAGCTCACTCAGATCTGGCTGCGTCATACCAGAGTGGCCCAGGGAACCTCCAAGCCAGATCTCAGGACTGAGAATGACTCTCCAGGCACCAGACCCAGGGACCAGCTGGGAAGTAACGGATACAGAAGCAGACCGCAAGTTTGGGATATGTAGGAGCAAGTTCAGGGTCTGAAGTATGCACACAGCTTCAAGAGCATGCCGTTGTAGGTGGCCAGGATCTGCACAGGTCCTGCCGGGACCCTCAGGTGAGGCCCGAGGGCCTGGCTAGTGGGCAAGTCCTGGGCAGCAGAGGGTGCAGGGGCACATGTGTGCTTGCCTGGGATGAGGAGGGGGTAAACACAGGGCCTGCACTGCACAGGAAATGGCCTGGCCTGGAACTCGTGAGAAATGTGTCAATTCTATCCCCTGGTGCCCAGGAGGCTGGGTTAGGTGGTGACACCAATCTCAGGGAGTGTCCTTGCCTAGAGAAGGCAAGTCAGCCCACGTGGGTCTTGGGATAGTGCAAATTTCCCCCAGGGGTCATGGCAGGGCATCGGTGCTGTACTTAGCTGTCCGCAGAGTGCTGAGCGCCTGCCCCCATGGCAGACATACTGAGCACTTGTTCACTGGAGTTCACCGGTCACTCTCTCTCTGCACTTCCTCTGTACAGACGCCTGCCCAGAAGGGCCACTGGCTGCGAGTTCCTTCCACAGCCCATCCGGGTGCACCAGTGTGGGGCAGGGCTGGGTATGTGCTTCCAGCAGTGATTGTCCTGCTGTCCCCTCAGTGCCTCTGTACCCCACAGCGGCTCCTCACTCTACAGTAGACCAAGAAGGCGCTTCAGTGTCCCCAAACCCTTGGCGGAATGGGGCCCGGGACCCTTCCCTGCAGCCCTCCGTCCACTCACACCTGGCCCAGGCTGGGGCCCACAACTCATCAGTGTCCAACAGGGAGACTTGCCTTCCACAACACAGGGATGGGGTCCCCACGGGCCTCGGGCACAGGAAGGGAATTCCACGGAGCAATCCCTCAGTAAGCTTTGCAGCTCCATGCAGACAAAAAGAAGATGCTTCAAATGTGATTCGTTTCCCAAGTAACTGTGACAGTGGAGAGAGAGAGCAAAATTAGGGGCTTATCAGGTACTAGCAAGGAAAGGGGAGACAAGCCCCCCAGAAGGAAATACTGTTGTTGAGAAACATCCAAGTCCGTGAAAGCACACCCTTCTTCCTCTTCTCATTTCTAGGCCACATTCTGAAAAATTTTTTTTTAAAAATTATAATTTGTGTATGTGTGGGGTGTAGGGTGTGAAGGATACGGATTGCTTCTTGTGTGTCTAAATTCTCATAGTGTCCTCAAATGGCTTTTCCCATTTGAGAATTCTCTCTCATCAACATGGCTCCCTGCATCTCCGTACAAAACATAAATAAATAAAATAAAAAAGTATAAAGACGGTGCAATGAGACCTCTGGGTCAGGCAAAGCCTGTGGAGTTTGAGCCAGTTACCAGACAAATACAAGGGAGCGATTATTGCAGGCCTTGCTGCCTTCTGCTTAGCATGAGGGACTCATTTGGGGAGAAAGATTCAATTTCATAAAAATGATTTTCAAGAGCTGTTTTGTGAGTAGTAGAATGTTGGGTGTCTTTTTTCTTTTGCTTTCACCAAAATGAATAAAAACTTTATGTTCAGTGTGGTACTTAGGTACTGGTTTTGTTAATTTCTTGAAACAAATTGGCTCCCCAGTAAATCCCAGACTTGGACAGCCACATTAAGCTAGCAGTGGGGAGGCAATCTGAGCATGATTATCCTGCAAGAGAATTCCCAGAATTTCATCCAAACTGTGATTTGTTCTCTTATAAAAAGCCTATAAAACCCAGTATAGAAATTCCTGCAGGAAACTCGAGTGCTTAAATATCTGCAATTACTCTCTCATGATTAAAGAAAGAGATGAAGAACAGGACATCAGCGCCCGACAGAAATTCCGAGATGTGGCCTGAGCTATAAATCATGGAGGGGGTTTGGGGGACCTTGAGGCTCATGCACAAATCAGCTCGGGACTCTGAGCTGCTCTGGATGGGCTGAGCCAGGTCAGGGTGAGCGCCTGGCTGGGGAGGCGCATAGCACACCCTGCACTTAGGTTCCTGGGAAATCACCCCGAAACTTCTGGTGAGGGGAGGACCTGGTGGCCTGGAGCCCCTGTAATGACAGGGCTCAGTAGGTTGAACTGTCATTTTGCTTTTCTGCAAAAGCAGTGCTTCATGACCGCCGAGCACATATGTTTTCATGCCTCACAATTGCATCGTTCACACAAGCCCCCACACTACACGTCCCGGGCTCAGGCCCTCAGTTCCAGAGTCTCCATGCACCAGCTGCTGGGTTGGCCCTAGTAGGCCTTGTATGTGACCCTTCTGAACCGGCTTAGGCAATTTCTTTTTCCTAAATCTCTGTCTTTTAAGTGGTGATCGTTAACTCTATTCCCTATGATGACATCTAAGGGTAACACCTTGGGGCTTCCCCAGCTGTCCCATGAGGAAGCTGAGGCCCAGGCTTGCATGGAGACCAGCCCTGGAAGGAAAGCCCACCCTCCTGATTCCTCACCTCCGTTGCACTCGAGAAACCATCCATCATCTTGAGACTCCCAGCCAGGCCACAGGGCACTTTCCTCCCAGCTGGACTTTCCTCCCCACTGTAACTCGACACCCTGCTGTCCAAAGTCTCTCCACTTTGCTGCTTGGCGGGCAGGAGCTTCCGAGAGTGAGCCTGAACGACCATCTGCAGGGACCCCTAAGAGCCTCGGGTTCGTAGAGGGGTGACATATCTGCCAGCGGCTGCATCATCTCCGTGGCCCCGGCTTGTGGGAGCAGCCTCAAACCCTGAACAGGCACCTCTGCTCATCAGCCCTCCAGCCCTACGAGCCTGCAGTTGACAATATCTGGATACCCTCTCCATTGACAGTTTACCCTTCCGACACACTCGTAACTAGTCTCCCAGATTAAACTAGAGCTTGCACTGATAAGAAGTGTGGTGCCGAGTTCCTGGAGGGTAGGAGCTGTTGGTTCCCCTCTCCAGGTCCTCCCAGCCCAATGCCCAGCACACAGTGGGCACTCACAGGATATGTTGTGAGAGGCCGTAAAGGATGTTCTGTGGAGTTTGCATGTCACCCTGGAGACCGTATGTTGAATGTCTTGGTTAATTCACTCCTCTTCCTTCTCACTGGTCTTCAGAGAAGTAGATCAGGGCTGCATGTGAGGGCTATTTTTCCTCTGGGAGCAGCAGCCTGCCTTCCGTGGCAGCCAATGAAGGGTACACATTACTGAACTGACCTCAGAAGGGCTAGGATGATGTTGGCACCTGGCATACATCTAACACCGGCCAGCGGGAGCCAGCACTTTGGGGCATTCTCTCCCAATCTCTCTCTCTCGCTCTTTGAATTCTGCTACCTTCCCTCCCTCCCTTCCTCACTCTTTCTCTCTTTCTCCACCACCCTGCTGCTCAGAACTGGGAACCATGTCCTGACGGGTCAAAGTGGAGGATAAGGAAGACCGTGGAAACACATATAGCTCAGGTTCGTGTAAGCCCCAGAACATCCGTGTAGGTCAGAGATGACAAATGTCAGAGCCTCGAAGGTGTGTAATGCATTTATTGATTTCTAGCTGGCCCTCCCTCTCATTCTGCGGGCCTCTAGCGAGAGAGCGTCACAGATTCTTAGGGCTGAAATTGTGCAGGAAGGACATGGGTTTCTATGGGCCAGACATCCGAGCTGCTTAGCCAAAATATGGAGCCCATTACAGGGAAATGTGGTCCATGGTTCTAATGGAGACAACCTCACTCCGACTGATGGCCTGGGTCTCCGTGTTGCTGGAAAGGCTGTCAGCAGTGGGCACCCCTTCTTCCTGACAGCCTGGTGCACCTGAGTAAGGGTCACGGACTAATAAAAATAAGAGGAATCATGCTATTTAACAAGGACTGAAGATCTGCTGTATGCTGGGGACTCTTCTTCACCTCACATTTGCTAACTTCTTTAACACCTGCAGTCCCTGTGCAAAATGGAGCCTGTGCTTCTCGTCCCAGACCTGAATTAACCTGCAGGCCACGTGACCCCTCTAAGCTTCAGCTTTCTCATCTGTAAAATGAGGATAATTGCACAGCCCTCCACTTGGCCTAAGTAAAGAAAGAAAGCTTCTTTACGAGTGTATAACCTCTCAGGCCGTTCATTCTTTCCAGAAACATCTCCATTAAGGATCTGGAAAAATTAGTCCCAGGAACAAAGAGGGAAGAGAACGAAAATTGGGAATTTTAAATTGAGGGGGTGGTAAATGTTTTCATTAGGGGCATACAGTAAGTATTTTAGGCTTTGTGGGTCCCTGTTGCAACCCCTCAATTCTGCAGACCTAAAGTAGCCAGAGACAGTATGTGAAGGAATGACTATGTCCCCACAGGACTTTATTTCCAGAACCAGGTCAGGCCAGCCATGGGCTGGATTTGGCCTCAGGCCATAGTTTGCCAAATTCTGCTAAAACCAGCAAGGAAGGTATCTTCCCCATGCTGTCCAGGGTACATCTGCCATAAAGTGAAGGTGTTATTGAAGGTGGTTCTGAGACGTAGAAATCAAATACTGTCATCTTCACTCCTCTTGCTTTTTATCCTAGGGATGGATGAACACAATAAGGTGCCACTAATCAAAATGTTTGAACTCTGAAGAATGAAAGATCTCTAATTCACAGAGTGAATGAGACTGGGGTTTTCAGCTTGAACACAGAGAGTTCATGGATGTAAGTCTCCGGCATGGTTTACCGAATTATAATTGACAAAAGAAACAGTAAAAATAGATTAATGCTAACGTGAGTGATTAATTTCCCCCTGAAGTACCATGCAGGATTACTCTGCACATTTACTTCATTTCTAAGGCTTCCTCGTGACAGTCTCAGATTCTCTACAGTAGGCCCCGGGATTCCTTGTACTACATTGGGGTGACGATACCATGTTTCAAAGTTATTCAGAACCTGATTGGCCGTGTTCCTGCAATACATTTTCCTAACCTCGAGATAAAGATCCATGCATCTCTTTACCCTTTAAACAAAAAAAGCTATTGTAATAGCATGTAGTCTGAGGCATGGTCTGAATACCAAGACCTGTACATGCACTGCTAAACTGTTTAAGTATGGAAGAAGTAGTGTCTAATAGCATCAGGAAATTGAAATTTAAAAATTTTTCTCACTCACTTATTTGATGAGAACTGGGTATGCTGACAGGTGAAGCAGAAAGCCATTTTTCAAGTTAAATGCCAAGTGGTTATATAGCATAATATTCAGTCAAAATTAGCCACCTCACTGCTGCACTGACACCCAGCGTATTTCATGCCAACTGTTCCTGCAAAGAAAACGGCAGGCCTTTGGGAGTGCCTGCAGAGGGGGAAAGAAACTGTTACTAATCCTTCAATTATTTAGTAGATGCCCCAACTCTCTGAGCGGGAGAAATGGACTGGCAGCCGCACTGACTCTAGAATATGCCACGTGGACTGAAATCCCTGCCTTCCAGGCCCCTCTGGGCCCTCTAAGCCAAACCCCAGAAATTTCTGGATTTACACTTGCCTCCGGCAGACTCTCTACTGGCAAACCCTTTCGAAAAAAGCAAGTAGACACCTGCCTGCTGGCAAAGGCACCAGGGCTCTCGGGGAGACTGGTTTTCTGAGCTAGTTTCCTAGTGACTGTAAAGCAAGATTCCCCAGCCTCCAGGGAGCCAGAGATCCACGTACCAGAGTGCAGCCGTTGCAGAGCCCTGGACAGCAGGCAGAAGGGAGTCGATGTTCGCCAGGATTTATATTCCATGCAGAAGCTTGGGAACCCCCATCCAGGGATAAGGCAGGAGGACAGAAACAGCCCCTTGTTGGAAATTCTGGCCACTCTCTTCCTGGACTGATTTTATTAGCAGACATGCCCTGATGCTCCAGCTAATGGCCCAGAAAGTATATCCCTCAGATTCCAACCACAAACACAAACAGGCTGTGGGATCGATCTGAAGCTTCCAGAGGGACTGCTTCTTCCCTCCCACAAAGGTGGGGACATTTGTCTGTAAAGTGCAATGACCCAGGGTGCTTCTTGGGTGTCCTGGGACATGCTGGAAACAAGAAGGGGACAGCCAGGTCCATTAGGCAATGATCAAATTCTTCCTGCCAGAAGGATGATCTTGAAACACTTCATTTCTCCAGCTTTTCAATCCCCATGCAGTGCTTTACTGGTCTCTTAGAACCACTTAGAGAAACAGGAAGGGAGAGGTAATTGGGGTTCTCGGGTACCCCAGAAAGGAATGCTGGTTGCCCCAGCTCATGGCATCTATTGGTGGACAGGCCAGGCCTAGTATCCTGGTCTCTTGGCTTCAAGTCTTATGGGCCTTCCTTAAAAAGTCACTGACATTAAAAATATTTTTTTAAATGAAAACAAACTAAAGAAAAACTTTTCCTGTTAATGTTTATTTTTGTCAACTTGGATAATACAGAAAATTAAATTTAAAAAAGACACTGCTTCTAATCCTACCACCTACCAACTAACTGGCAGTAATGCATAGGTCTCTTTCTCTCGGTCTTTTTCCTGTGTGTAACTGTGGGGAGAGGAGGGGAATTTTTTTTCACTGAATTGAAAATTACATACATTGTATATGTTAATAAAGTTACTTGCAGACATCTTTAAAATCCATAATATGTCATAATATATTTAGCCAATCTAGTAGCATTGACTGTTGAGGTTTTTAATTTTGTTGTTTCTGTTGTTACTGCAATTTTGAGCGGCTCTGTGCATAATTTGGTATCAGCCACCCTGACCATTTCCCTGAGGGCAAACTTCTAGATGAGAAATGACCAGGTCACAGGGAAGGGCCTGGTAATTGCTCACCTCACTGCCCTGGAGAACCTCCCTGGGTCTACACTAGGCTCTCCCTCCCGGTAACTCAAGCCCGCCTCGCTGGCCTCATTTAGAGGGAGTCAGTCATGACTCAGGACTCTCTTGGGCCACCCCAGGGGTTCCCAACCTCAGCCTTGACACTACTGAGATTTGGGGCCAGATAATCCTTTGTCATGGGGGCTGTCTTGGTCACTGCAAGGTGTTTAGAAGCATCCCTGGCCTCCACCCACTAGATGCCAGTAGCACCCTCTCATTCATGGCAACCAAAAATGTTTCCAGGAATCACCAAAGGTCTCTGGAGGGCAGAATCGCCCTTGGGTGAGAACTACTGAGCTAGACCATGAACTGGCAACACATCCAGATAGATGAGTTAGCAACTGAGTGGTGGAAGAAACATTTAATTCCAAGAGAAAGCCCCCTAATTCTTCCCAGATCAAGCCCTGTATATTACATGTAGCTCTACATATATATCAAAAAGTCATTCCTGGGCTTCCCTGGTGGCGCAGTGGTTGAGAATCCGCCTGCCGATGCAGGGGACACGGGATCGTGCCCCGGTCCGGGAAGATCACACATGCCGCGGAGCGGCTGGGCCCGTGAGCCATGGCCGCTGAGCCTGCGCGTCCGGAGCCTGTGCTCCGCAACGGGAGAGGCCACAACAGTGAGGCCCGCATACCACAAAAAAAAAAAAAAAAAAAAAAAAAAAAAAAAAAGTCATTCCTCTACCATAGTAACTGTTCCTCCCTGTTCCCACAGCATTGTACACACATTTCTACACTGCTTCACTGCTTGATGATTACTTAGATATCACTGTTATTTTATTACTTATTGTTTCCTTCTTCTTTGGAACCCTGAGACTCTGGAGGCAGCGTGTTTCTTGGGCATAGAACAGTGTTAGTACAGAGTAGATTACATTGAATGTATGGATGAATGAATTAGTTAATTAATCTAAAATGAGACCAAGACACATATGCACTCACACATGTACACATATAGAACACATATATGCATGTGTTGTCCACATGCATGATGTGTGTGCACACACATGTACCAACAGTAGTTATGGAGAAAAGCAAGGGCTACCAACTATCAAAGTGCTGCCATCTTTTGTTTTTGACTACACAGTGATTTCAGAAGGCAAAATTTCTCTGTGGAAGCACTAAAAACTTCCTAAGTCTGCATAGAATAACATCTGGGGAGTCAGGAGCAATGTATTTTCCACTGAGGTAGGACCCCTACTTTTAAATAAGGGTACTTAGGGTTGTCAAAGGAGAGGGAAACTTTCTCTATTGCCTTAAGAGACAATTTACTGCATCATTAACACATGTCGTTTAATGGAAAGTCCTGTTATTTTTGGAGGAAGAAATTCATATTCCATACTACATATAATAACCACATAAACCTTTAATAAATAATTGTAACAGTTTATAAATATTTAAATAGTAAATCTAAAAGTCCTAAGGGACTAGAGAAGGCAAGAAGGGAAGATCTGACTTGTAAAGCACTAAAAATAGGTTCTGACACATACACTATGAGATTTTTTTTTTTTTTTTTTGCAGGCAGGAAAATGTATATTGGGGCCTTTTTGCAAAAACAATGGTTAGAGCAAAGTGAGCCTCCTAGAGTCGTTAAGTAAAGAAACTGTTGAGGGTGAAATTGATCAAAGGGCTCAACCAAAGAGACAGAAACCTCCAAACCTCCTATGTTCTGCCTCTCACTTTGGCTACAGACATCTGAAACATTTATACTCAACACTGGGTAGGCAGAGGCAGTCCACGCTGGAGCAGGCAGACCCAGAGGAGCTTCGGGACATGCCAGGAAAGTCCCACTACTTGTTTCTGAGAAGTATTTTGTGCCAAGGCGGGTGATGTTTCAAGGGGATCTCTCCACTGATATTCGCAAGCTTTTATAATCAAGATCTATTATTATCCCTTTGATTACAGATGACAAAATTGAGACCCAGAGAGGTTAAGAAATACCAGCAGAGGCCACCTGCTACTGAGTAATGGAGTTGGGATTTGAGCCTAGGTTTGGCGGAATGGAAGCACTTCCATATCAGGAAGTAGGTGGTTTTCCCCAGACCTGCCCCAATGTAGAGAAGCTACACTTCATTTGTGCCTACGCAGCGGGTACACATTTTATTATTTTATCCAGCTAGGTGCAATAGTGGCCAACATCCATTCCAGCCACAACGTTTTAATTTTAAGTCAGTCCCATGTATCTTCTAATTCTGGCCAATGAACCATGAGTGGGAGTCTCTCAGTGAAGGCGGTACTTTGGGGAAAACGTCCTCTCTCCCAAGAGAGAACCATGACACATAGCTTCTCCTTGTTCCTCTGGTTATCACATCTGCTGCTGCAACAGCCACCTTGTAAATATAAGGGGAAGCAGCCTTCAGGTGAAACAGATACTGAGGACAGGAGAGAAGAGAGACAGGAGCAACCAGGGCCATCGGTGACTATTGAGGCCATCTCCTGGGCACACCCTACCTCTGAATGTGACATAATATATTCTTTTATTATTTAAGACAGCTGGAGTCAGGATTTTCTGTTACTTGCACCCAGAAGCATTCTAACTGATCTAGGGACACACACAAGGGAGCAGTTGTGGTGTGTGTATACGAGTAGTACTTCAGAAGTGATGGTTGACTGGATAGGATTCCACATGGGGTCAGCTCCTGATTGCCTCCCCAGCATCCAGTTTACACCTTTTTTTGACTGAAAATTCCTTCCTAGCCCCCTGTGGAATTGCCCCTCCTTCATTCTGTATCAGATGTGTAGCTGGGAAATGACCAGTCCCCCTGCTCCTGGTGGGAGGCACTGATTGGTAAGACAAGCAGTAAAGCCCCACCCCCTAGCCATCGTGATTGGCTCAAGGATGGTCTTGGGTCCCATTTCAAGCCAGTGAGATATGAAAAGAGGTTTTCTTAGAACTCCTATAAAAGGAGATTTCTCACTCTTCTAGGACAGAAACCCTCCTCTCCTCTCTCTTTTTCCCTGGGTTTGTCAAGAAAACACATCACCCCAGGATTTGCTGGCAGCCGTCTTTCTCTGAAAGTGAGGTGCTAGCCATGAGATGAAGCTGGGGCCGCAAGCTGCAGAACAGAAAGGCAGAAAGGAAAGCACTGAACTGGCCCTAAAGTCCTTCCTACATTTGGACTTCCCCATTACCTGAGCCAATAAATCCCTTTTACCGTTCTTACTAGTTTGAGTTAGAGTTCCCATCACTTGGAAACAAAGGCATAGTAACTGGTACATATACATCTATCTACTCGACTTTCTAACAGAACCCCCAAGGCAAGTGTTTCAGGATTTGCTCCCAGAGACCTGGGCCAGATGTGTCCAGTCATCACAGAGTGAGTGGACCAGCAGCCACTGGGTTTCAACAGCTTCCGTGCAAAGCTGGAGGAGAGAGCACTGGTGGTACACGTTGGAGGTTGGATCGCCTTACGTGGCATATGGCGAGGAAGGCCGGAGAACAAACATAAGGTGTCGAGAAAGTCTTCCCGGATTCGGAGAGTCCTTGCTCAATCCACTGAACTTAGGGCAACCGCTCAGAACAGCCCTTCCAGCGGTGTGGGCGTGGCTGTCCAGGCTCATAAGTGACCGAAGCAGAAGAGAGCAGATATCCCCTGAGAGAGATGAGGTCCTGTGATTCTTAGACCCTAACAGCATCCCTACGAAGACAAGAGGTCAGAAAACTTGGTCTTTTAATCATTATTTTTAAAGTTACTATAACAGCTGTCTACTCTGTTTTCCTGAAAATGAAGTTCATGAGAATGAAAGAAAAGTTTCCCCAGGAGTGTCCAGCTACCTCCTGTGGCCTTTATGGGACAGAAACTGTATCTCCCTCCCTTATCCAAGCATCTCACTCATTTTCCTATGCCCCATGGCATCAACCATTATTCTGTTCCTTTTTATGATCACTGACGTTAAAATCATACATGACAACGCGTCCTCTTTATCAGAACCCGAGGCACGGGTGGATTGTGAAGAAGCAGCAGATAGAGCTCACTTGCTTTAAGGTGCAATTGGCAGGGCTCCTTCCCACTCCCCCAAATCTTCTGCTCTTGGGATATTCTTGCCTCAAACTCACCGCTTCTGAGCTGGGAGGAACTGGGTTCCTCATTCTTCTCTCTCTCGTTGGAGTGCGAGCTGGCACTGAGTGTTCTGTCCTAAGGCGCTCTCGCCTGTGGGGTGCTGAGCCTGGGCAAACCCACAGGCTGGGAAGCAGGGCTAATGCTCATCCAGGCTCCACGTCTGGGGCCACTTTTGAAGCTCATGGATGGCGCCTGCTCTATTATCAAGCTCCAATCATGTCCCAAGGTTCCTTTACTAAAATACCATTTTCCTTAAGAAATTCCAATGGCTCCCAACTGCCTGAACAACCCTGGAGCCTGATCACATGACATTTATAGGCTTTCACTGTCATTTTGCAGCCCCTGGTTCCACATCATTTCCCCCTCTTCCTGACTATAACTTACATCAGTACAGAGATTCCCCAACTCCCCCAAAGAGGCCTCGTGCAGTTCGGCCCCAGTGCCTTTTTTCAGGCCATCCTCATTGCTAGCCAATCTACCTTGCCTGAGTCCTCCAGCCTGTGTGGGATCTCCGTGATCACCTGGCCCCCATGAGTCTCCCTCTAGGATCTCCCCAAGCACCTGCTAACTGTTCGTGTTACCAGCCAGGGTTCTTGGCCTCCTTAATCAATAGAAATTGATCAGAGGCCAGACAAGAAATTCAGGCAAGATTTTACCGGGGCCCCTGTTGCAGCAGGGGGGAGCCAGAACAAGTAAGAGTTTCCCCTGCCTGCTTGACCCCCGAGCGGAGGCGAGCTGGTTCCTTATATGGGGTGAGGGTAGGGGCGGGTCCAGGGGTCGGGCCAGAGGGGTGGCTTAGGTGTTTTGCCCACCCCTTTGGTGGTGTTGTGTGCAGGGGGCATGCACGGTACCCTGCTTTTGCTCCCAGCTTTTCAGAGGCAGCAGTTGGGTTTTCGGTCTCTTTTTATCTCTTTGTCCATAATTTGCCCCAAATGCACATGCACGCAGTGATTTTTAGTCCCTTATAGTTTCTTTGTATTTTGTTGCTCAAGAAGATGTTTGTCCAGGTGCAAAGATTGCAGCAAAGGGTCCCAGGTCCCATGTCCCAGCCTGTCTCATTAGCACCCACTGCTGGGTGTGGTCACTTGTGTGCATGTGGGCCTGCCCTCTTTCCCTATCTAGACCTCATGCTCCAGGGACAGAGGGGCCAGGGTGGCCCCTCTCTCCTGCAACACTTACTACAGAGATCTATGTGAAAGGTGGAGTCCCGAGAGAGGCACTGACCATGCTGCCATCACCCTATGGTAGGCTGGGCACACACAGGTGGCAATCTCATGCCAGTGGCCTCCAGGACCATAACTCACTTCACCTGGCCTGGGAGATTCCAGGATGGAGCCTGAGACTGTCAACGTGAGCAGTGATAGGTGATGAAAGGGCAGACATCTCACTGAGCCTCAGCAAATCAGAAAAAGCATTGTCTATCAGACCCGGAAGGGCCTTAGGAATTCGCTAACTTTAGTCCTTTATTTTATAGGTAGATAAACTAAGTTCCATAGGAATGTGATTTTCCCTAAGTCACAGAGCTAATTAATGAAGAGTCTAGATCAGAATCCAGGTCTCCTGACCCCTGGCAGATGGTTCGTTCTCTTGCCATGCCTCCTTTGATTAATAATCAGTTTCAGACTAGTTCTGCCCAATTAAGAGTTTTTCAAAACGGATTTTTCAAGTGTTTCATGGGTATGACAAGAAGACAGGGTACTGTGGTCCGATAAATTGGAAAAATGATGAACCAAAAATTAAATTGATTTATTGATTCAGAACATCTCAGAGCTTTTAGTATGCTAATCCAAGAGGGTGGTATTGTATGTAGCATTTCCCAAATTTAATTGATTATGGAATTCTTTCTCAGCCATTGTCCAACAAAACGTCTTGAGACACAGTGTCCTGGGGCTCATAACTAGAGAAATGGGGGCCAATTGACATTTCAGAGAATGGTGGCTCATCATTTCCCCTTTGAAAGCCCAGCATCCGCATGGCTATCAGCCTCTGCGTGCCATGACACAAGCACCTGCCACCACCAGGAATCATCTGGGCTTTTGCCAGCTTGGAGAATTCTAGGCTTTCACTCCTTGAGAATGTCTACAGAGTAGGATTAGAGAGATTGTGTGTGTGTTGGGGGGGGGGTGTTTTCTGCTTTGTGAAATTTTAAATGAAAATTTAATTTTAAAAACTTAATTTTTAAATCTCAAAAAGCGTGCATTTCTAATTACCTCTAATGTGCAGCAGCCAAAGAGCCGTTGAACATGTGCGTGTGTGTCTCACCAGTTCAAAGACAGGCCCCTTTGAAGACTCCTAACCGGTCCCTCCAGAGCCATTGGAGAAAGAATGGCACAGAGGGGACCCCAGTTGTACAACGACCCATCAGATAAACTCCCTGGTTGGCTATGGCACAAGTTATCTTAAGAAAAGGCATTATCGTTACTGCGTCTTACCACACATTTCCAATTGAGTTATCACAAGGGTATTACAAAAAAAAATCATAGGACTTGGCAGTAACTCAGTAAATAAAATCACCATTTTAATTGCTCTAGCGTAACAGGTCGATCATTATCAAGAAAGGTTTTGATATATTTTTTAATTAAATGGTGACTCTGTTGATCGATTTCACTGATAATCTAGCAATCCCCTCCTCTTCCCCCACCCTCCAAAACAGTTTGCTTCATCAATAGGATGGTTACTTGGTGACAGAAACATGGGGACCTAATTAACCAGCTGTGCATCCTTAAGCAAGTGATTTCCTCTCTCTACACCTCAGGTCCCCAGTCTGCAAGAAGTGGAGAGGGAGCACGTATTCTCAAAGCCCCTTCCCACTCTGGAACACTATGATGCGAATGCATGATGTTATTTTACTGGACACTATTTTTACAGCAACAGAAAATGACACATTTTATCATTCATTTCCAAGAGACCTACAAATATCAGGGCTCGGCATAGGCCGGCATATATCCCTCTGAAAGGCCCCAGTACCTGCTCTCTCCACCTCCACTAGCAGGGGGACACTCCCTAAGCTAAGCCTGTTTCCTGGTTTACAAAGTGGGATGGTGGTTTCTGGCTTACTCGTAAAATCAAACTATCCCTCCTTGTGGGTGTGGTAACCAGAATCCCAGGCCCATACCTGAGGGTCATCAAAAGCCCCCTCTGCCTTGTCTCAGCCTCACCCCACGTGATCCCTGTCCTTTGAAGGCAGCACAGGGACAGCGCTTGCAGGCAGCACAGCAGGGGCAGGGGGTGGGAGGTCGGCTAACACCCAGCTCCACTGGGTACTAGCTAAGTGACTTAGACTGGCTGCTTTGCCCCATTTTATCAGTGAGGAAGTTAAGGTACCAAGAGGTTAACATTAGTATCTGCCTGGCAGGGCACAGTGGGAATGGATGGTTATCACACACACAGAGTGCTTGTAGTGGGGCTTGGCATGTGGCAAGCACACACTACATTTTAGCCCTGGTTGCCGCCAGCTTTATTCCACCTCACGATGACTCCCATAAAATCATCCATTTAATCATCTGATGAATTCAGGAAATAGTGACTTTAGTGATGTTTTGGATGGTTCCTTGACCATGGTACTCTCGCCCCTCCCCCTCCCCAATGGTCTCCTTCCCACCTTCCAAAGCCACACCCCAGATGCAGGGGCCTCCCCTCTGTGGGCAGCCTGGGAAAGGAGGTCCTGCAGCCCAGCCACCTGTCCTAGCTCAGCCCTCCCTGTCCCTTTCTGCAGTGAAAACAATGCTTCCCTCCCTTGGTTACTTTTGCTCCTCCCGGATGCTCTGATGACAAAGTGAGAGTCTCGGCAAAAAGTGAAAGTACTTGTGATTTAGTGGGGTGACCCTGAGACGGCCAACTGACAGCATCCCTCTTAAGTAACTAACTCTCGATTTGTTAAACAGGCTGTAGTCGATGCTGAGGTGCTTTGCCCAGACCCAGCCTTCAGGTGTCCATGCCTTGGCTCACAGACCACCTCTCACTGCGAAGGGTTCCCTCTGAAGTTATGCCCCTCCCAGGGGAGGGCCCACAGCAGTGACCAGTCAATGCGAGGGTGCAAAAGTCCAGCCTGGTGCTCAATTTGGAACGGCTCTGCGGCCCCTCCCACCCCCCAAGCCAGCACCCTGTGGGACCAGTTGAGGTCTCAGTCGTGAGGTACTGGGGTCAGCTTCTGCCTCTGCCTGCTCCTGCCCTGCATCAGGGTTTCCCCCAATAAACCTCTGCCTGCAGCTCTCCACCTGTGCCTCTCCAGGGAACCCAGCCTGAGACAGATACTCAACTACAAAGACTTTCCTCTCCCTGCTCTTCCAGGAGGCTAGCTGGAGGACAAAGGGCTTCTCGTCCCAGGACTAGCACATCAGGAGAAGGGAAAGCCCAGAGGCTGCTGAGCATATAAAGGGACCAAGCAGCGGAAGGCCGAGCCATGGGCCTGACACAGTGGCCCGTGGGATGGGCTGAATCATGCCCTGCCTGCTGGGAGGAGGTGTTCATTCCCTAACCCCCCCAGAGACCCAGAACGAAATGTGGAGGAACAGGACCTCCTCCACCTCCCTGGGCCCTTGCGCAAGGTCTCCGGGGTCTGCCAAGCTCTGCGGATCCCCGTGCACTGCCCCTCCTTCCCTGCCATTTCCAGGTCCCATTTACTACCAGGAGGTAATCCTGCTCTATCCACATCACAGGACATAAGGAGTGCTGCGATCTCTCCCTGAGTCACTGGGGAGAGGGCTAAATTTAGATGTGGCAGGAATGGATGGGAGGGGAGGGAATCCAGAGGCCTAAGGCTGGGTTGGACGCAGGACACAGAGCAGGATATTTCCAGCTGCTTGCAGCCTTTGTGGAGGTAGCTCCCACTTAAATCATCCATTTTGTTATCAGTCCTTTGGACACTCAAGGAGCTTTCTAGAAAACTGAAGAGGGAAGTAATCGTAATTCTAATGGGGAAAGTGGATCTGCAGGAAAATGATCTCAGAGAAACATTGTGGCAGCCTGGGCTCCGCCAAATGGTCTGGGGTCAGACACGTACTCAGCTAGCGGGCCAGTGTCTGGTAGGGAGGACCCTGCACAGAGAAGGCTTTCTGCCTCTTTTTCACCCCTCACTCTCCTCCTCCTCCAGGTGGGCAGGTTAAAAAAAAAGAAAAGAAAAGGGGCAGATCCCTCTAGGTAAGGTTTTTGACTTTGGCAACATTTACATTTGAGATCTGTCTGACCTTTACCCACTCGAGGCCAGTAGCAACCCCCCTCCAGCTGTGACAACCAAAAATACCTCCAGATGCTGCCAAATGTCCCCTAGGGGGCAAAATCCCACCCTCCCCCCACAAAGAACTACCGGTCTAAATGCACCCATAAGTGTCATGCTGGGTGGGGATAAGGGGAGGGTCTTTGTAGTTACCTAATAGTTTATCATTCACAAAGCAGCTTCCCCTACCTCTGCTCACCTTTTCCACATTACTATTATTATGGGCTGCTATCTATGATCCTCAAATTCGTATGTTGAAGTCTTAACTCCCAGCACCTCAGAATGTGATTGTATTGGGGTCTTTATAGAGGTAATTAAGTTAAAATGAGGACTTTAAGGGGGGACGGTTCTAATCCAATATGAGTGGCGTCATTAGGACACAGACGCACACATAGGCAAGACCGTGGGGAGACACAGGGCGAAGGCAGCCCCCTGTGAGCCAAGGAGGGTCCCAGGAGAAACCAGCCCTGCCGACACGTAGATCTCGGACTTCTGGCCTCCAGAGCTGTGAGACAATAAATGCGTCTTATTCAAGCTACCCAGTTTTTGGCACGTTGTTATTGCAACAAAGCAGGACCCTCTGGTCCTTCCCCTCCACATCCTCCACCTGCCTTTTGTCTGGGGAAAAACTTTAGCCAAAGAATAAGTTTAATCAGAGAAGTGAGAAAATGCAGAAGCAAAGGAAAACAGTCAAAGGACACCAAAGAGTTTAGTCGGTAAGCATAGTCAAAGACCTTTAGTTCCTCCTCAAGCGCTATAGATAATATTCTGAGCCATAGCCTGTGAGCTGTCTTGTAGATACCGAAACCCCCACGAGGTGGAAGAAGTTAACTGCATGATGACCAGACTGTAGCCATGACATAAGCTGCTACAATTCTGAGAACTGGCCTCAAGGAAATGGGAACAAACCCACCCTGGAACTGAAGAGCAACTGTACTTGAAAACAGTCAAGATGACGCTGGTCAGACCACCAATGACCAATTTCAAGACGACTGTCAGAGCTGCCTGGGCTGTTTCTGCATGTAGCCCCCTCGCTCCGTCTATAAAAGTTCTTGCCCACTGATTGTTGGGGGAGGGGGACTCGGCCTTTGGACAGGAGTCCACCTTCCCCCCCACCCCCCCACCCATTGCCGGCAGCCAAAATAAAGCGAACTTCCCCTTCCACCTACATTGCCTCTTTATGGGCTTTTGAGTGGCAAAAGCAGCTGGAGCCAACTAATACATTATTCCATGAGTCTGGCAAGATAGCATTCCCATCTCAGAGGGAGTAAACAATGCCTGCCTGGAGGCTCTGATCTGTCCCCAGGGTGGGGATCCACATAGAAAACATGGCATTCGAGGCTCCTGCCATACAGCCTCTTCATATTTGTCAACCTGTATTTAGTAAGGCCACAGAGGATTTGCTACTGAGAGAAACTGTAGGCTTCTGTCTCTATGATCAGCATAAAGAAAGCAGTACCTGCTCCGAATAAAGCATTTTAATTTATCTGGAATTGTCTCTTACTTCATTTTCTGGGTTTTTAAAAATTTTTTTATATTTTTTATTATTGGTCATAAACCTGGATTCTATTAATCATTCTCTCACCCTACTAAAGATAAAAGAAACTTACATGGGTGCAATTAAAACACTTTGCTAAAAACATTTAATCTTTTTTTTTTGTTTTCTGGCTTTTATTTCAAAGGAAATTCTCCCTAATCTTCTATTGTCTACTTTTTTAAAAGTTTCTGTTTGTTTCAATTTCCAGAGATTCCTGGGGGCCTAATGCAGGTTTGTAAATTTAGGTAAAGTACATCACTTGTCCTTGGTAAATGCCACACTACAATGCATTGCTTAGTTGATTATTTCAGTGGCTACACCGCTCACTTCAGTTGACTGGTCTGCGGATCGAAGACATGGGACTTGCGTGCATGCATCACAAAAACATGAACAAGAATGACTTACAAGGGCAAGAGGGCAAGGCCTTATAAGACATTCTGTTGTAAGGAGTTTCCTACTTCAGGAACAGTGCAACAAACTTCCAGTTGGCCATGGGGGTAAAGATTTGTGGCCTGGGGTAACTAGATCCCTTCCAGAAATATCCTCACAAAGGTTGAACAGCAATTAACAAAAGGTGGCCTTGGTAGCTGCCTGGCTGTCCCTCCCTTCACCTTGTTCTGCTTCTAGGACAGAATAAAGTCACTTCCTGTATGTAGATTTCATCCACAGCTCCTCAAACTGGGGTGCCCCTCTCTTCCATGGGAAAGTCCGGAGCTCATGCAAAGACAGGGCTGACCACAGACTATCCCTTGTCTTACGCATCCCCCACACAATCTGTGTAAAAGGACTTCTAAAAAATCCTCCAGAATAAAAAATCACTAAAATTTCACCTAACTCAGATTTCCTGGCAACATGGTATTTTTGCATATGTAATGGTTTTCAGGTTTTGTTGCTTGGGCGTTCAAAAAAATAGGCTAACAGTAATAGGCACATGAACTACCTTTAGAATTTACGGTATATGGGAAAAAACAGAAAGTATCATAGATTTATATAATTTTTGTCCCCAGAAAAGATGTATTGTTCTGGTACTAGCAGTAAGATGAAGAAAAACCATGAAATTTTTCATGGTATTATATGAAAATTGTCAAACTGCTGGGCGAGCCTCTTTGCCCATGAGCCAGCCTCAAACACAGTATATTTATGCACAAATTTTTCAGTGTCTTTGGACAGTAGCTTTAGCCTTGTGCAGATGTAAAGTCCCACAAAAGAGTATTTACTTTATCTTGTCAGAAAATGTAGTCATAAAAGAATCATAAATGCCCTGTGTTTATCAGGCTGTCTCTGCATACTGGTTGTCACTGGAGACACAGCTTGTTTTTTGGTTATTTTTTTCCCTTTCTCTCTCTTTCGCTCTAGAGAAAATGAAATGCCCATTGCTCTCTTCCACAAAAATACCAAGGACCTTAAGATATCAGAGCAAGCCTGTCTCCCCGTTCTTACTATGGTAGTGATAAACAATGTTTTATGCCCCATAATTAAGGTACAGGTAATGAGCAATTATGCAGATCATGAATTAATTATATTTAAAACAGAGGCCATTATAATCTATATTCACCACATTTCAACTGCATTCTGGAATTAATCTAATTAAAACTTTCAGTTGGCAGTGATCTGTTTATACCACCTTTGTGAAGAATCACGATTAACAGCTGTCTTTGATAACTACATTGTATGTATACACATATACACCATGGATCAGGGTGTGGGGCTGTCATCTTTGCTTAGGTAGATTGATTAAAACAAACTTTTGGTGGAGTGATTCCTCCCTCTCCTAAGCTGATCACCCTGGAGGACAGTTCAGACATCTTTATAGTGGGTACTGGAGGCTGGTCCTTCTGCTTTTAAGTCTCAGAACAATCGTTTCAAAGCAAGGTTGGAGAGAACAGCCATTAGCTAGTGGTTGGCTGGTGTTGTGCCTTCCACCCAGCATCTGCTTTTTGCAGGACCAGCATTTCCCCACTTTCAGTCCATGTTGTCAGTGTGGGCTGAGGTCTCAGTCTTGACCAATCAGATCACCATGCTTCACTGGCCATAGCAATTTGTTCACTCATGGGCCTACGAGCTTATCATGGCTTAAGAGCCACAGTAACTTTGCTGTGACTTTTCAGAATGAAGTTCTCTTGGTTTCCAATGGACTTGAACCTAATAGGATGGAGATCTAGAGCTTTTGTTAACCTCCTTACCACCACGCAGAGTAGGGCTGAGCTGGGAGAGAGACCAAGTCCTAGTGACATCACGTATACCTTAAATCCGGCTGTGCCTGAAGCCATCTAACTCTGGAGTTTCCACTTATATATTCCAATGAGAAAATCCTCTTTTTTAGGTAAGCCTTTCTGTGGGTCTTTTGTCACTTGCACATGTATATGATAAAACAATTCTCATGCTTGGCTGACTCATTATTTTATTTTGTTAAGTCATCCTCAAATAAAAGTCCTGGCCAGACTAAGGAGCTAAGAGTGACAGGAGGCTGGTGGGCAGGGGGTTAGGGGTGCTGAGGAGAAGATAAGTCTCACTTTAAAATGGAACATCCATGCATTAATATCTTCTTTTTATTAGGTATTCAAAATACATTTTCAGCTCATGGCAGGTACCCCTCTGAAAATATTGACATTATTTAAAACCTGGGCTGTGGTTTGGGGTACCTCCTTCCCATTCCTCACATGTTCCTGATGACAAAGGACAACATGAATCAGCAGCAGTCTTTAGATAACACCCCCTCGCACTTGAAAATAAGTGCCTCCTTCTAATTGATTTGGTGGATGAGAAGGTTGCTATCCAAAAATATTAATGATTATCTTCTATGGTATAAGGAATATCTTAAGCAAATTGAACTCTTTTGCTAGACCTATTTTTGGTACAGCAACTTTCTATTTACAAAAGGCTTTTAGATCCATTATCTTGTTTGATCCTCACATCAAGAGTCATGGCACTCATCCATTAAGCCATCTATCAGTTTATCAGAAACACCAGTTCTCTGAGCAGATATTCACTGGGGGCTAAGCAGTAGACACAACGTTGTATTGATATCCGAGAAAGATGGAGCCTCTCTTCCATTTTTGAGCCTCTCTTCCATTTTTTTAGGACACTGCTTCAAGAGATTGGGCCAGGATCGATGGCTGTTACATTCCAATTCACAACTCTTAGCTTCCTTTGAAGAGAAAAGAAAAAGTGTACCCCATTACAATCCATCCAACAAGTACTCCCATCTCCCCCTTCTCTAATATCCAAAATCACACTGTGAAAAGAAGTGATTATACCTTGAAGCTGACATAGCTTAAATTCAGGGCACCTTCCCTGCACAGCCTCCTGCAAGTCCTGAATTGATCACATAGTCATGCATTTTTGAAGATTTTAGAGGTTTTAACCACAGTTGGTTGAGAACACTGTCTCTTTCCACTTTAACTTCCCCTCCACCATAAGTCCTCTTGCATAGGTTAGAGTTGGAGTGGCCATGGGCTTTTACGGATCTGACTAAGGCGAAGTTGAGGTTGGTTACATTCATTTGGGGTTTGGAGAGATGCATTTATGTATGGATGTATAGTCACTTCTGTGTGTAGTCGAGTGCTTGCTCGTAGGAGTGACTTGAGGAATACTTCTTCTGTTCTTTATACCAATCTACCCCATGCCAGCCGTGGAACTGCAGGACCAGAGTCTCTGTTGAAATATGCATGTTTCCTATGGCACCTACACAAGAAATATGTGGACTGCGGAGGATTAACAAGGTTTGGGGTGTATGGAGCCAGAAGCTCATCTCTGGAAATTCTTCCAATAATCAGACATGTAGAATTGTTATTGTAGGATCAATTATTATTGATGCCTAGTCAAAGAGGAAGTCTTCTCTTATTAGAGATATATTTAACAGGAACCATACCATTATAAACACACCATACTTCCTTTTCCTTTTCAAGGAAGAATAAGAAAAACAGAACGTACGAGAAATCTTACGTTAGTAAGGCACAAATCTGCAGGATCACGTCATTCAGCAAATCCAACTGAGTGTGAATGTGAGTGCTTTATGCATGCTAGAAGAATCTTTCTATTCCCACTCTAAAAGATGATGTTATAAAATTGTTGATCAAAGAGAACGCAGACCAAAAAAAAAAAAGTAGGAAAAAATGTACTATAGGATTGTGTCAGAATGTTGATAAAAATTAATTGATTAAATATGCTATTTTCTGAGATATTTGTCAGCATTTTCGAATGTATTTTTTGATGATTTATTTTCTCTTAAGTAAATATTTATTTCTAATTCTATTTTTGTATGCCAAACTTATTCTTGAAGAGGGTCTCTAGAATTGTATACTTTTGTGTAAAATCTGGATCTAAGCCCAACTAAAACCCACTCCCCACACTGAATTCTAGTGTAAACCTCCAGGGCTATATCTGATGCTATAGATGAGATATAAAAGATAAAGGGAGGGATGAAAGGAGACAATAACCTGTGTACCTGATAAAGTTTTAATATAATTGAGAAAATAAGATTCATAGCCAAAAAAAAAAAAAAAAGAAAAACAGGGAAAGAAGTATTAGAAGTCAAGAAGTGCGAGGTAGAAAGGTGTAGCCAAATAGCACACAGGAGTTAAGAAGAATATCTCTATGTCTATGTCTACATCTATCTGCATAACAGGTCTGGATACCTTAGCAGTATATTAGAAGATCAAGATGGTGGTGGATGGTTCATCCTGAATGGTCTGCACTTCCCCGTCCCTCTTCTCTCACTCTTATGAGAAGACATACTACTTAACCCTCCTCCTTCCCAACCCCAGTTGTAGTTGGATGGTTGACCCAATCCAGGCCAATTAGCTCCTTTCCTGAAAATTTAGAATTGGGACTAAGAGATCCTACTCTCCTTCTGATTGGTCCCTTGTGCAAAGAAAATTTAAATTCAGGAGCCGTGGGAGGTTGTTTTCTCCCATGTGGATTGCAGAGCGCAAAAAAGCAAGCAAGCTGTTCAGCAGGAGAGAAGGAAGCAGATAAGGGATCCGGGGAATGAGGAGATACCCCTGAGAGCATCTTGTTCCAGTCCCTTCATTCTTTTTTTTAATCTATATTTCACATATCATAAAGTATACCCTTTTCAAGTGTACAGTTCAGTGGTTCTTTGTATATTCAGAGATAAAAATTACTACGAATTTCAGAATATTTCCACCATCCCAAAAAGGAAATTCACACGCATTAACAATCGCCCCCCATCCCCCTCTTCCTCCAGACCTTGGCAATCACTCATCTACTTTGCGTCTCTATAGATTTGTCTACTCTGGACATTTCATATAAACGGAATTATATCATGTGCAGCCTTTTGTGACTGGCTACTTTCATCTAGCACACTGTTTTCAAGGTCCCCATCCCTGTTGTAGCATTATTAGTCCTTCCTTCCTTGTGTGGATATAATATAGTGTAACCATTCAGTTTACCCATTCAGTAGATCACACTGTGAGGTCTGGAAACACCTTTTCCCTTTGTTTCCTAGCAATATCTATGCATCCTTCTAATCCTATGTAAGTTCTCCATTCTGCTTCAGTCCACAGGAATCAACCTTGGTTTCTTCCATTAGTCCTAATACAGGAAGAATTGCCTGAGAATATTCCTGGAGGGGTGGAGCCTTGAGCAGGGCCAAGAAAGAGGGCAAAGGTTTGACAGCAGGGAAGAAGGGGGTAGAGGGTGGAGAGGTAAGCCACCTAAGGCAGTAGGGACAGAACTGGCAAAAATGTGGGACACGTCCCCAAACATTGATGGAGAGCAGGTTGGCTGGGGTATGAAGAGTTTAAGGATATGGCCATAAATGTGGAGAGATAGGGTGGTGCCCAGTTAAGGAATTACTAGACAGGCTAAGGTTTAAAAGATACTTCTCTGTATCCCCGTCTGCCTAGAGGTGGCATTTCTGTGGCACCACAAAATATGTTGGCTTTGAGAATAACTGCCTTCTAAGGTCTCCTCTCTAGCCACAGGCTCCATCCAGCCAGTTGCTTCTCAAAGCCCACAAACCAGGGACAGAATATAGGCCAACCTCACTCTCAGTTAAGCTACTCAAGTTCCCCAGCCCTTGAGGTGGGGTCTGTAGGGGCATCCTCACAGTTTACCCATAGAACATAAGATAAAGAAATCTGAACAGTGGGGTTGAGCCCTCTTTGCTAATTAATAGCTGAGTGACCCTTAACAATTGCTTGACCTCCAAGCCTCGCTGTGAAAGGACTTGGCAGAATCTACTATATTACTCCCATGTACAATTCCATTCATCTACTGACCACAAATACCCGTTGAATACTTACAAGCAAGACAGAGTTGTGATTCACTGACCAAAAACAACAAAAAAAGTCTACTCTGCATTTATTGACCAAAGGGACAATTATATTCTAAAAGGGAGCAATCACTGTTGTTGCAGACTCACG
Source organism: Kogia breviceps (assembly GCF_026419965.1). Lineage (NCBI taxonomy): Eukaryota > Metazoa > Chordata > Mammalia > Artiodactyla > Physeteridae > Kogia > Kogia breviceps. The sequence continues at coordinate 18,445,419 of NC_081327.1, forward strand.
CCTGCCTCCATCTACACGCCTTGGTTAGCTAGCTTGGTTACTGTGCACTGCTTTGGTCTCTGGAAGGCACCTTGGCAAGTAGGCAGGCCCGATGTTTTACCCCCAGTCTGGCCCTGTGATTTTACTCTTTGCCTGATGTGAAAATGAAAAAGGCAGGTTAGAAGAACCCAAAGTAATTGAGCGGATTCGCACCACGACGTGCAATGTTGCCCACAGCTACACCTTGCAATCACCCCATTCATATTTTAGGTTCTGACACCAGAGTTTGCAGTCTTTTACAATCCTCTGTTCCATGCCAGCAGCTCACTGTACGGTCCTATTTAAATCTGCAGGAAAATAGCTGCAGGTGACATAACCTTTCGTGTCGTACCACTGTGTACATACACAAATAATTGGGGCTCTTGACCCTGTCTGGGCCCATACAACTGTAAGTACAAACTTGACATTTTGATACTGCTGCTAGCCTTTCTCGTTGTTATTTTCTGTTTCAATAATCCATTGCAGGTAGAAAAATGAAAGAAGGAAACATGAATGATTAATGCTGTCAAGCTAAAATAATGTATTTAGAAAAATCTATAAATCTGTTATTTGTGGCATTTTAAAACTGAACACGACACTACTCGGTGCCGCCGCCTGTTTCCCGGCAGATGAATGGGAGTCCTTTGCAGGCACGGGGTGGCCAGGCGGCCTTTGGAGTCCTGGCTGAGCTGGGCTCCGGTCAGCCTGGGACAGGCACAGCGGGAAACTTGGCTTCTTCCTGTTACCGAGGTCAGGAACAGAGACCTACAGGAGTCTTTGCAATGTGCTGTCAGTTTTGCATTTCACACCCGGGTGAGGGGGTGAGACTGGGCTTTTCTTCTCAAATGTTCCTTGTGTGCCACCCCCAGTGGCTGCAGCCCACAGGCCCCAGGCAGCCAGCTGTCTCTTGCTCCAACCCAATCGCTATTGGATTTAGCTCAAGCTCAGGCTGAAAGTTGATCAAGTTAGGCTCCTAGGAGGCTCAGCACCGCTCCAGGCAGCCTGCTGAATGTTGATCACTGCACAGGTCTCTGAGGTTCCCAGAAGCCCCGAGTTGCACTGGCCCAGACTCCAGGGTATAGAGCAATCACAGGGCTCTCACCCAAAGGTCCCCAGTTCTCAGAGGCAAACACCGCCCCTACCCATGGTACAAGTTCTCATGCTTTGACCTCTCCACTCTGGCCAGAGGAGCTCTGGTTAAGAGAGAATAGGCCTGCAAAAAACAGAAAAATGGCCGGAAATCAAAACTTCCAGTGACACTTTGGCAGCCCCACTGATCTCATCAATATATTTGTTACATTTGCTCAGAGAGAAGCTCAAATGTCTGCAGACAACAGAATCAGCAATTCGTGTCAATGGCCTGATTATTGGCAAGTTCAGAACTATTTAGCCCCCGGTCAGAGTGGTCACACATCATCTTAAATGACACCGAGGATAGCAGTGGGCAGGTAACTAGGAGTGTTGCTGCCCTGGCCGGCGTGGGGGAGGGGCAGAGGTAGGGGGTCAAGGAGAATGGGGGTTTCTTAGGGAAAACATGGACTGCTGGGAGAGGTGAGGGCTCTCCTGGGAGCATGGATGCCCCAGCAGAGTGTGCGAGCACCAGGAACGGACCCCACACTCAGGGAGAGAGGCAGCCCCAGCCTGCTGCCTGGTGACCCACACCGCTTATTCCCTGCAGGCAGGTAGAGAGGCAGTTCACCTGTTCTGATTGGCCAATTCTGTTGCCAGTTTCTATCCAATGGCTGCAAGTTTGATCTTAAAGCAATCTAGCAGGGGGATGGCGGGCACCCTGGATGGTGGGGGGTGGTAGACTCTTCAGGTCACAGGAGGCAGCATACCAGTGACTGCCCTTTAGAGAGCACTGGCCACATACAACGTTAAGGACGCCTTGTAGATCCCGGAAGTCACTCTGACGTCAATGGACCACTGCCTGACGTCCTGCCCTTGGGCAGGTGGGAACGCGGAAGGGAAGCCTTGAGAAAACAAGCAATGGGCCTGCCTCCTTCTCCCGTTTTACTGTGACGTGATTTTCATTTCTCTTGCTTGTCTCTGCCACTCAGGACTCCTTGAGGATGTGGCCTCTGTGCCTGGCACCGTGACTGGCAAAAAGAGACTAGGACCCATGAGGTCTCCCACTTCCTTACCTGGGTCACGGGGACAGATTTCACCTGAGACCCACCCTTCTGATTACCCAGCCTATCTCTGCCGAAAACCGGCTCTGGCAGAATTAACGGCAACACCAGGTCTCTCTGAGCACCACTGTACATATGCCTCTGGCCAGTGGAGGAGAAATGGATTTTAATCCAGTTTGTGTTTCTGCATTAGTGGAGCCCACAGATGCCCGATCTGGTTGAAGATGCTAGCTTCACTCAGGTGCTGGGCTTCAATAATTTAAAGTGAACTCAACTCTCTTGGCATAAAAAGTAATGGCTCTGTCAGAACCTGAGTGTGGGTTGCCTAATTTAGGGTTTTACATGCTAATCCTGAATAAATGGACATGCCATGAGAAGGAAAGTTCTCTTTCTAAGTGCGTGAAGGCAGCCCATGAATCAGTGGAGACCATTAAAGTTACATCTTAGTGTCTTGGGCTCCATGAGTGCCAGGCTGGGAGCTGTTGTACAAGCCTGATCCTCAGGGGCCCCCAGGGCACAGACTTCAGCCTCTCGATTAAAAAGACAGACAATTATTTCTTCCTGGAAGCCTCTGACTTTGGGGTTCAGAGTACCCTCCTTGAGATGGGCTGGAAGCCCAGAGTACCTTTCCAAGTCACACACGTTCTGATGGCCAACCTTCAAAAAGCCACTGATGGGTCCCAAAGACATCAGGCTGCGGGCACTCAACAGTGGAAGAATCTGGAGCTTCCCTGTTAGCTTTCCCTCCAGGGTCTGCTTTGCAGAGAGGAATGCAGAGGGGGCTTGGGATCCAAGCAGAGTCACTGGACCCCGTGTGTGCTTCTGTGAATATCCTGGGTGCCCCAAGGTGATTGGGTGGAGACCACCTCGTGTGCCCACTTCATGAAATGCTCCCACACTGTGTCCCATCACCCTAAGGCTGCTGAGTCTGAGGCCATCACTGGTCCACAGGATCCCTGAAGAAGCTCAGGATGGAGCCTTGTTTTCCCAGCTCTCCAGCTCACCTGTACCATTTGGCCTGGGCTGTTTGGGACAGAGAGACTTGGAAGTAAAGGTCTCATGTACTCTGTGGCTTCTCTGTAGGAACACAGGGACCAATGGGCTTGCTCTGAAGCTTGGCTAGTGTGTGCTCTGAGACCCCAATTCACGTTTTTTTCTCCTCTGACTGTAGTCCCCGGGGGGGCCAGGCCAAGATGGGGTGGTCTCAATGGTCAGCCAGGACCTGACATCCAGCGTGAGCTCAGCCCGTGCTCCCCACAGCCCCCCTGGAGGCACCAGCCACGCCCGGCCCTCAGGGTCCTTCCTGCATCACGTGCTCTGATGAAACACATGGAGGGAGCTCGGGAGAGGAGGGGCTCTGTTCTCTGGGGTTTCATTCAACACTAAGCAGAATGAAAGCCATTCATTTATTTCCCTGTCCTAGTAAACCTAATAGTGCTTCCACATGTTCCTCACTGATACATCAAGTCCACAGGCTCTAACACACCCGTGGGCCCCTCGTTTCCCGCAGCCAAGTAGATGGGGCTCGTGCAGTTCCCAGCACCAGCTGTGGTGGGGCCTGGGTCTCTCGCTGACCTGCATATCACACTGTCCCGTCCTGGAACAGGGCAAAGCCCACAGATAAAGGGCTGGTGGAGAGACCCATCCCGGCTGCTTGACCCTCCTGCAGGGGCCGGATCATCATTTGGAAGACCATGAGACCTTGGCAGGTATGGAGGGCACAGAGCACGGAGACTCAAGGGCCCTCACCTGCAATGTGGGACCCTGCACAGGTCACCGGGCGAGTGTGGGTTCGGGGGAGCCTTCTGCATCCCCTCCATTGCTAGGAGGGTCTATATTAGGTGAAGGCTGAGCTGCTCTGTAAACCCCCTGTGTCTGTGTCTGACGTGCTGTACCGCTCTCACTTAATGCAGAAAGTGAAGGAGTCCTGTGCTTGCTAGCCAGGTTCTGGCCTTTTCTATGTATTCTCTTTAAGATGAAAAGGTGGAATCAGTGTTTAGAGCCCTTTTCACTTCCAACTAGACTCAGAGATCCTCTTTAACTTCTCACATTTGACCAGGCCAGCGTGTTTTGCATCTCTTTTCCCTAAAGTACTGAGCAGTAAGAAAGAATGATGAGGCGCAGAGGCCTCTGGGAATCTCTCTCCCCAACAAGGGCTGGTCTGCCTCCCCCACCCCTGCCACCCCCTCAGACCCCGGTGCCGGCATCTGTCTTGGGCTGCTCACCACGGGGCCTCTGAGGACGCTCCTGTACCCTCCTGGAACTGTGAACTCCTGGGGGGCCGGGACCCTGACCCATCCTTCCATGTGGTCAAGGGCTCTGCACAGTGCCGGGCCCGCTGTGGCCGCTCTACACCTTTTATCTAACTGAATTCTTGACTAAATCAGTCCACACGTCACTTGGTTCCTGGGATGAGATGTACAATGTTTGCTTTCACTTCCATGGTAAGAACAAACCTTGGAATAACTGCTCTCTCAATGTTTCCCCAAGTCTCCTCTCTCAAAGGAGGTGGAAACTTAAAAATGGCTTTCGAGAAAACTATTCCATCTGGTGAACCCACCTGAACGGCCCTGCAGGGTGTGACCAGAAAGCCCTTACTGTCCCAATGTGATCAGGAAAAGTAGAATTCACAGCTGCCCTGAATGCAGGGACTGGGGTTTGGTCAGGGGAAGTAAACTGGCATTTGAGATTAATCCAGCACTGGATCTCAAATGCTGTTGTTGCCCTGGGGGGCGGGGAGGTAGCTTTTCTATTTCTGGACTCAGATAGGAGAGTACCTATAAATGGTAGCATGTCAGGGATGGGCAGTCACTGTGGGTCATAGTTGAGCACCCTCCAGCTGCAGGAAGGAGATGGCCAAAGAGGCCCCCTGTGACCAGACAGGGTGCGGACCAGCCTGCTCTGTGCTATTGATGCCTCAATGTGGGGAAGGTCCGTTCAAACAATGCAGCCTCTCGAGTGGATTCTGGCACTTTTTGGCAACTGATTTCCTGTAGCCATAATTCAAAGAGGGTGGACGCGGGAGGGTTTCTCCTGAAAGGATTAGTCTCATCGGCTGTCAGTCATCAGACCAGATGGAATTAAGGAACAGAAACTAACAAGACTGGCCTCAAGCTGGGGACCTTTTCCTTCTCCAGGCCTCTTTGCAGGCTGGATCTGGGTCCAGGGCAATGGAGGCAGGCACGTGTGTGCACACTGCCTTTGTCAAGGATAAGCCGCTCACTGGTGCACGGAGGCTCGCTGGCAGGGAACTGTAGGCTGCGCCAGGTCCTGGACACACCTCGTGAGGCTGGCCCGGGCCTGTGGGCTATGGGGGAAGCCACGTCTATTGCTCTACTAGGTCTGCATTTCCTGGTGCTATTCCAAGCCTTCAGTAAAGTCTTACCAGGGTCACAGCTTGGCCTCAGCTGTGTTGGAGGTGACTAGTAAATGGACCCTCTCCCCATTCTTGCCTGGTAGCCAACACAGTGTCAACCGGGGAGCTGGGTTGCATCTGAGCTTCCAGGGGAGTCAGTGGGCAGAGCAGACATCCTCCCGTGGGACCAGGCGACAACAGCAGTAAGCAACGGGGTGGGTGGAGGGGTTGCAGCAACCCACGAGAGATGCTGGCACCCTGGGAACTCACTAAGACAACTAAGGGAGATGTAAGGTGGAGACTGGAATCCCAGCATAAGCTGATGTGGACTTGGAACGAGTGGGAATAAAACACGGATGTAGATACCACCTCCATGAGGCTTCCAGCAGACCGCCCGGAGTATAAAGATCGCCCAGATTATGGCCCCGGTGGCCACTCCTGTGAGGCCAGAGCCCTCCTTCCACACTGACGTAAGCTTTAACAGATTCAGGGTGCTTGGCCCGCCCCCAAAACAAGAACCCTCTCTCCCAGGTGGTACATTCTCAGGAGCCTCCCGGCAAGGTTACCCCGCACCCTGCACTTCACCTCCCCCTGCACCCATCACGCGCGATCACAGTCACGCCACAGGCTCGTGCACGCACACCACGCTCCCACATGCCCTTCCACCCTGCCCAAGCTCTGAAACTAGGTCACGCACACACTCACTAACGGCTCCCTCCATCCTCTCACGTGGCCGCCCCCACCTCCACCCGCTGGATGTGTTTTGCTGGCTTGTGCCGCGAGAATGAAGTTCTATATGCTACTTTTCAGGATCAATGCCGCAAGTTCCAAATAATGTGTGTGGTAAAAAAAATCTCTGCCCTGTGTGCAGAGAATACAGACCATTATGTGCTAAGAGAGGTGTACTCAGCCCCCTATTTGTTGTTTGTTGACTGCTGTCAAATATAATAGAAGGAAATAAATCTGTGGGAGCAGAAAAATTAAGGCACCTAAATGTGCTATTGTTTTGATTCTGTCCTAGACTCATAAAATGGTACTTTTCTTCCCTTCCCGAGTGGTCAGATAAATAAATTACCTATAAAGCTTGAAAGAAAAACACATCCATGGAAAAGTGCTCTGTGGGGCCACAGACTCTGCTTTCCCTCCCCTGCCCCTCTTCACCACAGGCTTCCTATTTCTTTGCAGGTCCCTGGGATGAGGTTCAGGGAAAGAGGCTGGTGGGCTCCCAGGAGAGGTAGCTCACTGCCTTGGCTCCAGGAGTTCTCCCTGCGCTGGGTTCTCCTCTCCCCAGTTTCAGTCTCATTTCCCACAAAGGCAGGATTTCATTGCTCTGCCCAGATCCCCGCAGATCCCATTTTATTGTTTTCTGTGCGCCGCTGACTTGGGAGTGCCAGAGCTAACAGCTCATTTGGGGAGGCCTGCCCCAGGGAGGCTGGAGCCATGCTTTGTCCCCTTTGAGTATGAAATGCCTGGAAATTTCCTCACTGCCCCAGGTAGGGGGAGGGGGAGGGTCATCCTTAACCCAAAGCGGACAAGTAGGAAAGCCACAGCCCCTTTGCCTGGGATTGAAAGATCTTTCTCTTAACTAACACTCCAGGGGTCCCTGTGAGATCAGGCGTGCACGACCCTCGGTGAGACTTTGCCTAGCATTCCACCTGTGCTCAGCCTCGTCCTCTTCCCTGCTTTGCTTCTCCTTCGGCCTTCCCAGTTCCCCTGGAAGCACTGCCTTACCAAATCCACGCACACAAACCCTGGGCTTAGGCTTTGCTTCTGGTAGTGGGAGGAGAGGCGCAGGGTGTGGGGGGGGTGCAGATGTGTTCCCCCTGCCGCAACCAGAGCAGCTCTGCCCAAATCCATCTTACATTATGGGATTGCCTGTGGAATCTCTTCTTAAGGTTGACACTCATAAGAATAATTTCTCAAAACCACTGACCAGGGACATTTTAAATGCAGTGTCACTTGGGTGATCTGAGGTCAAGGTTCAGCTTTCTCTCTGATATACCATTGAAAGAGAAGGCTCTAGGTTATGCCTCCACACAACTTCAGTCACCCACCCCCCAGTGGGTTCCTAATATCACATACTCTTCCCTATACTTGAAACAGGTAGAGCGATGCAGATAGAAAGCTGGCACAACACCAGATTTACCAAAGCCATCCATGTAAAGAGCTCCCAGAGATGGGAGTTAAGGGTAGTTGTTGTTTTGTTTTGTGTTTTGTGTTGTGTTGTGTTTTTTTCGATTCTTCTAAGTGTCCAATGGGTGGAATCAAACACACACACACATACACATGCACAACTAACCAAAACCAGCATCCATTCTCAAGAGAGTGCTGTCTAAACTATAAGGAAGAAAAACTTGCCCACCAGCTCCATCATTTTTTTTTAATCTTGATTGTGATATTTTTTGACATCCCGTTAAATTTTTAACATTTATTTATTTTATTTATTTATTTTTGGCTTCATTGGGTCTTCGTTGCTATGCAAGGGGTTTCTCTAGTTGTGGCGAACAGGGGCTACTTTTTGTTGCGGTGCTTCTCATTGCGGTGGCTTCTTTTTGTTGCAGAGCATGGGCTCTAGGCGCGTGGGCTCTAGTAGTTGTGGCCCACGGGCTTAGTTGCTCCGCGGCATGTGGGATCTTCCCCGACCAGGGCTTGAACCAGTGTCCCCTGCATCGGCAGGCGGATTCTTAACCACTGCACCACCAGGGAAGCCCCAGCTCCATCGTTTGCACAGAAACTCTCTTATAGTGAGGTCAATGACTCACAACACCTTGAATGGTACTTCTGGTACCTTCCTTCATCTTCCTGCTCTCACTCTGGTCCCCTCTGGTCTTCCTGCCAGAAATAAGACAAAGATACATTGCTGAGCCACACTTCCCATGGTAGGCACTACTCGGTGGCAAAACCCCAGCCTTTCCAACCCCCCTTTCCTTTCCTTCTCTCACTGTGGATTTCCAAGCTCCTTGCACGTGGTGTGCCCAGGAGGCCCAGTTCTGACCAGTGAGTTATGAGGGAGGTCTACTGGTGGGCATCTGAGAATGACATTCCGCTCCTGACAAAAAGGACATGTACAAAAGGAGACAGTGTGCCAACCAAGCAAGGCCTTCCCCCTTCTTCCCGCTTGGAGCACAGAGTTGATGCCTAGAGCTGCAATGGCCATTGTGCCATTGTGAGGCAAAAAACACTTATGAAAATCCAACAAGCTAAAGGTGAGAGAAGGAAAAGATGGAAAAGTCCTGAAACCTTGATTACATTGCTGAGCTGACTGCCAACCTCCAGACTTCTTAACAATAAATGTCCTTGACGTTCAAGCACAGTTAATCTGGTTCTATGTTACTTAGAGTGAAAAGCTTTCTCAACTGATAGACACCTCTTAACAGCCTCTCTCTTAGCCATGCAAAGGCCCAGCAGAAGCTTTGAAATGTATCCCCATAAATATTCCTTTAAACTAGCCAAGAGCCCTCCCTACCTCTGTCTGGAGTCAGGGAAAGACAAAGACAGCCCCCTTCTCTGCATATCCTGTCTCCTTAACTAAGCCCCTTAACGGGAAGAATGCGTTTTTTATGTTCTTTTGTCTCCCCAATAACACCTAAACTATATCTATACACAGAGAAGATGTTTAGAAAATTCCTGATGAATTGTGCTGAGCCAAGCATTTGTTAGTTATTCTTCTAAACAATTGCAGTTGGCTTCCATTTAGGGTTTTTTTTTTTTTTTCTTTTCTATGAACATGTCTCATTTCCCTATTATCTGAAACTCTCTTAAGGCAGACTCTGTGTCTATTCATTTTATCTAGCCTGAAATGCCTGACACCAAACATGGAGACTGTTCTCAGCATGTGACTGCTGAATATGGGAAGCTTGACCTGGGGGAACATGTTGGATCTAATGGACTCTCCAATGCCAAGTCCACCTCTGGATGACAAGTCTGAGCCAATCCTGGTCACTCCATTGCATTCACCAGTGACTGACTCAGGAGGCAGCATCAGACCCAAATCCAGCCAATGAGATGTGAATGGAAATCTACAGGGCCCTCTGGGAAGGTGTTCTCATTCCTAAGAGGAAGGCATAGGGAGAGATGGGCCCATCCTTCTTCTCTGTCTGTTGTGTCTGGATGTGACAGCTGCCATGTGACCCAAGGGGCCGAGGCTGGTGCTAAAGCAGCTTCTGAGGGTGGTAGAGTGGGGAGACGGAAAGAATCAGCATCCTTGACTTGATGAGGTTATTATACTATGCATGAAGGGTCCCACCCCACCAACTGCAGCTCTGGACCTGGTTTCATAAAATAATGAATTTCTACATTTTAAAGCCAGTGTAAGTCAAAAATGTCTGCTACTTGCAACTAAATGCATCTTAACTGATGAATCTGATGGTAAGCAGCTATCTCCCCATACTAGCTAGCCTTGTAGAAATCCCCTAGCCCTGGCCCTTTCTCAGGTCCCCAAGAAGTCAAACAGCTTCACGGACAAAGAACATAATCTATGTGTTCAGGATGCTAAAGGGTGAGGGATGAGTCTTGCTTGGGCTTCCACTGACCAGGCCTCTCTCTGCCCAAGCTCAGATTTCCTTTGGGTCTGCTTGTCATTTCCAAAGAGCCCCATTAATTGCTTGATTTGCATCTTGAAAACCTCTGATGACTCACAGCAGTGACTAACCAACCAAGGGAACTTGTTGGGGCTTCTCCCAAGTCCCAGCCATTCTATTTTTTGATTCCTCCAGCTTGGATGAACCCCAGAGCAAGGAAAGTATAGAATCAGTCCAAATGAATGGGATCCCAGTACGGACCCAGAAAGTCTAGGAATGACCTGTCCTGGCCCATGACCCTGCCTTCCACGGAACTGGGCAGTGTGCTAACAGTGATTTTGCCTAGGACAGAAGCCCTGATGAATTCTCAAGGACACACCACAAGTCAAAGGGAAGCTCCCCAGGTGTGATAGACAGAGCTCTGGTTTTGCCATCTAAAGATCTGAGTTCCTTCCTACCTCGATCATTTTTTTTTTTTTTTTTTTTTTTTTTGCGGTATGCGGGCCTCTCACTGTTGTGGCCTCTCCCGTTGAGGAGCACAGGCTCCGGACGCGCAGGCTCAGCGGCCATGGCTCACGGGCCCAGCTGCTCCGCGGCATGTGGGATCTTCCCGGACCGGGGCACGAACCCGTGTCTCCTGCATCGGCAGGCGGACTCTCAACCACTGCGCCACCAGGGAAGCCCCTACCTTGATCATTTTGTGTGCACTTAGGCTAAAGGCTTTCAAGTCTCAATTTCCTCACTGGTAAAATGAGGCAGTAGTTTCTCATCATCTTCCAGAACTTTCCTGGGGCTAATGTTCTCTACAGCCATGGGTATTTCTGAGTCAGTTAATCTTCCAGCGGGGTGTGGGGCAGCTTAACAAAGCCTGGCCAGTGGGACATCTGTCTGCCTCCCCATACAGAAACATTTTAATAAAACGTCACCCTAATGCTGTTTTCTGAGCTCACTTGCACAGTCAAACAGGGTTGGGGGGAGGAGATGGAGGAAAAGTGTGGACATCCCCCTTCCATTGATTTCCAATCAACACCACCTCCTGTAACAGATGTTGAGGTTCAGATATCCCTGGCTGGTTAACAAAACTTTGTCTCACACACAAAGAGTGGTATGAGGCTAGGGGGAGGGGGAATAACACTTTGGGTAGAAACGACAGAAACATTTTCAGCTCTGGAGGACTTTTGAATTGACTCATATCTTAAAAGCTAGGTTATTTTATATCCACACTGAAAGGGTAATATCAAACTTATGAAATATTTACTAACTTGGCAGCATAAACAACAAATCACCTCTTTTCCATTAAATATCTTTGTGAAAGATATTTTAGTAAAATACTGCAGCTTGCAATTTAATTACAATGAGTAATTAAAACTTAGAGCATAATCATTTTTGGCAAAAAGTCAGTTTTTGTTAAAATTTTAAGATAGAAAAAAGATGCATATTACGATCATAATACTGTTAGTAATTAAGATAAATGCATCAATTATTAAAGATGCAAACATGTCAAGCAAGCACAACTAATTATTTGAGCATGTTAACAGTTGTTTAATGTTAACAAGCAGTGAATTATTAAAGACCCCATGTGTCACATTCTGGACTGCATAAAATATAATGTTCTGGAACGTTTTATGATTTTCAGGTTTTCCTTAGATCTTCTCCATCGGATTAGTCATAAAGTTAAGATAACTTGCCTTTAAAATGTATTTCTAAAATAATTAGCTGTAATCAGGCTAGGAGAGGCCACGTCTCTGAGATGGTGCAGCAGAGAAAAATAGAGCAGATTCAGAGAGAAACTGCAGACCCAGTGCCGCATCTGCAGGGAAGTCTTATGGAATTGGGGGAAATGTTTCCCACTAAAGGTCCAGCACAGGGGCAGAAACCAGAAAATATGGTGTTGGTGCCAAAAAGCAGGGGGAAGGCATAGCTCACGGGGAGCTTCTTTACGTACACGTTGCAGCTGTGTATTTCTTCTTTTTTCTATTTAGAGATACACCTTCTTGAAAACAGCACTTCATGCAATCATATAATCAAGATGCCAATTAAGATACTTGTATAAATCACATGCAAAGCAATGCTTGGATTATTTTTGACTGTCAAACTGCAAATCAACGCCGGCAACATTCTCACTGAAATTCAACCAGTCCTGGGTTTTGCCTTCCCCCAGACACAGAGCAGGGACCTCAGGGAACCCATCTGTTTGCGGGCCCGGAGAATCAGTGGGGAAACATCTTACTGGGGTCTCTGAGCCCCAACATCCTGCACTAACTTGGCCCCTCACCTTCCACACTCGATGCTTCTAAATGGGGAAAAGGGAGCTTCCCGAGAGGCTGGCTGAGCCCCAGGGGCCTAAATAAGTCTCTCGGGGGAGCTGGGTGTGGACAGAGGCCAGGAGCAGCAGAAATGGGTAGTGGGGGAGGCCCCTAGTCCTGCCCTTGCCTCGGGCCCACAAAGGTGGCCGGGGCACGCCCATACCTTCTGAGGGCCATAGGAGCTGCCTTCTGTAAGCCCACTTTTTCCTTGTGCACAGAGACTGCCACCTTTCCCGTGCCACACAAATGTCACCAGCAGCCCACTCAGTTCCTGCTAAGCCCTCTGCCAGGCACGAGGGGTCAACAATGATGATGCTTGCAGTTTATCCAAGTGAAAGAGGAAGAGCCAAACACAGGAGAAACTGGAAGGCAATGTCTGATCCTCCCACTAAATAAGAATCTTCTAAGGATTTCCACCCGTTCATCCTTCCACACATCCAATCACCTTCCTCTCAACACTTACTGCACACAGGCTGTTCCTCACACCATTCCAGGTACAGGAGTGAGAGAACTTCCTGGGAAGATAATGCTACGTTTACCCTTGAGACTCCATGGTGGAAACCATAAGCTCAGCTGAAAGCCTGTTACAAATCTCATTGAAAGGGGGGCTTGTAGCTCAGGAGCGACCAGGGTAGGAAATGGTCAGTCAGGAAAAGCTGGCAGGAGAAACAGAAAGAACATCGGGTACCCTCCCCTTTCCTTCAACAGGTGCCATGTGCTGAGTTAGCTTTGCAAGGGTGCAGCATCTATACAGTCAACCTTTTGCCCCATCACAGAGCAGGAGGGGCCCCTCTTCCAGAACGGCCTCCTGTACCTCCATCAGCTGCTCTCAGAAAGGCCTTGAGCCCCAGCGCCCTCCACGACCTCCTGTTTCCAGCCAGGCTAACTGGCTGGTGTGCACCACGTAGACACACAGCCTGCCTTTCCCCACCCCCGGTGCCCCACGCAGACACAAGTCCAGGAGCAACACTAGCAATTTCATACCCATAATTTTATGTTTTTTTTATTCAGGGCCCCCAAACTGTTTAAGCTTCAGGTCCCCCAAACTTGGATTTTCTTCCAGACTAGCCAGCCAAAGCAGGGGCCTATTTCCCACACCCTTTTGGCCCTCCCACCCGTTCACAGTGTCGCTGGTCACAGCACAGGGAGGGCACAGGAAGCATCACAGGATGACATCAGAGCGGTCCAGCCTGTCTTCCTCTCCCAAATCCTCACGCCGGCATCCTAGGACCAGGCCTTGCAGAGACCAGAATTGCCTCCTTTCTGGACCACGGAACGCTGATGTCAGGAAGTAAATCCTGCTTTCCAGAAGGCCCTTTTCTGAGTGAGCTCTCATCTGCTCCTCTCACATGGCCTGGATTTGGGAAACAAAGAGCATTGTCCAGAGCTTGGAAAGAGAATTCTTAAAGGGGCACGGGTGGTCCAGGCTGAGCCTAAACTGAGATGGCTGGTAGAGCTGGAGTCTTCCCTCATCCCCCAACAGGGGTTTCCAATTACCCATGTGATCTCCACGCAAGTAAAGAGGAAAATGTTTCAAGCTCAGTGCCTGGGGTCAGAGATAAAAAAGAACAAATGTTGAGCTTCCGCTGGGCCCACATGGCACCGGGGCTGAGCCCTGCAGAGGGATGGACGTTCTTCTCATTTGTTATGTGAATCAAGTGAAGGAAATGGCTGAGGGAAATGCAGAACCCCTGGGCTCCTCTGGGCTTTGCAGACCTGCGATGATCACGATTCTCAGCGGGGATGGAAGATCAGAGGATACTGCATTTCTTGGGAGAGAAGAGAGAGCAGCAGTTGCAGGCAGGCCTGGCTATGCAGCGTCCACGCAAGACACTTCTGGGGATGCCTGAGGCTCTTCCATCAGCTTCCCGCCCTGCAGCTGACCCCATAGTCCCTCTCTCCGTATCCTGGGCACATGGCAGCCAAGCGATTTTGGCCAACAGAATATGAGACGACGGGAAATGTTTCTGAAGCACAGCTCTGAGGATAGCAGTGAAGGTGACAAGACCCCATTCGATGGTGGAGCTACAAGGTGGATGGAGCCTGGGTCCCCCCATGGAGGACAGCCTCCCAACACCTGGACTCCCTAGACGGCTCTATACGTGAAAAAGGAAAGTCTATTGTGTTGCTGTCATTACATTTTGGGATTTGTTTGTAACAGAATTTTAGTCCGCCCTAATATAGCAAGGCAGAAAATGTATGTATTAATGTCATTGGGATATGATGATGGAAATTGTGTTAGGCTTTACTTGGAAAATACAATACCCAGGAGAGGTTCCTTTGCATGTATCGTGTCATCCAGTCAAGAGGGGCCACATGTAAGACTGGTACCTCATGTCACTTCACTCCCATCTATGATCATTCTCACTGATGTCTCTTTGTAGTGAAGATTTTTTCCTTCTTTCAGCAGCCACTGGTGGCAGCTCTAGGTAAAAAGCAAATCCGAACTTAGTTAAAGGAAGCTCTAGCAAAGCTGGCAATTCTCCACTATTGTTTTTATAAACCATTTAGAAAAGCCAGAGGTGAGCTCCCTACTGGAGTTTGCGGCCACCTGAAACATTGAGAGTGTGGTCCTCGTTGGGCAGGACAGAAAGACCCTAGGAGCCTTGAACAGAGTTCTAAATCCTGGAGCTCCTGGCGTTCCAGATCCTGAAATTGTGGGTCTCCCATCTCAAGCTTGAGCACTCGCGGCTGAATTAGAGTGTACCGCTGGCGCCACGCCAAACGCATTCCTTCATGTGTCAGCCCTGAATCTCTTCATATGTTAGGGTGAGCTGCGTGTACACTAGTTTCTTCACTTCCAAGGCAGTTTCACCATCTGTTTCTATTATGGGAGTTTATGGCACAGAATACCTCAGACACCAGAGCCTCCATTTTTTTCCTGGCGTGCAGTGAAAGCACTTTATTGAACAGAATGATTAAAAGGTAGGGGCCTCCTTAATTTTTCCCCATTTTTCTTGGCACATTATGGAATTCAGAAGGATTTTTACAGTTCATTTTATGAAGATGAAAGGTGATTTGAAAGAAAATTAAGAAATTATCAGGGAATGTAAATGCGGCTGGAATTCAGCCTTTAAAAATCCTTTAATCTCATCATGATTAACTGGATTTTTCATATTGTTTCCAAACTGCAGATCCTTGAGAAGGCAAAATTGAAGCATATTCTAAAATTTGCAAATAATTCTGGAGTTTGATATCACGGAGGCTCCTGTGTCTCTGTATTTTCAAGCCAAATTAAGACAGCTATACCATGAAGCTTGGAGTAAAAGGGTTTTAAGGTACATTCTGCATCACGTACACAGATGATCAAACTATATAGCTTTGAAGGTAAGACAGGAAAGTGTGGAAATCCCACGTAAAAAATCTCACATCTCAGGGTCTGCCTTGAGCATGAAACATGTCCGCTGTGCACATGTATACATATATACACGTGTGCATACACACATTTTTCTGTGTTCTAAATAACCCAATGTGTTCTACAGAGCAGCTATAGAGACAGTGTTCACTCCAGCCCTTTTTTTGTCTATTTGTGGAAACCTGTTGTTATGTCTTTAGAGGACATTACAGTGGTTGATGATGACCTATGACATCTTTGAAACTGGTAAGAAAAAGCCAGAAGAATTCTGTGACTTGCATGTGGAAGTGATAAGTGTATCACATAAAATCCCCAAGAAATCTTCTCTTTGTCTGTGGAAAGGCATTTACATAGGTCACACATAGGACTTGAATACGAGATTCTTCATTATTGATCAAGAAAGGGCCCCCACTTTTATGCTGCCCAGTAAATTTCTTCTTGCTTTAACTAGCCAAAGAAAACAATGGTAAAGAAGGCAAAAATAGAGAGCCCACTAGACTACTAGACTCTTACAGTCTCTTCCTAATGTTTCCTCACTGATTTTCCTTATTAAACATTTATTATGTAAAACCAAAGCCAACCTCCACGATATCACAATCAAGGCTAGCTTTAGTGTCAAAGCCTTGGTGCCGTCACGGTGCTAGCACAAGTGAGAGCAGACACTGGCTGTGTAGCCGGAGGACTCAGAGCTGCACACAAATACTTCAGATGAACCCATTCTCCCCTCAACACTTCTGGAAAGTTCTTGGTAGAGAGTCCGCGTTAATCTCCCACTCTCCTTCTTCTTCTCTGAAAGTCCATTTTCCTGACCTGCTCCATGATCCCAGGCCGTGCTGGGCCGCAGCCGGTTCAGCCCCTGCATCCCCAAGGGTGGGATCTTGCCATGGGCAGAACCGGATCCCACTGTTGCAGTCACTACATGCCTGCTCTCTGCACCAAGATCTTTGTGGGTATGGGGTGAGCCCCGGAGATGGAGAGCCCTCCAGACACCCTTTCTTTGCTGGAGTAAAGCCTCTAGTCCAAGGCAGCCATGTGTAGACAACAGAAGTCCATCCTCAGCGGGCAAAGGAACATGATGGGATTCTTCAGAAGCTTCTGTCTACAGGGTGCTTTAGTTCCCCTACCCTGTACAGACCCTTCTAATAGAAAGCGTGGTTTAAGGGAAAAGCACGGCCTTGAGGACCAAAGAGCAGACACAAGCACATGGCTGTTTATTGATCACTTTAGCCTAGACTCACTGTAAGAAGAAATGTGAAAAATGGCCACTTTGTACTTCCTGAGACTAAGCCACAAAACGATGTCCTTGGCAAAGGCAATGAGTTGGAACACAATAGATATTGCCGGGGCCATGCTAGATGTGTTGCTCCCCACAAAACCACCACATCACTGATTCAAGAATCTGCTGGGAATCTCGTGGTCCTCTTCACAATGCAGAGCTTAGGGCTGTGTTGTCACGCTTCTTCCCAGCTGCCTGTCATTTCACCACCTATGAATTTGTCTCCTGAGTTTCTCCCAGGAATCAAGATTAGCCAGAAAGGACAGCAAGCTTATAGCAGAGCCTGAACAACACCAACAACAACCTGAGGGTAGAGACACACATTAGGACAAAGGACTAAAAGTGTCCTAATTATATTACAGTGAAGGGTGGCAGAATATTCTACCTCGAAATATCCCACTTTGGTGTAAGCATTACTCCCCTACTTGCCTAAGAGCAGGACATAAATTTACAAAGGTGTTAGTCCTCTTCTCTCTACCAGGAAGGACCAAGGTTAATCCCTGGACACAACTAAGACCCTTACCAATGGAGAGAGCACCTTTGCCTTTCCTAACCGGCTCCCCATAAATAACCTCTCCACACCTTTCTTTTGTCTTCAGCTGAAGATGGCATTCAAGACTGAGTTCTAACCCATGTCTGAGAGTTACTCATTTTCCCTGGGCATCTCCCATGTACACATGAGGTATGCATGTTAATAAACTTCTGTTTCTTTTGCTCTTGTTAATATGTCTTTTGCTGTGCAGATAGGTGAGAACCTGGAAGGACACAGGGAGAATTATTATTCCTCCCTTACAAGAGTGTCCCCTGAGGTGCAAGATAGTTACCTCTGCAGTCACTTGATGCACTGATTCTTCACCTATCTATTTCAAGACAAACTTCCCTGAAGCAGAATTATCATGAACTCTGCTGAAGGGGTTAAATTACATTGGCAGGTTTTCCTCTGCCTACCTGGTCCCCCGGAAGCATCAAGTAGCATTTGTCTCCTGGGAGGTATTGAAGGATTTCACTCAGCCTAGCAGTGAGCACATGATCTTTGCCTACTCTAAGATGCTATGCTAGGTGCCCTCAGTCCTCATGGTTTTGTGTCCCACCCATGAAGGGAAGGGTTCCAAGTGTTCTGGGAGCTTGAGGGGCATGGAAACAAACTGATTCAGCAATACACATTTTCACTGGCCAGAAAGGTTGCATCTGGTGTGGTAGGTAATTATATTACGGGGTGTTCAAAAGGGAAATTTCAACCCCCTTCATTCTGTGACTCTGCTGAGTTATCAGGAGGCAAAGGGCTGCAGAGAAGGGGCCTCTGTGGTGTCAGGTCACTCTGGAAGTCACACTACCAGCAGAGCAGTGCGGCAGCATCCTCTCCTATACCCCCAGCATGCCCCATCCTTCCCTTGACCCTAGGCTTGTCTCTCCATCTGCAACAAGTTCCCAGAGGACAGGACATGGCAGAGACAACGCTTCATCCCCGAGCTTAGCACAGCACCAGACAAAATATATGTATTCCATAGATGTGTAAGAAACAGGGCTTATCTCGTTAACACACACTTCTTGTTTCACTTGCCTTATGGAACAATTCAATAAAGGGAGTAATTTAATGAGATCCAATTTACACATCACCCAGCTCCGACAATGATCATCATGGCCTGTGCCCCCCTATTCACACACCTCACCATCAGCACCAAGGTGAACTCCTGTGACACACACAGATCCCAGGAAGTATTTCAGTTCGTATTTCCAAAAAATAGAAATCGATAAAAAATATTGATTTTCAGTTTAATCAATAAATATTTTCGTTTGTATTTCTAAAAACAACATCCTCACACCTAAACAATGAGAATCATTTCTTAACATCATCAAATATCCAGTCAGTTTTAAAACATTTAATAGGCAATGGGGGATATTTTATTTACTTATTTGTTTATAATTAGTTTATTCCATCTTTAATCTCTAAATTGTCTCTATTTTTTCTCCCTATAATTTTTAATTGTTGAAGAAACCATGACATTTGTCCTAGAGACTTTTTTTATGCTGTATTTTGCTTTATGCTGAATGAATCTCCAGTGTGTCCTTTAACATGTTTCTCTATTCCTTGTACTTCCTGTAAACTAGCACTTAGATCTAGAAGCTGGCTATAATTCAGGCCTTTTAGTTTCTTTTTTGCAAGACCATCGCAGAGGTGACCCTGTGTACTTCTATATGAGACATATGATGCCCAGTTGTCTCTTTTTTGTGGTGTTAGAAGCCATTAAAAATCATTGTCTGAATCTTCTTTTTTTTTCCACACTGAAAATTCTATCATTCTTTCTTCCTTGATTAGCTGTAATATTTCTATTAAGGCTAATTTTCTCTTATCAACTATTTGCTTACCCTGAAGTACAATTCTTAAGGGAAAGGTAGGTTAAATGTTGGATTCTTTCTATTTGCCAGTTTTCAGAATGAGTGGATTTTCGGGCCTCCAAAGGTGACCAATCTGATTTTTTTAAGTATCACAATGAACAATCCACTTCAGTTAGTATTCAAATCAACACTCTCTGGTCATCAGAATTTGTCACATTTCTGGCCAGTAAAAGGCTCAAGTTGGCTCCTATGTTCTTTCACATGACCCCAGTCATCCTTGACAGTTTTCTTGCTTTCTTATATGACAAGATGTTCTAAGTCTGTCTTATACAGTTCTTGCCTTGTACAAACAATCTTGAATCAGCCATTTTGGTGGCAAATGGTATTTAGAGACCACAGTCTGGTGGCAGGGATTCTCAGTGCTACTGAGCTGATCATTGTATTCAGGGCTTTTCAGTGAACAGATAGGAAATAATTCTCATTCCCCCAGAGAAAATACATTACAAATTCAAACTGACATTTTCAATTTCAATTTAGGTTTTAATTTTGATTTTGTATTTGTATCTCTTTTCTTGTGATAATAACATTCTAATTGCATCAATATAATCACTTCACTGCTTTTTCCTAATATATACATGTCTGTGTGAGAGAGTGAGTTTCAAAATAGCAATACCAATGTTATTACCAACAGTATAAGATTGAAAAGCATGTTTTCTGGGTTTGTGTGTGTTTCCTTAAGATACAAACCACTAAGAACTCTATTTTAAATTCAACTAAAGTAAATTTTCTCTGCAGATTACATAACCAACTCGACACACATTCAGTTTCATCTGTTTCATTTTGCTCTTGGTTTTTAGGAACTGCTTTTTTATTTTGAGTAAGTTGTGTTTGATAATTATGTAAAATATTTACCTGTTTTCAAAATCAATTTTTCAGACAAGTCTAGCTTCTATCTCTTTCCCTTCCACTCCCTTTCTTCCCTCCTCTTATAACTACACCTATGGCTTATAACTTCACTTATGTAATATACAGTCTATATTAGTATCCCCCCCTCTTAAATATAGCATACCATATGCATTCTCTCTCTCTGTTGCTTTGTTTCACAAAACTATAAATCATGGAGATCATCCATCACAGTATATGGAGATATACCTGAATCTTTTTTACAGCTGTAGAATACTTCGTCTTGACATCCACCTCATTCTTAAGTACCAAGAAAGCCATCTAGAATGAAAAGTTACAAATCATGAAGTATATACAAGGCTCAGCCTTGTTGGTTGCATATTTAGATGAGGATAGTTGAAACAAGTCTAGAGGTGGTAGTGATAGAAATAATAAACCAATTATTATTACTATTGTGTATCAATTACTCTGTGCCTGGAACTGGGGTGAGTACTTTGCATCTATCACCTCATATACTTTGATTTCTTGCAATAAATGAACTTATAAATGAACCATGAGAAACCTACCTTCTGCCACATGGATATAGCAGCCTATGGACACTACACCAATGTTCCAAGTTCAAGTGATCCTTTTTTCAGTGATACCCAACACAGCCAAATTTTCCCAAGCATTTCTGTAAACTTATCTAGTAAATTCTAAGCCAGGATTTCACTGGAATTTAGGACACTCTGAGACTTTTTGTGAAGCCTTGGAAAAATCAAGGGACCATAAAAATTCCCAACTGAAGGCACTTAACTTAAAATGGCCCTTGGTGAGTGATGAGTACAGTTAGAGTATCACTGACAAACAGGTGCTGATTAGCCTGGGCAAGGTCAAGTTTCACCAAGACACTTCAGCATGCTCAGACAGGAGCTGATGTGTTGCAGCCGCTGATTCCAAGCTGTGCTGGTGTGTGGTATCGACCCCACCCCACCCCCACCTACCCTCTCTGTTCAGTGTCCTTAGAGTGGCCCACTGTGCACATGAGATGACTTGAGGTGAATCTGTTTGATGACCGTTAACAGGTATTTTGCTTCTTTCCACTTCATTTTTATAGCCAGCAAGTCACGGTTCCAGTGCAAATGGGAGTTCTATAAAAGCCAATTTTCAGCTATGGTCAGCTATGGACCTCATGCCCTGACACTGGGAGCAATGAACATACTTCGCCACAGACGGTCCCATAAGGGTGAATATAAGTGGCTCCCTGCAGGGGCCCCACTGGCATTCCCAGTCAGGCAACTTCTGCCATCTTTAAAAATGCATCAGGACCCCACAATTTTGCAAAGGACTTTCAGAGACAATATTCTGGTAGGTACTTATGCCTCTTGATTACTGGAGTCAACTCCAGTTCATATTTTCGAGCTCTGGTAGGCAACATGACTGTTCCTGCCAACACTTGAGATATCTGCCCTAAATCCTGCCATAGGAACGCCTCCCAGCTTATGAATCCTGGGAAGGAGGTGGTAGACGTTGATTTCTGCAGAATGCCCTTGGGCACTCACCCTAAATTGAGGGTTTGCTCATGCCTCAGAGGAGGGCAGACCATTCCATTGTCAAGATGTACCCAGGGGTGGCTTTGCCATGACTACAGTTTTTCAACTCTCTTTCGGACTCCCGTCCTTGTCACAAAGATGTTGTATACAAACAGGGCCCTGAGGTTTTCAACAACAATCTTTGGGCTGGCTCCACTGCAAATGGTGAAATAAATGAGCACAGGCACTCAACATCAGTGAGGACCATGGCACCACATGGGCTGCTGGCTCATGTTGCAATGTGATGCTGACTCAGGACAAGAGAGCATCCTGTTGAAGATACCCAGATGCAACAAGGATGTTATCACACCCCAAACCACCTTATCTGGACCTCACAGCAACCTTGCATGTGGGGATGTTAGGGTGATGTGCTCAGAATGTGAACTTGGGTTTGAATCCTGCTCTACCACTTCCCGTCTGAGTTGGGGCAGGTCACCAGGCATCCCTAGCCCTGGTTCCTTTGTGTACAATGGAGATAACAGTGAGAGTACCTACTTCCCGGGGTTGTAAATGAGGAAATTCACCGAAGAGCTCAGGGGTGTGCCTGGCATAACAGCAGTGCTCCCCAGTGCTGATGAGAACCGCGGGCCTGGATATATGGCTATATATGCCCCCAGGAGTTTGGGGTGGGGATGGTACTTTTTATTCCCATAAAGTACTGATGTGAAGAATTTTCTGCCCTTGCCTATCATATTTCCAAGACAACGCTATCTTACTTTATTCCCAATCCACATCTTCAAATCTTTGGTTCCCAAGCAGACTAGCGCTGCTCTAGAAAAAGTCTTGAGTAAAACAAGCATATTCCCATCTTCTGTCAAAATATACTACATTTTCTTTGGGGAGTAAGAGGCTAACCCTTATTTTTTAAAGTGAATCATATTGAAACTAGGGCCTGAAACTTAGGGCATTAATGTCAAAGACATCTCCTTTCCCATGATTCCTAAACGTTAGCACAAGGCGGGGAGGACCGTGATCCCCATGCCAGGTGCTGCGGGGCCCCCATGCACAGCTCCTCAGTGGATGAAGTGAGCAGAGGCTCGATTTTCATTTATGGGGTTATACGTATGAGTCACATCTTATGCGATTCTCCTTTATTTGTTGCTAAAGGGAGAATGCATATTTTTTAAATGTCTTGCTAGCCACATTTGGCCAGCACGAGGAAACCAAACACAGAGAGGAACGGGATGAAGAATAAGGGCAAAGACAAACCGTCAGGTTTCATTTCTAGCTCAGATTTTGAAACAAATTCAAGGATTTGATTCATATTGAGACTCCACTCCAGTCACGGCACTACAAAGCATTTCCTGGTCTGTATGTTCAGACCGAAAATCTTCCTCCGAACCTCACCTGGAGAGCAGACCTCCAAACCACTGATTCATGTTAGTGTTTGACCAGACACAAGCTGTCATTTCCCGTTTTCTGACGGGAGTGGAAAGTGGGCTGGTCCTGGGATTAGCTGTACCCAGCGGACGATAACCTTTCACTGTCCACCTACCCCTTCTGCATTTGCACATATAACCACTAGGTAGCCCCCACCCCGGATCTTATCCATTCATTACCCATCCCCATCCTGGGAAGCACAACTCAGACGTCAGGGTCCTCAGAGTTAAATCGCCAGCCCCCCCACCCGAGCCCTGCTCCTCTCCCTGGGCTGGCTCCCCGTGATTTATGGAGGGCTCCATCCCTGAAGGGAACTGACAGCCACTCTCATTTTCTTGTGTTTCCCCCCCTCACGGCCAAGGTCATGAGAGAGGGGGCCCCTCCAAGTTTTCTGCACTCGTCCTCCTCCACCCTTACTCCAGTGCGGCCTCATGAATCATCCCGTCTTCACATTGAACTCCTGACGCTTCCCTAGCACCAAACTGCCCGACTTCCGCAATTTTTCTTCATTCTCACTAACAATTTGGTAATGAAATATTGATTTTTAGTTAGATTCAAATAGATGTTATTAAGTTTGCATTGATAAATCGTTCCCTTTCTCAGGCTGGAAGTACCTCAGTCAAATTCTAACTGCGCTTTCATACCTGGTGATGTATTAATCTGACGTGTCTGTCAGCCAGGCTGCCGGGGCCCGAGCTGGGGGCGCCAACCTAATTGCATGGAGGGTAGAACTCTAGCTGGTGCGTTGTGAGGGTTTTAGCCCTAAGACCCAAGGCATGGGCACATTTCCTCTGGGGTTCCTACTTTTTAAAACTGTTCCATTTTTTAACGGAAATTAGTCTTAGATGGGATGAAGAGGTGACCCGTTAAATTTCATTTCCCCTCAGTGCTTTTTGTCAGTTAAATATCCAGGCCATATTATAAAATATTGAACCATCTAATAAGAGCGTGCCATTCCCTTCCTAAGATTGTTGGAGCAGATCTAAACACTCACAGGCATAGGGCAGAAGCTGTAGCATCCTCCAGCTTTGAGCAAGTCACCTGGGGAGGGTCTGCAGTGGGCCTAGAGGCCCACCTTCAACCACGAGCTGTTGAACGACCTGTGTGGGCAGGTAGGTAATGAACCATGGTTCCACTGGCTCAGCACTCACCCATGTTGTCACTTGCCCTGACCCTCCCACATCACTCCACATCTCTCCAGCCCTCCTCCCACAAATGTCACTCAGACCCAACTGCTCTCTCCTAGAGGACGCCCAGCTCTATGAAGCAAATCACCTGGGATTCACAGGCCACAGGGACCTCCTCAGATGCCAGCCCCGGGACATTTGCCCCTCTAGGGAGTGTGGCTCTTTACTCTGGTAAGGCCTCCCCCTCCCTCCCTGGTCACTCTGTCTTGATTGAAAAGAATCACTTGATTCAAGCTGAGCTAATTATCGATTCTCCATCCTGTTCTAAGTAATGGTTCCGAGCGGGCACGAGACCTAAGATAAGCCAGGCAACGTTCCCTCCAGAATGGTTTCAAACTGGAACAGGGGGAAGAAACCTCTTCTCTCTTGTTCAAAACAAGAGCGTGGGCCTGGAAACACCAAAGGCACGTCCCCCAACCCTGTGTGGAAGAATCTGGCTGCCGCTGGTCAAGAGGAAGGTTGACCCTAGTCCCAGGGTCTCCAACCACACCACTTCCTTTCCTGACACTGAGCACCACGTTTGGCTCTGGTTTGTCTTATTTGCATTCAGGACCCCAAGTACGTGTCCCAGTACCTTCTTCTCCCCAGGCCAGATTAATATTCCCAAGGCCAACTCTGACATCACACTTCTGGACACACTCGCCAGTGGTTTCCCACTATCCATCCCATAATGTCACAGGTCCTTAGCCAAACATTCTAGCTTCTCCATGACTTTCTCAACCCACCACTCCCCACAGGCAGCTCCTGGCTCAAGGTAACCATGTACTTTCCTCATTTCTCCAATTCTGTGTGTTTTCTTGGGCTGTTTTCTATTCTTAGAGTGACTCCATCTCTGTATCACTGATCGCTCTTCGTTCTCCTTCTAGATGACTTCCCTAGGCCTGAGCTGCAAGCAGTTCTTCCTCTAACCCATCTCCCATTACAAGTTATCTGCAGGAATTACCTTCTCTGCTAGGCAGGAAGCCTGCAGGGCGATGACCTATACATGACTCAATTTTTAATTGTCAGTGCCTTGCACTGTACCAATGAACGTAGTAGATCACTTAATATAGACATGCGTTGCATTAAATTATTAATTTGTTTATGCATTCATTCTCTTCTTAGCAAAGTCCTATTTATTCTTCAAGGCCAAGATTAAACACTACCCCCTCCTCTGAGCCTTCTTGGGTTTCTTGCATCAGTTCTGAGATTAATTCCAATCTCTCACTTCCTTGTGTGCCCACCTCATATTGTTTTCAACTTCTAATTAGCGTGTTATTAATGTGTCCCTTTGTATGCCCTCTTTTTTTTTTTTTTTGTGGTATGTGGGCCTCTCACTGCTGTGGCCTCTCCCATTGCGGAGCACAGGCTCCGGACGCGCAGGCTCAGCGGCCATGGCTCACGGGCCCAGCCGCTCCATGGCATGTGGGATCTTCCCGGACCGGGGCACGAACCCGTGTCCCCTGCATCGGCAGGCGGATTGTCAACCACTGCGCCACCAGGGAAGCCCTGTATGCCCTCTTTTAACAAGAACTTTTGAGTATTTACTTCTTTAAATTGAAAGTAGTTCCTAAGGTATCTCTTTTCCACTCTTGACTGTAAGCCCCTTAAGGACAAAAATCAGATTTGTTTTCTTAACAAGTAGATCAAGGCTTGAAAAGAGCTGAGTAAATGTTTGTCAAATTGATTTAAATAGAATGAATTTAATTGAAATCAATAGATGAGAAAGACGACAGGCCACCTTTGAGCCATAGGTATTTGTCTCATGCCAGCTGCAAATGATAAGAATACTGAAAATCAAGTTGGTTTCAACAAAAAAAAGAATTTGGACTTCCCTGCTGGTCCAGTAGTTAAGACTCCATGATTCCAGTGCAGGGGGCTCAGGCTCGATCCGTGGTCGTGGAACTAAAATCCCTCATGCTGTGCAGCATGGCCAAAACCAAAAAAACAAAAAAGAGAAAGAGAGAGAATTTGAAAGCTCATATGGGTCCAGGACTAGATCTGGCCTCAGGCCCTGCTGGACCCTTGATCCCAAATAATGTCATCCGACTCTGTCTCCATCTCTCCCTCTGTTTCCCTCTGCATTGGCTCCATTCTCAGGTAGGCCTTTTCCTCATGGTGCCAAGATGGCTGCCAGAAGTTCCAGGCTTACATCCACTCCTTTCAATAAATGGAAGAGAGATGACTTATCTCTTTCAAGTGTTTCCCCCTAAAAGGACTTAGGTGTTCTGATTGGCTTGGCTTAGGTCATGTGACCATCATTTGCGCTAGTCCAGTTGAACCACATGAACTGAAAGGGGAAGGAGTGCTCTCTAGAGTAAAGGAAGTACTGATGCCAGAAGAAGGGGTATGGATGCTGAGTAGGCAACTTCATCTCACTCCCTGCAGGAGCTGGCCTGATGCCCATGAGGGCACAACCCTGGTACCTCTGCAATTCACCAAGCACGGTTGCTTCCTTGGATGAGAACAGGAGACACTTGTAGGAGATACAGGCCTTTTCAACATACCCTATCTGGGCCTGTAAAGAGACTGTAAAGAATGGCCGATCATAAGGAAGCAGTGGTCTCCCTCCTAGTTGCCAGGAGCTGGGAAAATGGGATGAGACCAAGGCCGCCATCCTCAAGCCAGAAATGGAAATCAGGTACCTGCTCCCTCAGACTTCTTCAGAACTTCTTGGTCTGAGTTTTAGCTCTCTCCAGCTTTACAGAGTCGTTGCAGGCTGAGGAAGGCCATGTTCCAGATGTGTGAATGCCAGAGGTGGAGAGTACCAGTAGATTTCAGGCTGGGAGATGCAGTGTCAACACAGGTCCCAGTTCCTGGTGGCAGGATTGACCCCAAGTCAGCCTAGAAAGGTCTGATGTCTAGACCCTTTTCCTCAACGTGGACAGTTTGGAGACACAGAGAAAATGGCACCAGCCCATGGCCAGAAGCCTTAAACAGCCCAGGAGAGCTGGGTCCAGGCACTGGCGTTCAGCCATCCACCTTCTGCTTCCAATATCTTCCATTCAGTATCACCGAGGAAAACCAAAGGAACGGGTACATTTATAACTGGTATTATTGTGCCCGCACCACCCCCTCACCTCTGCCAACACCATCCAGAAGACAAAGGAAGTGCATTTGGGGGCTTCTTCCTTCTCCACTAGCTGCAGCCTATCCTCCATCTGAACTTCTGAGTCAGGCCTGTGCCACTTATTCCGAGAGGAGCCGGGCCTCTGCAGCTTCCGCAGCCCGAGGGCCCGTGGCCCCCCGCTGCTCTCAGGCCGAGGTGGAGCCGGATGGGAAGGGAGGGAAAAGCCTCCCGTTGGCCCCTGCTGTTTGGGTTTCCCTCTCACGGCCACAGTGAGTGCGGTTTAGATCTGATTGATCTTATCTGTGAAATGAGCTGAAAATCCCTCCCAGCGAGAAGCGCTCATCTCCTTCCTCAGCCCAGACATTCCAGATAAATCAGATTGCCCACCACACAGAGCACGCCTGGGCTGAGGGCTGGGGCAGAGCAGAGCAGAGGGTGGGAGGGTGGGAAGGTCACTCAGGGCACCGACCGGCGGTGTGGAGCCTGGAAGTGCAGGATGCTGGCGGGGGGTGGGGGGGGTGAGGCTCTCTGCCATCCGGTCAGAACTCTCCCATCTTCAAACACCAGCTACCATCCTTTCAGTTTCTACAAAAATAAATCCTGAGACAAGGAAATGGGGCGAGGTGTTGATTCGGGAGGTGATCCCAGCGGGTAGAGATGGAGGGAACAGAGCCAGGGAAGAGAAGAAGTCCAAGAAAGTGTGAGTTCTGGGGAAGCTTTCCTCTGTGGACACTCAGAGCCAATCCCACCAGGCATGCTCCAGGAGGCATGCATTGAGATTGTCCCACTGGGGGGCGAGGCCCTGTGGTATTTATCCACTATGTCCTGTCCTTTATTCCTAGGCTGTTCTACAGCCCTGCACATTTGGCCTGCCCTGGGCCTGGGTCACTGCTCCCTTGGCCAGAGAGTGCCCTCCACCAGCGACACAGGAAGCCATCAGCGTGCAGAGACAGTGTCTACTAGTGATGTCCGTGGCAAGCGTGGGCATCTTACCGCCAGGCCAGAGGGGTCAGCTCCCTCTACCTCCTCAGCATGCCTCTCCCTTCCATCCACATCCTCTACAACCATTGAGATCCTCTTCCATGAGGTCTGCATGTCCACATTCGCCTCAGGAAGGTTTTTCCCAATTCCTCGACCCAGAGGCAGGACATCCCTCTTTCCTAATGAAGAGACAGATGCATGAGCACACCTGGAGGAGCAGAGGGGGACACAGCTTTGGGGTCAGGCTGTGAGCAGGTCGGGGGGAGGCTCATTCCCTGCACCAAGGGCCAGGGCTGCCTCCTCTCCTTCCTCCCCATCCTCCACAGGCCACGTGCCTCGGCTTTCCATGTCTCGCAGAACATTAATGAGAATTATTATCATTCCTCTCTTCGTCGAAAGAGACTCTGGCGCGGTTGGTTGTCTAAGAGTCACCGATGAAGCTGACGTGAAAAATTCAGTAATTGGTTGCCAATATCCAATTACTCTGGGGTAATGCGAAAGTGATGGGGAAGCCAGCCAAGAGGCCGTGGCCCGGGACAGTCGGGCCCACGAGACAGGCCACATGTGCGGGATAGAGAGCAGAGGGGGGGCACAGAGAGCCCCCTCCTCGGATTCCTCTGCAGGCTGGCCCTTCACTAGGAGAGCCTCTCCTTGGAGTTGTAAGGCTGCTCAGTCTCTGCCAGAGGCCACCAAGGAAATGGACCTGCCAGAGTAAGGGGAGAGGGAGTGGGGAATGTTACGCCAGGGCCTCCAAGACCTGGGTCCCAGCCCCCCAGCCAGGGGCCAGAGGCCTCACTCCAGCAAGTCATGACAGCTCCCAGCAAGGCATGGAGTGGGAGCCCATCCCGGCCTGCGTTCACCCTGGGCTGTTAACTAGGTGTGAGGAAATCACCGATGAGAAGACAAATTTGCAAACGGAGGTGATGAAGGATTGAGGATAAGGGTGCCTCTCCTTTTTAGGCAAGATCTCAAAAGCTCAGGCCTGCGAGAATGGCCTCTGGGAACCTGGGAACAGGAGGAGAGGGTGCACGGAAGACACTCAGTAAATGCTTTTTTAAGTAATTACAAGGGATACCCCCACGTACCCCAGCAACTTGCCAGACTCGTAAACCATCTCCCGAGGGTGGTCGCCCCAGCCTGGGGGAGGTAGCTCAGAGCTGTGATGCCCATGTCCAGGTCAGGGGTGAGGTCAGGGACCGGGCAAGATGAGGATGCACCCTTCTGTTGTCCTGCACTGCATCATGTCTGCAAATAAATGGAATAATTCAGTTTCCAGGACTCTTAACCTTTTCACTTGGCATAAATTGTGATCACCCAAATAAATACAGGCAAATCACATTAAAAACATATATATACGAAGCTCATTTATTCAAGACATTTTCCAACTCTGAAAAATACCTGTATCTTACCAAGAGGAAAAAAAAAAAAAATTACAAGCTCAGTTCAGAGCTGCACGCATCCATTCTTGTCTCTGTTGGCGGCAGATGGGGTGTTTGATTCTCGATGGCCCTGATGACCTAATGTCCCACCTCAAAGAGGTCAAAGGTCAAAGAAACCATTTTTTTTTCCTCCACCCCAAATTGGCGGAGAGAGGGAGAGGGTGAGATGTATGAGCACATCGTAATGTGGTGCCAGGAATGTTTGAGCAATAATCAATTGCAAATTATATCTTACCAAGTTAAGAGTCAAATGGAGGGGGCTGTGGCTGAATATTTTATCAAAGCAATTTAATAAGAATGTGAATGACCATAAACCTTTAAAGAGAGGTTTTTAAGCATCCTAAAGAGCTTCACCTCCCAGGCAGCACTGGAAATGTGCTCCTCCATTTAAAAAGAGGCAGGATTCGAGTAAGGCAGAGGCCTGGGGCCACAGCTTCCAGAAGGGTGCCCTCTGGGTGGTGGCAGTACCCCTGAGCCTTAGCCCCAAGCCAGGACCGCATTCCTCCTGGGACCTGATTCACAAGGACGTGGGATCCGCAGGTTCAGGGCCCTGGGCCATGGCTCTCCTCCGGGCACAGTGCCTCTGCTGAGACTGTGGCTTCCTATTCATCACAGCTTGCTCGTTCAGGTTACAGAGAGGTCAGGCCTCACAAGAGGGCTACATGAAAGACAGGCCAGGGCCCAGCCTGGGGAAGCGGACTCTTTGGCCCTCAGCCCTTCAGAGTCCAAGCTCCCTCCTCCGTGAGCCTCTACAGATGCTGCCCTAGGCAGGCGTCCCATATTTCTGAGAGCAGAGCAGAAATATTGCTGCAAAATACTATTCCCCGATGCATATCAGTTCTGAGAGGACACAGAAGTCACATTGAAAAGGTGTGGGGAGGCTGATAGAGCAGGTGACAGCCCCCAGGGCAGACTTCCTCTTTGCCCCTGTGCCTTGCTCATGCCTGCCTGGGTTCCCAGCAAGAAGGATCGCACAGGTAGGTTTGCACTTTCCCCACCTGAAGTATTGTAATTTACAATATTGTAATTTACCGGAAGTATGTAAATTACAATTTACAAAGAGCTTTCACTCCTGCTAACTCCCGGTTCTCACAACAATGCCTCAGAGGAAGACAAGGCTGCCAGGTAGGAAGCTCACTCATCCCCTCTCACAGGTGACGTAGCGGGCAGTGGAGGGGACTGACGGAGGTCACAGTCCCAGAGTTGGGTCTGGACCCCAAGGGGGGTTGGAGGACAAGATCAGCACACGGTGTGAATGAAGGAGCTGCACGTATCTGAGGGCTTGGAGAGGCATGTTTCCTGAGAATGGCTGAGAGATGACGTCCTTGTGGATGGACCTGGGTGGTAGTGGCACAGGTGACAGAGAGCCCTCCAGTGAGTCTCTGCTTGTCGTTTTGGGACCAGCATTGCACTTGTACCAGGACTGCGCTAGGGGGTCAGCCTGGGGCTGAGCTCAGGGAGGCAGAGGGCTGGTGGACACGCTGCGACCGGGGGAGACTCTGAAATGGGCCTCGAGCTGGGGTCAGCCTGTGGCTGGAATAAGCGAGACCTGGAGGCCGGCATGTGTGTCAGTCTGCCCAGGAGTAGAAATTATTTTGTAATCTGTGGCTCAGAGGGCAAAACAATTTTAGCACGATGTCTTCAACTGTAGCTCATCAGGGACACACGCTCTCCACTATGGTCACCAACCAGTGGGGAGTTTGTGCCCAGGTAAGGAAAACAGAGAAGTCCTCCCAGCTCTCCACCTGATGGGTGGCTGTGAGGATGCAACTAAGTAATCCTTGTAAAAACCCAACAAAGCGCCTACAGCTGCTGGTCGCCATTAGACTATTTTCAGCTCTTTTATAACGTCTCAAAAGTCCAGCTCCGGGGGGGGACAGTAGTTTGCTGGGATGATGGGTGGGTGAGGTGGGAAGTCCTAGGGACCCCTGCAAAATTGCCTCTGCTCCCTGCAGAAACAGAGCTTGTGCCCCCAGCAGGGACATCAAACCTGAGAATATCCTTCCCGGTGTATTCTTGAACGCTTTGCTCATCCTGCCGCCCCAGAGATGGACAATTTCAGCACCAGCACTGAGGGAGTCCTATTTTGCCAAGACAGTAGCTTCACGGAGCTACCGTCTTCACAGACCCCACCACGCCAGCTGCACCTGCTGGGGCCCTGCCAGCAACCCATGTGATGGGGAACAGCCTTACCTTTGGGCATTAATTACGCTTGATTTCAGCTTCTGCTGAGTGATCACTCATCTTTCTCTAAGCCCCCATTTTCCCAGAGCATTTCTTGATGTTATTAGAGCTGTCTATAAAATATGAATCCTAATTCCATGATAGTCATAAAAGCCATAAAATTCTATGTCTGCCATGAAAATATTACATGATTTATTTCTGTGTGAAGTACATATTAAATCTCAGTACTAGAATAGGAGTTTGGCTCTTCAACATCATGAACTTTTAATAACACACACTTTGCCTTAAATTGGTATTATTTTAGGTTTCTTTCTTAGTTTTACAGTAGCTCCCAGTTCAAAATAGGATCAGAAAATAGTCCTGGTATTATATTATTTATACGTTAGAGTTAGTATTCATGGTAGCTTATATTTTTCTCCCTTTTTATGGTGTTCATTTTGTTTTATATATGACACAATTTGCACATTTGATTTGTTCTTGTTTTATGCCAAGTGCCTTTGGAGAAATATCAGGTGATTAACCAAACCCTCTGACAATGGACAATGGGTATGATACTGTCATCTCCAGGGTCACAGGGTGGGTCTGCATAAATCCATACAAGTAAACAAACGTGTGGCTGGAATGGAGAGGGTGGGAATGGATTCGAAATGGGGTAGAGAAGGAGGAGCAAATATTGAGAATATCTCTTTCCTTTTTCCAAAGCCCCTAAGCTAATCCTTAAGGATTTACCAAATTTCCAGAGTCTGGCAGTCAGCTAGACATTGATGGGGCACACAGAAGGAAGGAAGAGGCTCATTAGAGAGATGAGATTCACACACATGGACCAGTTTGGAGGACCCTGCAAGGCAGGGCTAGGCTATGTGGTTCACATTTGTATGTGTTGGGGGCATCAGAATGGAATGCAAGAATCTGGTTTAATCTGCTGCAGAATGCAGGACTTGAGTCGGTCCTGGAAGAACAAGGATAATTTGGAGAGGAGAGGAGAGATGAGACAATGCTGCAGAGGAGGCTGGGATTAACAGAGGAGAAGCTAGCGGGAACCCGAATAGGATGAAGGAAGATGAGTGCCCGGATAAGCACAGCATCAGTACAACCAGGCCCCAACTCAATCCCCAACTTGCCATTTTGTCAGCTTTTCTGCCCAAAGACCCACACTGCATTTTAAACAATATCAAGGGTGGAGGGAAGATGGATGTTCAGCCTGGAGGATACATATGACATTTGGAATGAGTTGAAACTGATCTAAGAGATTTTCATTTCAAAAGATACCTGATATGATGTGTCGATAGGGTGTTTCACACACCTCATCAGAGTTCAAAGACTGCAGCCATGAGAATGGTGCTTCCAAGGTGGGAAGCAGATGTGTAGAACTGGAGCAGGAGGGGGTCATGGCCTCTTCAAACTTGGCCCACCCGCCATCTGACATACCAGTGGGACAAAGCCATGTGTTTGATCCAGGCGGCCCTGGGGTCTGCAGCATCTTGGGCTGGGTATGAACAATGTATGTTTTTGTATCCCATTCCCTGACCCATTCTCTGAAATCTGCAAGCCCTTCCCAAGGCACCGCAGGGCATAGTCATTCACCTAGAAGTCATCGGATGCTCCAGTAAGACAGCTGATGAGAAATTGCCCAGCCCAGTTGCCCTGATTCTGTTGGGCATACACTTGGCTGCCATCCCCATAGCACCTATGCCTTAGCCTGGGTTCCACATACGGTATAACTTGGAGCAAAAGCACACATGCTACCTACGCTCCTTAGAGGATGCAGACCCAGGAAGCAGAAGTGAGGGCCAAGGGAATTGAGGGAAGAAGGAGGTAAAGCCAACAGGAGCTGCACTGTTTAGCTACTCATTTCTGAGTGCAACTGATTACTTAGCCTTGTAGGATGGCCATCTGAGAAACCATATACAGGGGTGGGATGAAAACAAAAGTGGAAGAAATTATCCACCCAGTGGTCAAAGATATGCTCCATAGGACATTAAGTCTCCCATCCTCCGGGGCTGCACAAACACGGGCACTGAGGGAGTCCCAAGGCATTCCATGACTCGGAATAAACAGGGAATAATTGCCCTGGGAGTTAGAGGCCAGTGCACCTGTGAGGTGCTGTCAGGTACTGCTGTGTGAAGACAGGGAGAAGCCCAAAAATCTGGCCATGAAGCAGCAGCCAGGATAAGGCAGTGAGGGTAAGAGGATCTGAGTGGTGCACGGGAAGTGTCTGAAATTGGCCCTTGGGTCCTGGAGAGCCTGCTCTGCGTCCACTCACCCCATTTTAATGGCTATGAGGGCCTGTCAGTCTCTCCCTGCAGATTCCTCCTGTGGGTTCACATTGGAGATCTTTTCTCCCTCAGGCCATGCTGCCTGGCAGAGGACGTCAGAGGAGCTGTGGGTGAAGTACCTGGAGCAGTTTTCAGAGTCTCCAGGCCCTGCACTTCAGGGAACAGGCAGCCAAGACAACACCTATGGTTTGCTTGCAGCACAGAAAGAGTCTCCAGAAAGCTGCCTAACCTACATGGCAAACTTTCTGGAATGCAAGAGAAAATTCCATCTCGTAATCATAACCAATGAGCCTTCTTTCAGTATGAAAGCATCGACCAAGTCAATCCCACAAATTAAGCAGATAAATCCTAATGTTCCTTTTTTTTAATCATATGCCATCAAATAACATATTTTATATTCTACAGAGAAGAGCCAACTAGATTTGAGGGGTTCTTTGCTAGATGGTTAGTGCCACCACTTCATTAAAGTAATAAAAATAACAGGAAGATAAAATACCTTAAAATTGTACAAAGGAACTAGAGACTGAAGTAGAAAATACATATGCTTCTAGTCTGAATTTTTTCCAAAGAGCCATTCCTAAGTTAGTGGCAGTTGAAAGGACAAAAGGTAGAGGCATGTGGAAAAATATTAAGAGTTTTGTGAAAGAAAATCAATCAAGAAAGATACACAGACTTGTTTAGGAAAAGAAAAAATGTATGTTGTAATATATGGAGCAGCCCGTGAACGGGTGGCTGGTTCCTGCAAGATGCGAGAAAACAACCTGAGGTTAGGGTTTCCTCCGCTTCCTCTCTGTGCTTAGCATCACCCACCTAGAAGATTCTTCCCTGGCTCCAAGCAATTTGCTGAGAAAGAATATTTTTGCTGCTAAATGATCTCGCTCCCCAGTGGCTCCTGCAGCCACTAGTTTTGAAACAAACGACCTCACTGGAAAACGGATGGATTGCGGCCTTGGCATTCAAAGAGGCCCTAGCACAGAGCCCACACCCCACCCCGCTGTCTGCTCCTGAGGTTTTGAAAAGGTTCTGGTTCTAAAACGGAAAGTCAAGGCAAGAATAAAGGTGCCAAGGCTGCGAGGCCCTCCTTTGGAGAGGAGGCCTGCTTTTGGTCCAAGCTGGGGGAGGAGATGTCTAGGTTAAAGCAACTCATCGCTTAGCTTTGAAGTTGTAAATCAAGAAGGTGCTAGTGAAACAGCCTGCCAGGCCAAGAGGACAGAGAGGGTGCTGGTTTACAGGAAACCTGGGGCTGGCTGCCGGCTCTCAGGCCTGAAGGGCAGGAAGCGAGAGCAGACGGCAACTCCTCCAATCCCAACCACTCCAAGGCTAGCGGAGGTAGCACAGCCTCTGAAAAAAGTGCTCCTGATAAGATGGCCTTTGCCATTACAAGAGCCACCTGCTTCTAAATGCCAAGCGGCTAAGTCAGTGGGCGTGGGCAGGTATTCGGCCAATCCAGCTAACCCTGCTCTGCTATTGATGGATGCTTCAGTCTGCTTCTACTTTTGAGTCGGCCGAATTCCATGGTCCTTTTGCTTTAGAGTGGGATATTTTGATATTAAAATTCAATGAACAAGACGAACAGATGGGGGAAATTAACAAAAGATGTCGACAACGACTTTTACCTTTGTTCAGCCAAAAACCGGAACACCCTTTCCTCCTTCATTTCCTTTTTATACTCATTAGTGTCCATCTAGGAAGTAATCTGATGGTTTGGTTTTGGTAACGTGTTTATTTTTAAACTTGCATCCTGCTGCCCTGCATTCCTGCCGCCACCCTCTTGGGGCCTGGCTATAATCACCCTGGTCAGAAAGGGGCCACTGTCCCCAGTGCCAGACTGGCTGGTGCAAAGCAGTGTCAACATGGACACAGGAGTTGGAGAGCTTCCTCTTACTCTCACAGTAAATTAAATGCATGTTAAAAGATTATCGTCTACATTTATCATAACGAGATTTGGCGTTTATGTCTTTCTTTTTAAATAGGAATGAAAATCTCATATACCTTTTCTAATTTACTATCTAGTATTTATTGTAGGAAGAGAGAGTTTTGTCTAATCACAACTCATTAAAATCACATATTATTCACAATAACCCACCGCTAAAGACTCATCATGGTAGCGGGAAAGAATAAAAGAGTGTTTCTAAAATGAAACTTCATTTTAAGCATCTCTCTTTGGAGACAGTCCAACATGTTAAAGAAAAAAAGTGGAACGTGTGTAATAAAATCAAAGAAAATTTGCCAGGAAAAAAAAGAAAAAGAAAGAATAATTAACGCCAGGGAGAATCAAAATACTTGGCAAAAAATAAAGTAGGAACTCTGGGACCCAACTCATGTGCCTGCTTCTAAGTGTTCTCTAGTGAAGGAAGAGAAGGAAAAAAATATCAGGCTGAGAATTGACCTACTATCTCTCTCTTATTTTTAATCATGGTTCCTTTGCATCCTCCAGTGCTGGATTCTAGCTCATAGGTATCTTGTAAGCAGAATGAAGCGGTTCTTTGCTTCCCTCATGTTCCAGCCAGAAGTGATTTTCAGGGGATCATTCTATGCACCGAGGCAACAGTGAGGCGGGCGCGGTTCTCCCAAATGTCACCCCATCCACAGCAGGCCACTGTAATGGGGGTGACCAACACTTGCTTTGCTGAGTGCGAGGATTCTGGCATCAGCTCTGTGGCATTTTCCACATGTTTAGCCTGAAAGAAGACATTTGTTTGGACTATATGCGTCTGTGTACTTTTTTAATGCAATAAAATTGACAGATGACTCTTTTTTGCAACAGGTTTGGAGAAAGGAAATGTGGTGGTGCTACCCTCCCCTTTCTTCTTGATGGCTGTTTAGACAGCAGTCTTAAAAAAATCACTAGTCACTAAAATCCCTCATGCCCATTTCGTATTGTGTTGATTCATATTAAATTCATGACAACAAAAAAGCAACTTGAGGCACTTTTGGAAATGACCGCTCTTTAGTGCTGCTCCTTCCTCCGGGCTCGGTGGGCCCAGCGCCCATAAAGCTGCCTGCTGTCTTGTGTCATGAAAAGAAACAGCTTTGCCTGGGAATGCCATTACTGTGTAATGAGGCATGCAGCAAAATATACCTTCAGCAGCCACTTGATGAAGGCTTGCTGACACACCAGACCAGACAGAAATGTTTTTTTGTATGTTCTTCCTTATTTTGTCCATCAATCACATCATTAGTCAAAGCAGACGAGCCTGTCAGCCGGGCCCAGATGCAGAGTGGCAGGCGATCAGCGGACAGGTGTTCCAGCTCCCCCAAAACAAAATCCTGAAATGAGAAAGGAGCCAAGACCTTGTTTCGAGGGCTGGAATGTCAATGAGAGAGAAAAGACCCCGAGGGGAAACGTTCAGAAGTGGACTTCTGAGGAGGTGACCGGCCTGGCTCCCTGGTGATGCCTGACTGAGCCACAGGGCAAGGCCTCGATCTGGGAGAGGTTGAAGGAATCAAGAGCAAAGTCTATTCATTTCCTGTGGTCAGTGAGCTATTCAAATATAATATTCAAAGACAATAAGTAAATGAATCTTCCCTTGCGACCCTCTTCGATATCCCAAGTACATAAAATCAGGTTGGGTGGTTCAGATACCTCGGGCCACCCAAACCCATCTGAGCTGTCTGTCTGATGCATTTGCAACGGCCTCGCTCATTTTCAGGGAAATCAGCCACCTTCTTGCGGTGACTGCCCCTCCTTTCCGGTACATCCTAGACTTTCTTCCTTTGAGGCACTGTTTTTGCAATGCTTTCTGTCTGGAACTTAACAGGTTAATGAAACCAACCATATGGAATCATCTTCAATGGTTAATGTCTAGCTTTTCAAGCAAGCCCCGAAATGAATTTGTGTAATGAGCTCATTGCTCGGTTACCTCCTGGTTACCAAGAAGGACCAGCTAATCAGACCCCCACCCCCACCTGGCCAGTTCAGCCGCAGTGGCCAAGGTGAAGCTTTGTGATGGGCCAGCTGAGGTGTGGTTTTAGCATGCACCATTTTTGTTTTTATGTTTTAAAAATAGACTATATTTTAAAAGCTTTAGATTTACAGAAAAGTTGAGAAGCTAATACAGAGAGTTCTCATATACCCTGTACCCAGTTTCCCCTATTATTAACATTGTAAATTAATATGGTACTTTTGTTATAATTAATGAACAAATATTGATACACTGTCATTAACTGCAGTCCATTCTTTATTCAGAGTTTCATAGTTTTTCCCTAAAATCCTATGTCTGTTACAGGATCTCATCCACATTACATTTGGTTGTCATGTCTCCTTAGGTTTCTCAGATTTTCCTTGGTTTTTGATGACCTTGACAGTTTTGATGAGTATTAGCATGTTCCATTTTTGATAAGTTATTTGTGTTTTCAAATGGGGAATTTGTGTGTATACGTGCTTGTGTGAATACAACATCCTTTACACTTCAATGAATAAGAGCCCTTAAAAAGAAAGGGCGGAGGGGAAGTATTAGGAGGGAAGGAAGGGAAGGAATTAAGAGCACCGAAAGGTCAGAAATCTTTATACAGCACCAGGGAGAAGATTCCGACACTCCAATCTTTCCCAGAGTTGACCTTTCTGAAGAAATGCTGAGCAGTAAGGGGATGAAACCTAATACAAGATTCAAACCTACACTTCCACCTTTAACTGAGAATTAAATCTGCAGATATTTCCTCTGGGATTTCCGAATGGAAAGCAAGCACACCATTAATCTAACCAGCTCTTAGATGCCACCATGGCCTGGTTCCATTTATCTGGACCAATGTTTGGGTTCAGTGGGCACTGTGGAGACATCAGGTTGGGGTGACATGAGGGTGACATGAGGGGATGGGACCAAGAGGACCAGGGCTGTGGCTGAATGTACCCATTCAGGGGGACCTGAATGTACCTAGCCTCCCAGGACAAGGACAAAAGGTCAGTGTGCAAACCCATCTCTTTGCAGAGGCTTCTCAGGCCCTCTTCCTCTCTGCCACTTCTTTCTCTCCTCTAGATTTTTCCATATTTCTCTATAAAGCTCAGAAGGTCAGGAAAGGAAGAGGTAGTCAGGTTGGGAAATGTGTGGTCCCTTTCGATGACTGTGAAAGACCATTCATTTTTTTTCCTCTGTCTCAATATCTTGGCTAGGAAAGAAATAGTGTCTCTTAAAAGACCTGCAATTGCCAAGGCACCAGAACCCACAGCAGCTTGGTACCCACCATATCCTACCAAGAGCCCAGATTCTATATATAAGTAATGTTAAATTATACTTTACAATTCATCTTTGCGAGTACCCCAAGTTTTCCAGCTCATACACGTTTTATGAGCCTGCCTTTCACCCAGAAGTTCTACAGAAAGCAAAATAAATGAATTCAACACTCTATTCAGCATGATCATCTGACATTTATTCTTAAATGGGACAGGTGACAATTTGAAAGCTATGTTCACACTGTAAGAATTTTCAAGCCTGATGTGCAGTGTATGATAGGTCAATCAATCAATCAATCAGTCAATCAATTTTACCCAATTCTACTGGGTGCCAGGCCAAGTGGAAAGACTAGTGGCTGCCCTCCATGACCTTCAGATAGTTGGGAAAGCAGGACTGCATCCTCACCACTTTTGATTGTTGATTAGATGGAGCAGCTCCCTTGATTCAGTGAGGGTCAACCCTGAGAATAGGCTGAGCTTTTGCTTGGGAATTCTTTTTCTTGGGAATTCAGAATTGGAATGCAGGATGTCTAAGTCAGGTCTCTATGGCTCCTGGTTGTAAGGACAAGCAAGGTGAGGGCTGGATTGGGCCTTGAGAATAGAGAAGAGGGTGAGATAGTAAGATGAGAAAGAGAGAGAGAGAGAGAGAGAGAGAGAGAGAGAGAGAGAGAGAGAGAGAATACAGATGTGTAGAGAGAGGCTGAAAAAAATACAAGACCAGGTGGCCTCAGAGAACAGGTGGCTGTGTTTCCTGATTCCAGTCCCTCCTGCTGCCCAGGGGCCCACAGACTCCAGGGACATAGCCCTATAACCTTCCAACTAACCCCCCTTCTTGCTTAAGCAAGCCTTGGAAAGACTCAGATAATCAGAAAAGAATGGGTTATTTCACATTCAGTAGACTAAACATATAATAAGTGTGATGTCAATTCTGCCTTCAAAAGACACTGTAGGAAAAATAGTAAAAATCCTGTAAAATCAAAGAAATGAAGTGAATATCTCAACTTCTTCACTAAGATCTAGAGAAGTCTCCTAGCTTCCCCCAACCCCATAGGCAGTCAGGCACCCCTCCATTCAGGAGAGGTTCCTGTAAGATTCAGTCCTCTGGACCTAATTCATGTCCTCCTTGCCTCTCAGTATAAGGCTAGAGATGTGTGATAGTAAAAGACTTTATCCTCAACTGCAACATCACTGCCTTCCCCCCAGCCAGAACATAGTTTAGGAACAAAAAAGTCATTTTCAATAGAATTGTATATAAATGATACTAATATTAAAAATATACAGTTCTCATTAACTGTTTTTTGTTGTTGTTGTTGTTAGTTGGTTTGTTGGGGGTGCCTAAGAGCCTGGAAACCTCCAGCTGGGCAAGTTCATTGGGCTGAAACATTTTGCAGCTTTTACAAGCCCCTGTTGATAACTCTCAGACGAAAATCATGTTTTGCTCAGATCGTTTGGGTCTTCCATCCTAATGCCCTGACCTGGACCATGGGAGGATGCCCAACGGTGCAAGTAGCAGCCCTGGGGATGATGCCACATTAAGCTACGGGTTACTGGGTCTTCAAAGAGCCAGGTGAGGCTGGCACCTTCTGAATGCTGTCTCTCATCTGAATGCCCACTATGCAAAGTGGGAATTAGTATCCCCACTTTCATAAGAGACTCAGAAAGGCTATATGATTTCCATGACCCAAGAGTCTGCAAGTGGCAGAGCCAGAATGCAGCACTGGTCTCAAAGGGCCCCTGACTGTGCCCCTGAATGTTCAAGACCTGGCAATGGGCAGACTTCACACATCCAAAACCACCTGGAGATTCTAGAGATTCTAGCATAGCAGCTCCTCAATTTACAAATGCCTTATCAGTGAGCTTTTGCAACAAGTTTCTGTGTAACAAGGTATATTTTTATTTTTATTTTTTGCCGACAGCAAATAAAAAGACTTACTGTGACAATAACTGGAGAGTAGAACTTGAGAAAAAATCAGATAGGTGCTAAGGTCAGAAATACGGCTTTATTCATTCTATTGGCAAAACTCATTATGAGGTGTGGCTGTTACGATTGCCAGGCTGCTGGAGAAAATGCCAGTGCAACACATCTGTGGTCACTGAAACCATCCCGCACTCAAATACCAGCCAATGAATGGGCATGGAAGCCTGGTGCTCTCGAGAAAGACAGTGTTTAAAGCATTCAGAAAATGCAGTCTGCACCTTGGTGCTCTGCAGAACAGTGGCATCCCAGCTCCTTTAATGACACAGGCTATAAAGAACAGCCAGCAGCTTTCAGCTGTGTCAGTCTGCACTACTAGAGGCTCTAGGATGCCACAGGGCTCAAGGCTGGGACCCACGTGAAGCAGGGCCTCCTCCAGTATGCCAGGCCAAGTGCTGTCATTGATCTCTCCACTCAGCTAACCCCCAAGCACGCTGTGGACAGCTCCAAAGATTATGCCAACATTGCATTTATAGAGAGGCTGGCACAGCCACGCCACGGGGGCTGAGTGGTTAAGTGGGGCACCTCTCACACGTGACTCCTGGAATGTACTACTTTTCCTCAGTCAACAAAAAGATGTTTTCCACTATGGTGCCTCCTTACGTTCCCAGCATGCCTGGAGCTGGGACACCATGGGCCACTGAGAGTGCATGAAACATTGTCTTGTGAGTGTCCCGTGAGCATATGTGTTCCCATGTGTTAAGCCCGATGGCCCCCAGAGCTCAAGTCTGCCCTCATACATCTCTCCTGTCCCACCTGGAGGCACTCAGATGGGAGAAGGACAGATGGAGACACACAGGTGCCCTCAGCAAGTCAATAATTAAGGACCCCTTCACAGTGATATATTTAAATATTTGTTCAGCATTTATTTAGTGAAGGTGGAAAAAAAGTGATATTTATAATAAAATTGTATACCTTTACTTTAAATTTTTATCTCAATAATACATCAAAGTAAAAATTGTAAAAAATTCAAATATCACTGAAATACATAGAATAAATGTGTGAATCCCAAATATACCCACCCTAAAAACCAGCCCCCCAAATGTAAGCACTTGAAACAATTAGATGTACATTTTTTCTAGTCAATTTTTATCCATTTCCATACATATAAAACATATATATGTATTATATAGAAGTATATTATATATTAATATTAATTAATATATTAATATATATCATTTAATATATTAATATATAATACATATATATGTTTTATATGTAAGGATTTTCACATGTGAACATATGTTTTAGATATTATCCTGTACCCTGTTTTTCTTTTTTTTTTAAACATCTTTATTTAAGTATAACTGTTTTACAATAGTGTGTTAATTTCTCCTTTACAACAAAGTGAATCAGTTATATATATACATTCAAAGATCGTTCAAAACTAAAGCATATTACTCTTTTTAACAGTTGTTTAGTATTCTATAGTATGGGCATACTATGATTTATTATAAAATATTTAAGGTTCTAATTTTTTTCATTATTACAAATAAGACTTTGTTGTACAATCTTGTACATAAGTCATTGAACATTCATGGAAATGTTTCTATAAACTAGAGTTCTAGAATTAAAATTACTTGTTTGAAGGGTATGTACATTTACATTCAGATGTCTTCACCAAATTGCCCTTTTAAAAGGACTAGTTGATGGTAGATGGCATGGTATTATTTTTTACATCTTTGCGTGATCTGGATACATCAGTCATTGAAAATTTTACCTTTCTAAGGTATAAAAAGAGATAATCTTATTTCCATTTGGATTTCTCTGTTTATTAGAAAGTTTGAATGTTTTAAAATCTACTTATTGACTAATTGTATTTCCTGTTCTCTGAATTGTCCAGTTATCTTCTTTGTCTAATTTTCTATTATGTTTATTTTTCTTACTGATTGCAAGAAGTGTATTACAAATTTTAGATAGTAATTCTTTGTTGTATATGTTATAAATATTTCTCCCAGTACATCATTTGTCTCTTGCTCAGAAGACCTTTGTTTTAATGTAGTCAAATATGTCAACCTATTTTTTCAGAGACTCTGGACTTCATATTTTATTGAGGAATACTTTTTATATTTTCTTTTAATTATTTTATAATTATTTTTATGAACTCTTTGATCAATGTTGAAATTTTGTGTTTTATGAACTAGAGGCCTAATTTTCCAAATGAATAGCCAACCATCTTCATCGCTGGTTAATTGGACCATTCTTTCCCCTCCAAACCAAGTGCTGCCTTTGTCAGAAATTCAACTCTCAATTTCATGATTCTATTTCTTCCCTCTTTATTTTATCCCATTGATCTCTTCTTTCCTAAGACCACACAGTTGTAATTGCTATACCCTTGGGTTGTGTGGAAATTTGGTGGAGAAATTAGTCCTCCACATAAATTTTCTTTTTTCAAAACTGTCTTCATGATTCCTCTGCAGTGTCTCTCCCATGCGATTTTAGAATCTGCTTATCACATTTCTTTTTAAAATCCCTTACTGAGATTTGATTGGGCGATTTGCCAGTGATCATTGCGCCCTAAACACACCCCTCAGCAACCCCCTTTATTCCAGAACCTGCTAAATAAATTTGTAAAAGAAACTCTCTGCAGGCAAGTCTTGGTCTCAGACTT
This sequence comes from Kogia breviceps, assembly GCF_026419965.1. Taxonomy (NCBI): domain Eukaryota; kingdom Metazoa; phylum Chordata; class Mammalia; order Artiodactyla; family Physeteridae; genus Kogia; species Kogia breviceps. Next base: position 18,489,444 of record NC_081327.1, read on the forward strand.
ACTTCCTGGGGAAAAAGTCCCCAGCTCGAGACAGGAGAGCATTAAACATTGAATAGACAGTTTATTGGGGGAGATCTGACATCATTGAGTCTTCCTATCTATGAGGACACTTCAGTTATATAATCTCTTTCATGTCCTTTATAAACTTTTATAGTTTTATTTATACAAGTCCTGCACATTTTCTGTTAGCTTTATCTCCAGAGGTTATATCAAATAGGATATTTTCACAGTGTACTTCCAAGTTGTTGTTGTTGTTGTTTAGAAATGCTATTTTGTTTATTTATCTTGTATTGAACTACCATCAAATAATAATTCTAAGAAATTTACTGAGATATGTGAGGTATACAAACATATTAGCTAAAAATAGTGATAATTTTGTTTCTTCTATTACAATATTTTATCTGCTCAATTTTATTTCTGTATTTACTGGCTGAGATTTCAATGGGTATCTTCTCTAATTTCTTAACAAACTCAAATAAAATATTTCTAATTTTACATCATTAATTTGGATTTCTTAACCTTTATATTGGGATAAGAAGTTTTCTTCCTTTCTTATCTTACCACGGCTTTTAAAATCATGAATGAGATTAATTTTATTTAATACATGTTCATATTGCACTTCTATTTTAATCTGTTAATTTCATCAATTATAGCAATAGATTTTTAAAGGTTTAACTATCCTTTAATTCCTAATTCCTTTAATTCAACCTAGCAACAAGCAACATGATTATATCTTATTCAGAGTTTTTGTATTTGTGCTCATACATGAAAATTTCAGTTTTGTTTCATATGCTGTTCTTGTCTTCTCTTACTGTCAGGGAAATATTACCATTATAGAAAGAGTTGGGGAGGTTTCTGTGGAATACAAGAATTTTCTGTTTTATTGAAGGCTTAGTACAACTTATCTACAGATGGTCTAGATCCGGTAGAATTTTTAAGAAAGATTTTTTAATACTTTAAAATTTTTCTTCTACAAATTCTAGTGTTTTAAGATTGTTAACTTGAGTCAATCTTGGTGAATTTATTTACAAGAAAAATTTCCATTTTGTCTACATTTTAGAATGTAACAACATTCATTTAATTTTTTAATCTCCTCATTATCTAAAGTTATATTCTTTTCCTCATTTCTAATACTAGCTATCTTTGTATATATTATTATTTTTTTACCATACTGAGCAGACATTTTTGTCTTTTTAAAGAACCCAATATTAAAGCTAATGGTGTTTTTCCTATTTCATTAATTTTGGGTTTGTCATTATCAACAATTTTGTCCTAATGTCTTTGGGTTTATATTATTACCCTTTCTTCCACTTTCTTGTAAGATTAGTTCATTTAATTTCAACCATTTTGTTTTCTAGTATATACACTTAAGGTTCTTGTGGTTGTCATTTGTTTTTAAAAATATATAAATGTGACTTGTTATCATGAATTTATTGTTTTATTTTAACATCTTTAACTCAAGGGTTATTTTAGAAGTCTGGATTTTTAATGTGATCTGTCTTGATGATCCCTATGATTTCTGACTTGAGAGATTCATAGAAATTTCCTTTGTGACTTATACATGGTAAATTTTATAAATATTTCATGTGTGTTTTAAAATAGTGTGAGTTTTCTATTTGCTTAGAAAAAGTGTATGCATACATATACACACATATACATATAGCTCTTCTATAACTTACTCATTTTTCCTTTAACCTCTGTGCTCTTAATTTATTGAGTTCTGAGAGAGGTCAGGCAAATATCTTCCAGTATAAGTGAGGATTTATTACATTCTTCCTATTTTCTATTACTTTTTATGTTTTAAAGCTATGGTGTTGGGTATATAAACACGCCTTTTATAAAGTGGACAAGTTGGCTCTTGTCCAACACGTTACTATTACCTGGGGGACAGAGAATAGTTTGATGCAATCTTAATGGAGGCATTGGCCAAGAGAAAAGTTTGGTAAATTAGGTAAGAGATTATTGAGGCCTTTTAGTGCCATGCTGTAGGTCTTGGTTTTTGTTCTCTATGTAATGGAGTCAGCAAAGAGTTTCCTCATGGTTGTGACATGGTCAAATTTTATTTTAGAAAGATCACTCTAGCTGAATTATGAGAATGATGGTGTGAGAGAGTAGACAGACTGAGAGCCAGAGAGGGGCCAGTAGGTACCAGAGAAGCTTAATATAGAAGATGAATGGGAATAGAAAAGAAAGCACAGACATTTGAAAACATACTCTTCACCAACACTTAGCATCCACACAGCCACTTCACAGAGTAGCAGATCCTGCAGCCTAACTGGCCATGGAGGCTGTGGGCAAAGATGCTAAGAGACCTCAAGTATTCAGTATTAAAGATGAAAGACTTTCACTGAAAATGAAGGGATTATAAAACTCTCAGCCTGGAGGGGCAGTTCAGTCTGAAAACATGGAGAAACTCCAAAATGGCATAACAGGTTCATAAATGATGAAGCCACACATGGTGATTAGGAAAAACAAAATATATCCGAGGCACTGCCCCAAAACAGACAATGAGATAGGCGAGCAGTGTCGATATCACATCTGAGGGGCTGTATGGGTCAAGTGGGTGGCCCATACAGAACTCTCAGCTTCCTTTTGACCCATAAGAAATGCAAGTGGCACAAAAACACCAGATACAGTCCTCTCCATGCTGTCACTGGCCCCACCCCTCCTCCTTGCAGTAGGGGACAAGTGGACAGACCTAGATCTGAAACACCAAACGACCCAAGCATTTTGTTAAGGTTTGTTTGAGTAGCTGTCTTCTTAGAGGCATGCTGGTCCCTCAGATTCAAGGATAAGTCAGCTCTCCTATCACTCAAAACAACAACAACAAAGTGTCCAGGCCACTCTGATGTGCAGTACAAGGCACCTAGCAGGTGCATCCCTGAAATGGCCTCCTCAGAATCACAATTACCTACGACACCCTGGCAAAGAGGAATAGCAAATGAAGCTATATTTCTCTGACAGAAACTAACAAAATATGGAATGTTCTTGGGAGGGCGAAGGAAAAAAAACAACAGAATAAATTAAACTCGGAGTTTCAGTGTTGACCTTGAGTATTCTGTCTGTTTTCAGAACTTGGGGGTCAAGCAACGACTGTTTCTAATTAATTTTATTCTTCACCATTTTCCTTAAAGGAAAACATGCCTTTGGAGTCAAAAACTTTTCTGTATTTAAAAAAATAAATTAAATACTAAGGAAAATGCCATCATCTAGAATTTGCTTTTCCACCGAGAAATGTACAAATTGTAACAAAGAGGTTTCAAGGAAACTATAAATGTCTATTATTGTTTTATAGAATGGTTTTCTTTCTCAGAAAAGTCATGTAACTAGCAATTTGAAAAAGCAATCATCAAATCATATTTAGTAAACTAATGAAATATGACTGTATTTTTTTAACCAGAAAACATTTTTTTTAAACTTTTGAATTCTTTCATAGTGCCAACATTTTAAAATCAGGAAATTTCACAAAAAGATCCAAACTCCTTTTTTTATTTTGAAAGATATAGAGACCTGACAATACTTCACAGAACTCAGCTGGCGCCGACTGACAGCTGTCCCTTAGATGGAGGCATCCTATTTCACCAGGGTCTCTGCCTCTCAGGACCTTGGAGGCAGTTGCCACTTAGCATTAAGGCTGCATGACGGTTCTCCTTAGAGTAGAATTAAAAAGAAAGTGATACCCAGGTTGCTACAAAAGTGGAAAAATAAAAGCTATGCCATGAAGTCAGAGGGTTTCAAAATAATTGGTATGGTTTACACCCAGCTGGGTTTTTTTATTCATTTACATTACTCACCTGGCCTGTCAGCCTGGGGTTCACGGTCACTTCCAGACCACTTCCAAGCACAGTGCAACACGCTCTAGGCTCTACGCTTGGGGGAGGCTCACGATTTCCCTCGTGGGAAGAATTCATCCTGGGAACGTCTGGGAATGTCATTTTCCCTGAGATTCCCAGCAGCCCAAAAGGTCAACAATGGGGGCTGGCTGATGGAGAGCTTGAGGTAGCGTGACATCTCTCTCACTATACAGGAAGAGAGACATTGGATAAGAGTTAACAACCAAAAAATGTTAAACGTACAAAGCCGAGCTTGAAGAAAGGAAATCCTCAAGGGTCAGAAGTGAAGAGGGAACTGACAACAAGAGTGGTTAGCACGGCGGTATTGTTGTGGCCGCCTTAGGGGTGTGGGCATGGATAGGGGAAGTTATCTGTACTAGTTCCCTGTCACTGCCATAGTAAACTACCACAAATTGGATGATTTAAAACAACAGAAGTGAGCTTCCCTGGTGGCGCAGTGGTTGACAGTCCACCTGCCGATGCAGGGGACACGAGTTCATGCCCCGGTCCGGGAAGATCCCACATGCTGCGGAGCGTCTGGACCCGTGAGCCATGGCCGCTGAGCCTGCGCGTCCTGAGCCTGTGCTCTGCAACGGGAGAGGCCACAACAGTGAGAGGCCCGCGTACCACAAAAAAAAAAAAAAAAAAAAAACAGAAGTTTATTGCCTCACAGTTCTGGAGGCCAGAAATCTGGAATCAAGGTGTCAGCAAGCTCATGATCGCTCTGAAGGCACTGGGGAAGAACTGTTCCATGACGCTCTCCTAGCTTTCTGGAGCCTGAAGCATCCTTTGGCTTATAGATGCATCACTTTGATACCGACCAGGGTTCTTGGCCTTCCTTAATCAGTATAAACTGATAAGAGGCCAGACAAGAAATTCAGGTAAGGCTTTATGCGGACCCCTTATACCTTATGCGGCTTGAGGGTAGGGGTGTGCCCAGGAGTCAGGCCAGAGGGGGGGGCTTAGCTAGTTTGCCCACCCCTTTGGTGATAGTGAGCGCCCTGTGCTTTTGCTCCTGACACCTTGTTTTTGCTTCCGGCTCTTCAAAAGTGGCAGTTGGGGTTTTTTTGGTCTTTTTTGTATCTTGTCCATAATTTGCCCCAACTGCACATGCATGCAGTTATTTTTAGTCCCTTATAGTTTCTTCGTATTTTGTTGCTCCAGGAGACGTTTGTCCAGGTGCAAGCACTGCAGCAAAGGGTCCCAGGTCCCTAGATGCCAGCCTGTCTCAGCTCCATCCTCTGTCTTCACATTGTGTTCTCCCTGTGTGTCTTCACATTGCCTTCCCTCTGTGCATGTGTATCTCTGTGTCCAGATTTCCCCTTTTTACAAGGGCACCAGTCAGATTAGGGCCCACCCTCATGATGTATTTTAACTCGATTTCCTCTGTAAAGACACTTCTTCCAAATAAGGTCCCATTTTTCAGGTGCTGGAGTTTGGGCTTCAACTTACCTTTTTGAAATGGATATCATTCAACCTGTAACAACACTCCTTGGGACAATCCAGGGCTGGGGTTTGAAAGGCTATGCGGAGACTGAAGATGGAGGCTTAGCCAGTGTGGAGAGGAGTTGGAACATGATGCCTCCCTCAAGAAAGGACCCTGAAAAAGCTGCACCTTCAGTTAAATGGGAGGCTCTGTGAAAAAATTCAGACCATCATGGGAAAAGGAGGTAGAGCCTTCTCAATGGTTTGGGTCTAAACAGTTGCTTGAGGATTCAAAATCTCAGCCTAAAACTATTTAGGGTTTGAATTTGCAATCTCCGAAGGGCCCAGAAAAATTTCAGTGCCCCAAAATTAGTATAAAATTTGTCTTGGGCTGGTGATAATCCTGGGGCATCAGAAAAAGCAAAGGACAGAAAAATCTCTGCAGGAAGATGACCCCATAACATGGTCCACCTGGATTTCTGACAAGTGAAACCAGGCTCCATGACAATGGGCTCACAATCCAAAATTACCAAGCAGATAAGAAAGCTGCAGATTAGGAATGAAAGTAAAGAGAAACAATAAACAGGTGTGCTAGAGCACCAAATTTGAGAAGTGGAATGTCAATTTTTTTTTTTTTTTTTTTTTTTTTTTTTTGCGGTAAGAGGGCCTCTCACTGTTGTGGCCTCTCCCGTTGTGGAGCACAGGCTCCGGACGCGCAGGCTCAGCGGGCACGGCTCACGGGCCCAGCCGCTCCGCAGCATGTGGGATCTTCCCGGACCGGGGCACGAACCCGTATCCCCTGCATCGGCAGGAGGATTCTCAACCACTGCGCCACCAGGGAAGCCCTGGAATGTCAATTTTAAAGGCATGATCTAAAGCTTGTTTAAATGATATTTAACACAAGACATTTTTTAAAGGATTGAACTCCTGAGGGTGGGGAGGTGAAACAAGACACTTTGAAAACAGAACACATGGATTTTTTAAAATGAACCAAATTGATAGAGCATCTAGAAATGAGCAAGATAGTCAGTGAGGTTCATGGATGGTTTAAGGAATGGATTAGACATAGTTTAAAACATCAAAAGTTTAAAGCATGAAACTATGAGTTATAAAGTAGAAATTATATTTCTTTATTTCTCATCATCTATATCTTTAAAAGGAAGATGGAGAAAGCGATAAGTATTATTGATGACTCAGTCATGTGCACCAAAGCAGGCTCACCCCATATATGCAACACACACCCATAGCACCATTATCAAACCCAAGACACTGAATGTGGTAATATTTTATAATATATATATATATATATATATATATATATATATATAATATATTTATATATATCCATTTGTCCTAAAAATAGCCCTTGTGGCTTTTTTTTTTCAGGGTCCACTCAAGGACCTTACATTTGCATTTGTCTCTGTAACTTATGTAACACTTCTCCCACCTGTTTTATTTTCTTACTTTCATAGCACTGACACTTTTGAAGAATCCAAGCCATTTATCCTGTGAAACATCGCCAAATTTAGATTTTTCTAACATTTCCTCATGATTGGATTTAGGTTAGACATATTGATAAGACAACTACAAAGACGCCAAGCCTACCGCAACGATATTTTGAACTTTAGTTAGCAGGTTGGTGTCAGCTGTGGCATCAATAATCAGTAATTCTGAAATTATTGTGTGTACACTGGTAGCTCAGAACAAAAATATAAATATACTAGTGTTTCTGGGAACTCGAATTTTCACTGAGAAAGGAGATGTAAATGTGAGCTAGGGGAAAGTGAGGAAAATGACTGTTGTATTGGAATTGGTTTGAAGGGATTAGCATGAACTCATGAGTTTGTTAAAGACAGAAGATAAATAAGAAAGAAACACTACATTTTCTAGCTCTGTCCATTGAAATGACCTAGAGGCAATGACCCTCCACTAGCAAGGAGAACATCCAGAACTCCGATCTTGGTTTCCAAACACCATTCTTCACTACACGGAACGAGGGCTCCTGGGAGCAATGGCTGATTCCAGGTCTGGGGCAGGAAGGGGAAAGCTGACGCTGGAACAGCTTGTGACAGAAAGCAAGAAAGTGCTAGAAGCTGAAGGGTTTCCTACTGGCCAAAGTTGACACAATCTGGGCATCAAAAAGAATGATGGTAATGGATTATAGCATACTGATGAAAAAAAGAATACGTGGTGATAGATCATTTACATATCAACACCAGCTAATAATTGTAGAAGTAATGACTGAACTAGAAACTCACTATTTTGCAAACACAAATGTAATAACTGACTCAGTCATGGATTGTTCTAAAATCTCTGGTTGAAAAATCCTTAGGAAATGGGATATGTACATGATTTCCAAGTATGCGTGCACAGACTATGTACTAATTACAAAAAGCACAGGGTGTTTCTTTAATAGAGAGACTCAGCAGTCACCACCTTAACCTGGTGAACAGCCCTAGCATCACTAATTAATGGAACAAATTGGCGTCCCCTTCCTCCTGATGTGATGCCATAGGAAGTGCATGTCATCACCTGAGTAATTATTCTTATGGGAGGGGTGGTGGGAGACTCTATTTGTACCCAAAAGCTGATGTAGCCTGGCAGAACACAGAGGAAGGAAACAATGCAACTGCAGAATGAAAGTAGAAGAGCATCCCCGTGCTTCTCTGAGGCTGAAATTTAGTATGAGGCACCCTGCTTCTCTCTCTCAAGTTTCCTCCTAAATGGTACTAATTGTCAGGCTGATGCTACTTCCCATTGCAGCTTTCAGTATAAGGCAGCAGGGTTTTGGCTGTAGCTATTATTTAAACCTGTGATAGCAGGCACTAGTCTGACATAAGGACAGTTCATTCACACCCAAAAAGCAGGTCCTGAGCTACTTTGAATTTGATGGAAGCACTGGAATCAAGCACAAATGAATTGGTATACTTTGTTTCTCTTCATGTCCCCACACCCAGGAAAAGCAAACCCAGCTTCACCTGAGGGATCAGGGCTTAAGAACTGTGCCTGGAGCCCCTCCACTGGATGACTTGCCCCATCATCTCTCCTCAGATCCCATGTTTAGCCTGAATGGTCCCTGGACCTCAGCAGCCTCAGAGGTCAAGTTGTCTGAAAGTCAGGCCAGCCACAGCAGCTGTCAACAGCAGGGAGAGGGGTTCTATGCCCTTCTGGTTGTCCTATTTTACCTTTCACAGGGTCTTTTTTGGCAGGTTGTAAAATACATACCGTCTCCCCCGGAGATGTTCTTCTGTGCTGCAGTTCATCTAAACAAATATGTATTTACAACGGGTTCTTTTTGAAAACACGCATTATGTGACAAATGACTCTTTGGGGGAAACGTGGCCTAGAACCTGGCAGTTTTTTGTTGCCTATAACATTCACCTCTTTTATATGGCTATTTATTTTTCTGCTGGTTTGGATGGTAAGAGGGGCTAGGAGGAGGGAAAATCATATACCCACATAGGAACTGCAATATATAAAACCAAGAAATTGGGCATATAGTCCTAGTGATCTTTGAGGCAGATGTGAATTTGAGCTCTGTAATGAAAAAAGTCAAAAAGTAAAAAAAAAGACTTTCATCCTGGCTGTGAGTTACTTTATATGTATAAAGTTTGGGGCGAATTCTTGTATCAGAATGCTCTTCACTATTAAGTGAAGGGAAATCTCACCCAAATGGCTTAAGCAATAGAAGAACCCTATTTTCTCAGTTATCAACAAGCCTAAGGCCAAGACATCTCCAGGGCTGGTTAATCCTACAGCTCAACTGTGTCGACCAGGATCCAAGTGATTTTCATTCCTTCTCTGCATCAGCTGACAACTGAATGTGAAGTCTGCCTTACTTCTAGCTATCATATGAACACCTAAAAATGGTCAGTAGAGGAAAAGAGACCATCCTTTCTTTTCATACCCTTTAAAAGTAACACGACCTTTCCTCTTAGCAGAATTTCTTTCATATCTCATTACAGGCCTATGACTAAAGCAATCACCAGGAAGCAAAATAGAACCACGAGGATTAGCCCTGACCAGAGGTTTTCAAGCTTTTGTTTACACAGATAATATCTATCAGTATATATCCTATTAAAAACCAAGAAAATTTAAAATATTAATTCCTTATAAAAAACCCCATTATATCTTAACATAAACAGCATAGAGTTATGAGGAATAAGTATATTTTCCAAAATGAACAAAATTAGTGAGATTATTTTAAATTATTTTATATTTCTGTACAATTTTTAATACCTGGCTTAGTAGAAGACAGCTGGATTCTCATGTCTGCTTTTACATTAAGTCCATTGGGATATGTTGTTTGGTTGAATTATATGAAGAAATCTGGCTTCATACAGATATGTAGTTGCAAAAGGGAGGAATATTTTAATAATCTCTTCAGATAATTGTGGATATTCTTCTTTGATACGTTATGAAAACTCAACAAGTGGTATGGTAGCATTTTAAAGATTAAGTGCAGCGTGGACTCTGAAGCCACATCAAAGAACTTTTCATATTCTATTACATGAATATCCATCGGTCTACTCTTACTTTTCTAATGGATTTGAACCCAGGCATTATTTTGTAATGCCATGCATTGATCGTTTGGAAAATATTAGTTCACTGAATTATGCAGATCTTCTAATGTTAACAGGTTTTATTACACAAAATTGAAAAATTATATTCCTTAATATCTCCACTGATCTCATCAGAAAATTCTTAAAATATTGGGAAGCTGTCAAGCTTATAGTGGCAAATACAACCTTTCTAAAAATTGTAATATTTGTTAGAAAGTTTACATTTAATCATTGGTAACAAATACTGTTAGCTGTTTTCCATTGTTCATTTTTTGAGAGAATATCTGTCAAATACCCATGTCAGAATTACTATAGTTAGTCAGACATTCTATAAAGTGAAAATGGTGTTCCGTGAAAAAAGCCAGCTTGTTTAGGTTACAACTCAAACTGTTGCCCAAGGGCATTACCATGAGTTGTCCATGTTCATTGCACTTTGGTAAGCAACAGCAGGGATTCATGAAAACTTTCCATTTCTTCAGTCAGAATAATAAAATGGCATGTACTTAAGAGTTGAGATTTAATTTTAAAAAACCCATAATTTTTACTGTCTTATCAAGGATCTTCTCAAATAAAATGAATTCCTTCCTTCCTTCCTTCTTTCTTTCTTTCCTTCCTCCCTCCCTCCATCCCTCCCTTCCTTCCTTCCTTCCTTCTTTCCTTCCTTCCTTCCTTCCTCCCTTCCTTCCTTCTTTCCTTCCTTCCTTCCTTCCTTCCTTCCTTCCTTCCTTCCTTCCTTCCTTCCTTCCTTCCTTCCTTCCCTCCTTTCCTTTACTGTGAGTATTTGACAGTGAAGTACACAATGTCTACTAGTACAGTTTGGTGCCACTGCTTTATTCTTGCTAAGGCACCAGGAGTTTTACTCATCATTGTGTTTTTACCATCAGAACAAATGTCAGCATGGAAAAAAGCAAATAATGTCTTAGTATTATCATGAAAATAATTTTGACCTTAAGAACTCCCTCAAAGGGTCTTTGGGACCTCAAGGGTTTTGTAGACCACACTTTGATAACTGTTAGTTTACCAACTGAGATTTTTCTCTGGAGCTGGGATAACTTTATTCTGTTAAAAACATGTAACATGATTACATGAGGGGCTGGATATAGAAATAAACATAGTCCCCGACAGCAGGAAGGAAGTGGGAAATAGCTGTTGGTTAGGCAACCAAAAAGGTTTGCCACAATCCTACTGGATAGAACTCTATATGCCAAATAAACAGCAAACAAAGTGTTACCCTTCTAAGACTTCCTCAATAGATCTCAGAACCAGCAGTTGCAGCATTCTACCCCTTCAAGTACTTCTAGGAGGACTGGGGGATAGTGCTAATGAGATCAAGCTTCTGGATTTGACTAAAAAGTCAGCCAGACAAACCTGGTCAAGATGCCCTAGACAGAGATGAGAATGTTAAGAAACAATCTCAGCACAAACGGATCTTAAAATTTATGGGGGAACGAATAGCCAAAGCAATCTTGAGAAAGAAAAACGGAGGTGGAGGAATCAGGCTCCCTGACTTCAGACTATACTACAAAGCTACAGTAATAAAAACAGTATGGTACTGGCACAAAAACAGAAATATAGATAAATGGAACAGTATAGAAAGCCCAGAGATAAACCCACGCACATATGATCACCTTATCTTTGATAAAGGAGGGAAGAATATGCAGTGGAGAAAAGACAGCCTCTTCAATAAGTGGTGCTAGGAAAACTGGACGGCTACATGTAAAAGAATGAAATTAGAACACTCCCTAACACCATACACGAAAATAAACTCAAAATGGGTTAAAGACCTAAATGTAAGGTCAGACACTATAAAACTCTTAGGGGAAAACATAGGCAGAACACTCTATGACATAAATCACATTAAGATCCTTTTTGACCCACCTCCTAGAGAAATGGAAATAAAAACAAAAATAAACAAATGGGACCTGATGAAACTTAAAAGCTTTTGCACAACAAAGGAAACCATAAACAAGATGAAAAGACAACCCTCAGAATGGGAGAAAAGATTTGTAAATGAAGCAACTGACAAAAGGTTAGTCTCCAAAATTTACAAGCAGCTCATGCAGCTCAATATCAAAAAAACAAATAATCCAATCCAAAAATGGGCAGAAGAACTAAATAGACATTTCTCCAAAGAAGCTATACAGATTACCAACAAACACATGAAAGAATGCTCAACATCATTAATCTAGAGAAATGCAAATCAAAACTACAATGAGGTATCACCTCACACCTGTCAGAACGGCCATCATCAAAAAATCTACAAACAATAAATGCTGGAGAGGGTGTGGAGAAGAGGGAACCCTCTTGCACTGTCGGTAGGAATGTAAATTGATAGAGCCACTATGGAGAACAGTATGGAGGTTCCTTAGAAAACTAAAAATAGAACTACTATACAACCCAGCAATCCCACTACTGGGCATATACCCTGAGAAAACCATAATTCAAAAGAGTCATGTACCACAATGTTCATTGCAGCTCTATTTACAATAGCCAGGACATGGAAGCAACCTAAGTGTCCATCAACAGAGGAATGGATAAAGAAGATGTGGCACATATATACAATGGAATATTACTCAGCCATAAAAAGAAATGAAATTGAGTTATTTGTAGTGAGATGGATGGACCTAGAGTCTGTCATACAGAGTGAAGTAAGTCACTCTGAAGAAAGAGAAAAACAAATACCATATGCTAACACATATATATGGAATCTAAAAAAAAAGAAGAAAAAAGTCATAAAGAACCTAGGGGCAAGAAGGGAATAAAGACACAGACTTACTAGGGAATGGACTTGAGGATACGGGGAGGGGGAAGGGTAAGCTGGGACAAAGTGAGAGAGTGGCATGGACATATATACACTACCAAACGTAAAATAGGTAGCTAGTGGGAAGCAGCTGCATAGCACAGGGAGATGAGCTCGGTGCTTTGTGACCACCTCAAGGGGTGAGATAGGGAGGGTGGGAGGGAGGGAGACGCAAGAGGGAAGAGATATAGGGACATATGTATATGTATAACTGATTCACTTTGTTATAAAGCAGAAACTAACACACCATTGTAAAGCAATTATACTCCAATAAAAATGTTAAAAGAAAAAGAAAAAAAAACAATTTATGGGGGAAGACAAGAAACATTCATTCATTCTTTCATTCACTAGAGAAATGTTTGTTGAATACCATTGAACCAGCCCCAGAGACACTGATGTGAATAAGATATGGTACAGTCATCATGGGACTCACATCCATGTTAAGAAAAAAACATTTCTTTTTTTGTCTGAATATTTGGTCAACGTTTGGGTAGACTTTTGACAAGGACTTTGAAGAAAAAGCTTGGGTTTGGCACTGGTGTGACTCTTGCAACCAGTCTGGGAGAACTTTCCAGAGGAAAGAGAGAAATGGTGTGGAGAGAGCCAGGTGAAAAGCTGGGGGAGAGAGAATTAGAGGGAGAGATAGCAATAGCCAAGAGTGAGAGATCCAGAGTTAGGAAGGAGCTCAAAGGCAGAGCTCCTGAACAATGGAGAGGGAGGGGAGAGTGGCTTGAAATGAAGCTGGAGGGCTGGGCTGGGCCAGGATCATGAAGAACCTAACTGGCCAGGTTAAGGGTTTTCAGCTTTGTCCTGAGGGAAATGGGAAGCCATTAACAGGTTTAACAGAAGAGTGACATGATCAGATTTTCATTTTTAAAAGGTTTGCTGGCTTCAGTGTGGAAAATAGCCAAAAGAGAGGAAGAGTGACTATAGGGAAATTGTTGGAGGACTGCTGGAGTAACCTCAGGAGGAAACATATCCAGAAAGCATCTTGTAGCGTTTGCTTTGCTAGCCTGGTGAATTGTGGGTGGAGCCAGCCTCAGCCCTCACCACAGGTCTCAAAAGATAAGGGACACTGCAGAGTCCTGAGCACCAACCACAGTCAGACAGGGCTTGGGGAAGCGACACCCACTGGGAGGCAATGGGTGGAAACAACCCCATCGAGTTCTCTTCTTGTGAAAAGGAAATACAGATCAAACAGAGAATGGCCCAAGGAGGTGGCCCCAGAGTCAGCAGTTAAAGGACATATAAGGTGGGTCTGAGACTTGAGACTTTACATTGAGCCAGCATAATAAGTTTTAAGTGACCATTGACCAGGAGTCTGTGCTCTCAAGGAATGGGTGATTCTATTCTGAAACAGGATCAGAAAGCCAACTGCTAACCTTGCCTCTTGAAAGCAGTGTCTCCCCGTGACGAGCTGACTTCCCCTAGGAATAGCAAGAATAGAGTTCTCCCATTTTGGAATCATTGGCTGAAGTCACTTCTACTAGGATTTTGTCCCATTGCCAGCAAATTCTATCCAAGTGATTGAAACAGCTGGAGCTCTGCAGGGATTGCACTCACTTGTCTGCTCAACAGAGATTATGGGAAGGTGATTTTTTAGTGATGTAATACTGACACTAGAGAAAATGTTCTGTGATGACCCTGAACGGGGGTGATGATCATGGCAAATGCTGCAAATAAATCATAAAGTGTACCTGGGCAGGTCAGGACTGCAGAAGCTGTCTGGCTGCTGGCATTACGCACAAGGGCTTAACCATGTCACTATGATGAAACACCTGCAATTAACCTTAAGCTGGCAGAGGCTCCCATCGGCAAAATGTCTCTTGGCCCAGGTAAGGATCTCACCTGACTCCAACTCTCCGCTGGGGATGACCACTAAGGGCAAATTATTGATGCTGACCTCAGAAAACAGCTGCCATGTTGGCCTCCTCTACTTTAAGAAATGGTGATTTTAAACAATCACAGAACAAAGCGATTGGGCAGCCCAGCCTCGCACTGTGCTTCCACCAGGGTGAAGTGAGCCCCGCCGTACTATGAGGAAAAGGGACCACAGATATTTTAAACCAAGCTTTATGACCAACTGATGACCTGGGTCATGGAATTCATTAGAGTACCTCAGGCCACAATAAGATGGAGAGTAAAATCCACTGCTCACAGCAGGAGGCTCTGCAGAGACCATGCCTGCACATTACAAATAAAAAATAAACCACGCAGTTTGCTTTTGTTACATCTCCAGCATATCTTACCTCAGAAATAAAACTCTTAATAGAATAAATGCATTTCCTATAAATCTCAACACATCCTGCATTATTAGTAAAACTTTTTAAAATTCCTAACTGATTAAGTCATAAACTCTTCTGATGCATAAGACCCCACATACCAAGTGGTGAAATACTATGAGACCTGGTAAAAGAATAAACCTGTTGAATAAATCTGCTCTGCAAAACTGTATCTCAATGTTATATATAATGAACCCTCCTTAGACAGAAGCCTGATAAATAATAAACCTGCTCATAGATTAAATTTGCTGCAATCCGGGGTCACATTTCTCACCTGTTTTTGGAGATGCCAGACAATTCAACCTGTTTAACCTCTGTAGTCCCTTTTTTACACCAAGTTTTGCTGTTCTGTTTCAATGGTTTCTATAGCTGCAAAATCTAAGGAATTTCCTATAGATATGGGACAGAATGTTATTAAATTACTACCAGTGACAATGTTAATAAGGAGAAAGTTTATCTTCTCCCCACTTTAGATGCTGCTTTCTTTCCCAGACACCCCAACGCACGCCTGCTTTCATTTTTTAAATTCTTCTCTATATGCTTGATAAGCTGTGTTTCCTATATTCAGGAAAGGGTGCTGGCCTCCTGCCCCCTCTATCTGTCTCACCTATAGAAAAAGATGATGGGAGAAGAGAAAGGAGTTGGAGAGAGGAAATGAAAAGCTTTGACTTGAGGCACTTGGGAAGTACGGCCCCTGATGGAAATAACCAAGCAGATTCAGGAGCTGTCCCTTCACTCTTATCAAAATATCAGAGGTCGGGAAGGACCAAGATAGTAAATCAGAAATCTGACCAATAGTAGGGGGCCTTGCTAGCAGCATAGGCAGACACAACCCAGTAGCACAGAAAGACTAGCCTTGGTCCTTACCAAAGCTCTTTCCCCCAAGACCAATAATAAGGGAAGGAAAATATGAAAAAAGTCTCAAAGAGAAATAAAATTTGAGGATGGTTTTTAAATTACATTTTGTTCTCACCTTCTTTGCCAACTCTTACATATTATCTGGAAAAGTATTAAAAACATTAAAAAACACAGACACCATACAAGAGTTGAATTTCACAGTAGTACCCTTGGGAAGCTCGATGCTAATTTCAGCAATTTATCCATTGCAGAAGCGATTTCTAGAATTCACCTCAGGAAAGTTCCTTCAAAACTGGTTTTGCTAGCCTCTCCAGAAATAACACTGCTGTTGAACTCAAGTTTGTGCCTGACACAGAAGCCAAGCAAACTGAAAAGTCGGAGTTTGGAGCAAAGAAAGCTTTATTGCAGGGCCAAGCAAGGAGAATGCAGAAGCTCATGCTCTAAAGAGCAGAACTCCCTGATGATTTTCAGAGAACAGTTTTTATAGGCAAAATCTGTGGGGAGGCCTGCTGGCTGTGTGACCTTCGTCTCATTGGTGGGTGGTGAGGTAACAGGGTGGTGCTCCAGGAATCTCAATCCTCAGCCTTCTGGCTCCTACCAGTCTGGGGTCACGTGCATGTGCTCAGCCTGAAGTTACCACCCTCCACCTGAATGGGGTCCTTAGTTCCTGGAGAAGAACTCAGAGGTATGTATCAGATTGCTGTGCACATGCCCCAGGAGGAACCAGGACCTTGTCCCACCTCTACACTGTTGTTTCTTGATGCCTTTCCTTTGTTCCTGCATTCCCTCACTCCTCTAATTAGTAACTGAATCTGCCCTTTGGAACTCAGGGAAGGTCTAGGAAGCTGAAATCTTTTTCCTACAAGCAAAATATGGGGGATAGAGAAAGGCTTTTATACTTGGGAGAACCCCACAGGGTCCTGCTCAGTTTCAATACTACTAATTATTATCATCATCAACATCATCATGTCACACTTCTTTTTCAGAATTTGCATTCATTCACTGGTTAATCAACTTATTCACCTTTTATTTATTGAGATCCTCATATTATTAAGACTCTGTGGCAGGTACTGGGAGTGGGGCAATGGTGGAGGACATAGAGGTGAGTGAGGCAGCCCTGCCTTTTACAAGCTGCCACACTCACTGGGAAGGTAGGATGAGCTTCCCACCATGGCAAGGACAGTTATAACAGCACACGAAAGGAAACAGCTAGGTTTCTTGACCTTCAGATGGATACATCAAAATATCATTTCTGTTTTTGTTTGTTTGTTTGTTTTTTACTCTCTCTGAGTCTGATACTATTACAAAAAGGAAATTGATTAGGGGACTGTCTTTTTCCTTTTCATCATCATACCTATTAAATAACATCTTTATTGAAGTATAATTCGCATATCATAAAATTCATCTTTTTAAACAATTAAGTGGATTGTACCATTGTACAATTAAGTGGATTTTAGTATATTCACAGAGTTGTGCAACTACCACCAATATCTCATGTTAGAACCTTTTCATCAACCCAAAAAGAACCCCTGCACCCATTAGCAGTCACTCTCCCCTCCTCTAGCCCCAGCCCCTGATGATCATTAATCTACTTTCTGTCTCTATGGATTTGCCTGTTCTGGATATCACATATAAATGGGATCATTACATATGAATGGAATTATACAATATGTGACTAGTTTCTTTCACTTAGCATAATGTTTCAATGTTCACCATTTGCAGTATGTATCAGTACTTCATTCCTTTTCTTGCCATTTCATTGTATGGATATACCACATTTTATTTATCCATTCATTAATTGATAATTGGGTTGTTGATAATTGGCTTGTTTCCACATTTTGTCTATTAGAAATAATGCTGCTATTAATATTTGTGGGCAAGTTTTTGTGTGGACATCTGTTTTTATTTCTCTTCAATATATACCAACGGGTAGAATTGCTGAGTCACATGGTAACTCTCAGTTTATATTTTTGATGAACTGCCAAACTGTTTTCCAAAGTGCCCGCATGTACCATTTTACAATCCATCAGTAATATAGGAGATTTCTATTTCCCTACAGTCTTGCAAATACTCAGATTGTCTGTCTCTTTACTTTTAGCCATCCTAAAGGGTGGAAAATGATACCACATTGTGGTTTTGATTTGCATTTCCCTAATGACTAATGATGCTGAGCAGTTTTTCATGAGCTACTGGCCATTTGCATATCTTTTTGGAGAAATGTCTATTTTAATATTTTCTCCATTTTAATTGTGTTATCTTTTCATTATAAAATTTTAAGAGTACTTATATATTCTGTATATAAGATCCTTACAAGGTATGCGATTTGCAAATACTTTCTCCCATTCTGTGGGTTGTTTCTTGATGGAATCCTTTGAAGTTTTTAATTTGGATGAAGTTTAATTTATCTATCAATACTTTTTTTATTTGGTTGCTTCTGCTTTTGGTAGAAGAATACATAAGAATCCATTGCCTAACTCAAGGTCATAAAAATTTATTCCTGTTTTCTTCTGATAGTTTCATAATTTTAACTCTTACATTTATGACTACGATCCATTTTGAATTAAATTTTTTCTGTATGGTGTATTGTGTTGGCATCTTTGTGAAAAATCAGTTGATGATGGATCATAAATATAAGAGTTTCTTTTTCTATTGAAGTATAGTTAATTTACAATATTATGTTAGTTTCAGGTGTATAGTATAACGATTCAGTATTTTTGAAGATTATACTCCATTATAGCTTATTACAAGATAATGGCTATAATTCCCTGTGCTATAGAGTATATCCTTGTTGCCTATCTATTTTATTTATAACAGTTTGTGTCTGTTAATCCCAGATACGCCTAATTTGTCCCTCTTTACTTCCCTCTCCACTCAGGTAACCATGATTTTGTTTTCTATATCTGTGAGCCTGCCTCTGTTTTACACACATTTATTTGTATTGTTTTTTATATTCCACATACATCATATAGTATTTGTCTTTATCTGTATAATATTCTCTAGGTCCAATCATATTGCTGCCAATGGCAGTATTTCATTCTTTTTTAATGGCTGAGTAATATTTCATTGTACTTATATATACCACCTCTGTTGATGGGCACTTGAGTTGCTTCCATGTCTTGGCTATTTTAAATAGTGCTGAATGTAGGGGTGCATGTATCTTTTCAAATTAGTGTTTACGTTTTTTCTGGATATATACCCAGGAGTGGGATTTCTGGATCATATGGTAGATCTATTTTTAGCTTTATAAGGAACCTCCATACTGTTTTCCACAGTGGCTGCACCAATTTACATTCCCACCAACAGTGTAAGAGATTTCCCTTCTCTCAACATCCTCACCAACGTTTGTTATTTGTAGACTTTTTGATGATAGCCATTCTGACCAGTATGAGGTGATATCTCGTTATTTCAATTTACATTTCTCTAATAATTACTGATGTTGAGCATGTTTTCACGTGCCTGTTAGCCATCTGTATCTCTTCTTTGGAAAAATGCCTATTCAGGTCTTCTGCCCATTTTTTGATTGGGTTGTTTGTTTTTTAATATTGAGTTGTATGACCTGTTTGTATACTTTGGATATATATCCCTTGTTGGTCACATCTTTTGTAAACGTTTCCTCCCATTCAGTTAGTAGATTGTCTTTTCATTTTGTTGATGGTTTTCTTTGCTGTGTAAAAGCTTTTAAGTTTCATTAGGTCCCATTGTTTATTTTTGCTTTTATTTCTTTTGCCTAGGGAGACTTATCCAAAAAAATATATTGCTACGATTTGTGTAAAACAGTGTTCTGCCTATGTTCTCTTCTAGGAGTTTTATGGTTTCTGTTCTTACATTTAGGACTTTAAATCATTTTGAGTTTATTTTTGCATATAGTGTGAGGGAATGTTCTAATCTTATTGTTTTACATGCAGCTGTCCAGTTTTCCCTGCACTACTTGTTGAAGAGACTGTCTTTTCTCCATTGTGTATTCTTGCCTCCTTTGTTGTAGATTGACCATTGGTTGGTGGATTTATTTTTGGACTCTCTGTTCTGATCTATGTGTCTGTCTTTGTGCCAATACTATGCTGTTTTGATTACTGTCACTTTATAGTATAGTCTGAAGTCTGGGTGGGTTATACCTCCAGCTTCATTCTTTTTTTCTCAAGATTGCTTTGGCATTTTCGGGTCTTTTGTGGTTTCATATGAATTTTAGGATTATTTGTTCTAGTTCTGTGAAAAATGTCATGGGTATTTTGATAGGGATAGCATTAAATCTGTAGATTGCTATAGGTAGTATGGCCATTTTAACAATGTTAATTCTTCCAACCCCAGAGCACAGGATATTTTCCCGTTTCTTTGCATCATATTCAATTTCCTTCATCAATGTTTTATAGTTTTCAGAGTATAGATCTTTCACCTCCTTGGTTAAGTTCATTCCTAGGTATTTTATTCTTTTTGATACAATTTTAAATGGGATTTTTTTTTTTTACTTTCTCTTTATGTTATTTCATTATTAGTATATAGAAGTAAACAGATATCTGTATATTAATCTTGTTGAATTAATTTATTAGTTCTAGTAAACTAATTTATTAGTTCTAATTTATTATTAGACTTTAAGTTTCTCTATATAAAGTATCATGTCATCTGCAAACAGTTTTACCTCTTCCCTTCCAATCTGGGTACCTTGTATTCCTTTTTCTGATTGCTATGGCTAGGACTGACATTTCTATGCTAAATAGAAGTGGTGAGAGTCAGCATCCTTCTCTTATTCCTGAATTTAGCAGGGAGGTTTTCAGCTTTTCACCTTTCAGTATTATGCTGGCTGTAGGATTGTTGTAAATGGCCTTTATTATGTTGGGATATTTTCCCTCTATACCCACCTTGATGAGAGTTTTTATAAAGAATGAATGTTGCATTTTATCAAATGCTTTTCCTGCATCTATTGAGATGATCATGTGATTTTTATCCTTTGAATTGCGATTGTTGAGCCATCCTTGTGACCCTGGAATAAATCCAACTTGATCATGGTGTATGATCCTTTTTACATATTGTTGGATTTTGTTTGCTAATATTTTGTTTAAAATATTTGCATCTATATTCATAAAAGATAATGCCTGTAATTTTCTTTTTCCATAGTTTCTTTGTCTGGTTTTAGTATCAAGGTAATGTGGCCTTGTAGAATAAATTTGGGATTATTCCATCCTCTTAAGTTTTTTAGAATGGTTTGAGAAGGATAGATATTAGTTTTTCTTGATATATTTGGTAGAATTCCTCTCTGAAGCCATCCAGTCCTGGATTATTTTTGCTGGGAGATTTTTACTACCTATTCAATTGCACTTCTAGTGATTGTCCTGTTCAAATTGTCTGTGTCTTTTTGATTCAGTCTTGGAAGTCTGATATTTCTAAAAATGTGTCCATTTATTCTAGGTTATTCAATTTAGTGACATATAACTGTTCATAGTATTCTCTTATGATTTTTTTGTATCTCTGTGGTATCTGTTATTTCTCATGTTTCAATTCTTATTTTGTTTATTTGGGTCTTCTGTCTTTTCTTTTTGGTGAGCATGGGTCAAAGTTTATCAATTTTATATCTTTTCAAAAACCAGCTTTTAATTTCATTAATCTTTCCCATTGCTTTTTAAATCTCTGTTTTGTTTATTTCCTCTCTGATCTTTACTATTTCCTTCCCTCTTCTGACTTTAAATTTTATTTGTTCTTTTTCTACCTCTTTTAGGTGGTAGATTAGGTTGTTTGTTTGAGATTTTTGTTTGTTTTTTTCTTGAAGAAGACCTGTATTGCTATGACCTTCCCTCTCAGAACTGCTTTTGCTGTATCCCATAGATTTTGGAAAGCTGTGCCTCCATTTTTCTTTGTCTCATGTATTATCTGATTTACACTTCAATTTCATCAACCCACTGGTTTTTAGTAGCATGTTGTTTAGTCTCCATGTGTTTATTCTTTTCCCATTTTCTTTCTGTAGTTGCTTACTAGTTTCATACTGTTGTGGTCTGAAAAAATGCTTGATATAACTTCTATCCTTTTAAATTTGTTAACGCTTGTTTTATGACCTAGTATGTGATCTATCCTGGAGAACATTCCATGTGCATTTGAAAATAATGTGTATTCTGCTGTTTTTGGAGGTAAGATCCTATAAATACCAATTAAGTCCAACTGGTCTGTTGTGTCAGTTAAGACCATTGTTGCCTTATTGATTTTCTGTCTGGATGATCTGTCCATTGATGTCAGTGGGGTGTAAAATCCCCTGCTATTATTGTATTATTACCAATTTCTCCCTTTATGTCTGTTAGTACTTACTTTATATATTTAGTTTCTCTTGTATTGGGTACCTATATGTTAATGAGTCTATTATCCTTTTCTTCTACTGATCCCTTTATCATTATATAATACCCTTCTTTGTCTGTTGTTATAGCTTTTGCTTTAAAGTCTATTTTGTCTGATATGAGTGTTGGTACCCTCACTTTCTTGTCATTTCTGTTTGTATGAAAACTTTTTCCATCCTCACACTTTTAGTTTGTGTGTGTCTTTAGTCCTGAAGTGACTCTCTTGTTGGCAGCATATTGAAGGGCATTTTTCTTTTATCCAATCAACCACCCTATGTCTTCTGATGAGAGCATTTAATCCATTGACATTAAAGCAATTATTGATAGGTATGTACTTATTGCCATTTTATAACTTGTTTTCCAGTTGTTTTTGTACTTCTTCTCTGTTCATTTCTTCTTTTTTTTTTTTTCTCCCATTGTTTGATGATTTTTCTTTTGTAGTATGCTTGGTTTCCTTTCTTTTAAATTTTTGTGTATCTTTTCTTTTGTAGTATGCTTGGTTTCCTTTCTTTTAAATTTTTGTGTATCTGTTGTATGTTTTTGATTTGTGATTACCATGGGGTTCACATATGTTGACCTATAATTACATTTACTTGATTTAAACTGATAGTCATTTAAGCTCAAACACATTCTAAAAGATCTACTTTTTTTTATTCTTCTCCCCCACATTTTGTGATCTTTATGTCATATTTTATATCTTCATGCTTATCCCTGTTTATTGAAGTTATAGTTGTTCTACAAATTTTTATTTCTTTTAATCTACCTACTGCTTATTTAAATGATCTTGAATATTTACTATATATTTGTGTTTCCTATTGGAATTTTCCCTTTCCTATATATTCTTACTTCTGTTCCATTTAGAGAAGACTCTTTAACATTTATTTTAGGGTAGATTTATTATTGCTGAATTCTTTAATTTTTGCTTGTCTGAGAAATTCTTTATCACTCCTTCTATTCTAAATTATAATCTTGCTAATTGGAGTATCCTAGGTTGCAAGTTTTTCCCTTTCAGCACTTTAAATATATTATGTCTCTCCCTTCTGGCCTGCAAAGTTTCTACAGAGCAATCAGCTGATAGCCTTATGGAGATTCCCTTATATACATCTCTTTGCTTTCCTTTTGCTGCCTTTAGAATTCTCTATCTTTAACTTTGGATATTTTAATTATGATATGTTTTGGTGTGTGTCTGTTTAGGATCCCCTGTGCTTCCTGTATTTGGATATCTTTTACCATCTTTAGGTTTGGAAAGTTTTTATCCATAATTCCTTCAACATATTTTTGATACGCTTCTCTCTC
Organism: Kogia breviceps; assembly: GCF_026419965.1. Lineage (NCBI taxonomy): Eukaryota > Metazoa > Chordata > Mammalia > Artiodactyla > Physeteridae > Kogia > Kogia breviceps. The sequence continues at coordinate 18,512,814 of NC_081327.1, forward strand.
TCTTCTCCTTCTGGAACCCCTAAAATGCAAATGTTGGCACACTTGATGGTAACCTAGAGATTTCATATTTTGCACTCTATTTTTTTTTTAAAATTTCTGTCTGCTGTTCTAATTGGGTGATTTCCATTGTTCTGTCTTCCAGATCATTTACGCATTCTTCTATGTCATTTTGACTGCTATTCATTGCTTCTAGAGTGTTTTTTATCTCAGATATTGAATTATCTATTTTTGAATGTTTTCTTATATTTTATAGTTCTTTATTAAAATGATCTATGTTTAAATCAATTCTCTTCCCTAATTCGGTTAGCATTTTTATTACCAATGCTTTGGATTCTTTGTCTGGTAGATTGCTTATTACTATTTCTTTATTTTTTCAGGGTTTTTCTCTTTCTCTTTCAATTGAGAGTAGTTTTTCTGCCTTTTCATTTTATTTAACTTTCTCTGTCTCTGTGAATTTAGGTGAAAGAGTTAACTATTGTGGTCTTGAAGGGGTGTTCTTATGTGGGAGTATCCCTATGAAGACTGTGTATGCCCAGTGCTTTTGGTGGGAGAGCTGGATTTCATGTGGACACCAGTCATATCTTTGCTCAGGGTGTGTTGACAGCTATCATCTTGGTAGGCAGGTCTTGCTGGTGATGGAGAAACTAAAGCCTCTGCAGGATGTGAGACATGACTTCCTCTCTATTCAGTGGCTATCACTGCCCTTTCAGCAGTGGAGGTGGCTCCCAAGTTGCTGGAGCTGAAGCCCTGTGTGTCAGGCTCTAGCTGGCTCTGTTCCCTTTAAGTGTTGTTTTTCTTTCTTCCTGTGCTGGGGTCTTTGTTCCACAGGAGGGGTGTGCTGAAGCAAGTGGGGTTTGTACACCTACAGAGGTCTGATGCTCTGCCTCTATAGGCATCTGTAGCCCATGGTCACATCTTTTTCCCTGCTGTGTCCACCCCAGATCTAGTTCTAAGCTGTGGTGTGGAGTGAGCACATGGCAAGGTGGTGATGGGAATTCAGGTGTTTATGCTGCCATCAGAAGTCTGGCCTGCTTCTGGGGCACTGCTTGAGTAATCGCCAGCAATGGCTACCACCACCCCACCTGTGCTATGGCCTCAGGTCCCCAGGTCACCTCTGCATCTCTAGGTAGAGAGATTTCACAGGTCCTGGCTGCCCTAGATCCAGTGTGAAGCTGTGGTGTGTAGTGAGCAGGCCAGAGTGTTCACTCAGCTTGGACTGGGGAGCATGGTGAGGTAGCAGGCACTAGAGCAGACCTCTCTACCCTGCCTGGGGGCAAGCCAGCATCCACACACTTCTCAGGACAGAGGCCTAGGCTTCTCCAGCCTTTATACATGTCCCAGCAGTTCTTTTAATAGCCAAGGGGTCTTGTCTCCTACACGTAGCACAACAGGACTGGGATTCCTAGTCTATGGCTCAACCTGCTCACTCACAGGGTGGATATCCACTCATGTAATCTCCCTTTTCCTCTTAGTAGCCTCCCAGGGGCACAGGTCCCAACCCAATGTTTTTCTTCTCATCCTACCCAGTTACGTGTGTATCTTTCTTACAGCATTTGTTGTATAGGAGTCCTTCTGCCAGTTTCTATTTAGTTTTCCGTAAGTCTTCTACCACATGTAGATGCATTTTTGATGTCTTTGTAAGGGGAGGTGAGCTCCACATTCTCTTACTCTGACATCTTGATCTCCCTCGTAAGGGTTTATTTCTTGACTTTCAATTCTATTACATTTATCTATATATCTATCCTATGTCAGTATCATGCTTTATTGATTACTATAATTTTGTTGTAAGTTGTGAAATTGAGAAATATCATACCTTCAACTTCATTTTTTTTCAAGAATGTTTTGGCTATTCTGGGTTCCTTACATTTCCACATGAATTTTAGGATTAGCTTGCAAATTTATGCCAGAAGGCAGGTGGGATTTTGATAAGGGCTGTATTAAGTCTGTAGATCAATTTGAGAACTGTTGCCTAATCCAACTGTTTTCCTATTCATTCCATTTACTTAGATATACTTTAATTTCTTTCAACAATATTTTATAGTTTTAAGTATACAAGTTTCTCAATAACTTGTTAAATTGATTTCTAAGTGTTTTATCCTTTTTGTTTCTATTATAGATGAAATTGCTTTTTTAGTTTTATTGTTTGGTTTTTCATTGCTAGTGTATAGAAATATAATTGATCTTGTAACCTACAACCTCACTGAATGTGTTTATTAGTTCTAATAGTTTTTTTTTAGTGGATTCCTTGAGATTTCCTAAATACAAGATCTTATCTATAACTAGAGATCAATTTATGTCTTCTATTCAATCTGGATGTCTTTTCTTTATTTTCTTACCTAAGCTGCTAGAATCTCCAGTAAAATGTTGAGTAGAAATTACAAAAGTAGACATTCTTGTCTTGTTCCTGATCTGAAAAGGAAAGCATTTAGTCTTTCACCACTATAACATCACCTTGGGTTTGTATAGATACTCTATCAGGTTGACGGTTCTATTATATTTCTAGTTTGTTCTCATGAATGGGTGTTGGAGTTTTTCAAATGCTTTTTAAAAATTTCCTGAGTCTGTTGACATAATCCTGTGGTTTTGCCATTTATTCCATTAATATGATGTATTACACTGATTAACTTTCAGGTGTTAAACCAATCTTTCAGTCTAGGAATAAATTCCACTTAGTCATCATGTATAATCCATATATATATATATATATATATATATATATATATATATATATATATATATATATATATATATACATATATTGCTGGATTTGGCTTGCTAGTATTTTTTGAGGAATTTTTTATGTCTATATTCATAAGGGTTAGTAGTAATCTGTCTTTGAACATTTGGTAGAATCAACCAGTTAAGCCATCTGGGCCAGGGCTTTACATTGTGGGATGGTTTTTAATTGCCAATTCAATCTTTTTTACTTATTATAGGTCTATTCAGATTTTCTATTTCTTCTTGAGTCAGTTTTCATATATCTTTACATCTTTCTAGGAATGTTTCCATGTCATCTAAGCTATGTAATTTGTTAGCATGCAGATAATCAAAGTATACCTTTGTAATCCTTTTTATTTCTGTAAAGTCAGTAGTGATAGCCCTTCTTTCATTCCTGATTTTAGTCACTTGAGTCTTCTCTGTTGTTTTGGTATTTTTTTCTAGGTGAGTTTAGTTTTGTCTTGGTGAATTTGTCAATTTTGTTTTATTTAAAGAACCAAGTTTTGGTATCATTTATTTTCTTTATTCTTTTATTATTTACTTATTTTATTTATTTATGCTCTAATTTTTATGAGGTATAATTTTCTGGTTCTTTGCATGTCTCTTTTGTTCTTGTGGAAAAATGGATATTTAAAATATTATAATGTGGCAATTCTGAATACCAGATTTTCCCCCTTCCAAAGTTTGTTTATGGTAATTATTTTTGTTTGTTTAGTGACTTTCCTGAATTAGTCCTGTAAAGTTTGTATTCTTTATTATGTGCAGCCACTGAACTCTCTGCTTGGCTAGCTTTGTGGTCAGCTAGTGTGAACAGAAATTTCCTTAAATGCTTTGAACCAATATGTCTCCCTCCCTTTGCCAAGGCACTGTGTGTGTGTGTGTGTGTGTGTGTGTGTGTGTGTGTGTGTGTGTGTGTGTGTTGAGGCACTCCTTCAATTCTCCAGCCGCTTATAACTCTGCCTTAGTCTTCACTTCCTGCTGTGCAGAGCCTCAGGGACAGCCAAGGTGAGTGACTGGGGTTTTCTCAGGTCTTTCCTGGCCATGCCACAGCTCTGGAAACATGCACATCCCTCTGCATGCTCATGGTCTTCTAGAGCCCCAGGAATAAGCTAGAGCTTTCAAAGACTCCTATGGTTATCTCATTCCCAGATATTGCTTGTACATTTTTTGGTCGTCTTCTTGTTTGCCCTGACTGGTATCACTGCCTCAGACCACTGTAATGGTGGATAATTCCTGCTGATTGTTTTCAACAAACAGCCCTGGAGATAGGGTTCTTTCCACTAAAGGAGTTCTGAGTCAGATAAAGGCAGTGGGACCTTTCTGGGAATCTGCCAAACAGGTAAAACACTGACAGTTGTCAGGAGGGGGATTTTGGTGCAGCTCCACATCCACCCTGCCCCCTCTAGTGGCTGCTACTCTGTTGGCTTTCACATTTACTGTGGCTCTGAGACCACCACAGAGCTCGGGAGAAGGGTTGGAAATAGGGCCAGTTAAAAGGTCTTCATGCTTGTCATTCTTACCAAGACCCAGCTGTTTTTCTTGAATAGATGCTACTCAGATTTTTGGAGGCCTTTGGTTAATTTCCAGAGTTCTGAAAAAAATGGATTTTGACAATTTTTTCCAGGGTTCTCATTGCCTTTATGGAAGAGCAGATTTTCAGAGATCCACACTCCACCATTCTGGAAGTGCTTCTGTCATAACTACCTTGTCTTCTTTTGTCCCTTCTTCATTGTTCTTACCCCAAGCCAGTCACAAAATGAAACCACAAACATCTTAATCAGATTATCTCTAAGAGTCAAATGATTTACTGCATGCAAGTAAGAAGTTCCCCTCACAACCTCTAAGACGAAAGTGTCTTCAAATCTTCCTGGAGCAGCCTGTAATGAGGTCAAATCAACATTTTTGACTTAAAATTAAAATGATAGCATCAAATAAAACTAATTGATATTTGACTAAAAATACAGCTTAGTTGAAATTCCATCAGTGAGAAAAATGTTTTTTCAAAAGATATCAGTGATGTGATATCTAAGAGGCATTTTGATCTCTGACACATAAGAAGGTTGTTAATAAGAAATAAATATTAAAATATGATGTTAGAATTATCAAGAGCAATTAACAATAATTATATCTCTAATCCTCCAAAGCAATTAGAGAATGACCCGGACCCAAAGAGCAGCTCACAAGCTTCTCCCACACACCTGCCCCTCTCAATGGGAGCTCTTCTGAGACTGGCTTTGCTGTTCACCTTAATGTTTGTTTTTATTTTCTTCCCAAACAGTAACTGGCCTCGGCTCAGATGCCGTGATCTGCTATCTCACAGCCATTTTTCTGAACATAAGCAGCCTGCATTTAAAACTCTCCAGTTCATCTGTCTTCATTTGAAGACTGAGTTAAAAAATAAAATTAATGTTTGCTATCAGGGGGAAGACGAGAAGCATCTTTGGTGAAAAGTAGATCTGCCACGTTTGGCCAAGGCTGACATCTTTCACCAGCTGGAAATGGCTGGATTTACTTGTAAACATTATTAAAAATAATAACTTAATGTTTCCTTCCTGTGACTCGCTAGCATTAGCAAGGTAGTTCCAATTAGTATTTCCTCTGAGTAAGGTGGGCCTCTGACTCTGTTTCATTTAAAAGGGGATTCGTTTTCTAATTTTTACTTCTGCTGTTGCCAATAACAGACCGGAGCAGAATGACGGTTGCCATCCTCCCATCACTTACACTTTGCAGAGCCCCAGTGAAGGAATATGCATCTTTGATTTTATTTGTTTTAGCTGTGCTTGTTCAGTGGGAGAGAAGACACATTTACGTCTCTGTGATCTGGATGATGTGGCATGGAATTTCAAAATACAAAGTAAATCACATCAAGAGACTAAATCATTTTGTAGGATTTTGAGAGTGAAGGCAAATAATTCAATGATAAATTAATGTCAATGGTATGGAATAGGATGCTTTTCCTTGGAAAATTCAGCCGCAAGTCCCCACCGATGGTGCGCAGTGTGACTAGAAGGAAGGAAGGAAGGGAGAGAGGTCAGGAGAAGGGAGAGGACAGCGGGCACCTCTCTGCCCAGCTGCCTCTCCTTTGGGTGGTTCATACCTGCTTGTTGGACCTTCCTTCCATTCTAGCAACTATCTCTTTAATAGACTCATCTTGCTTTATTAAAGTCAAAAGTATGTTTTTAAATGCTAAATGAGACATGCATTATTGCAAATGCAAAGCTACAAAATGTGTTTGGCAGCCTCAAGGTAATAATTTCTTCCAATTTCAACACAATGTTGGTGAATATTTCTGTTGATTATGTTGGGTGATCCAGTAGTCATTTAATCATATTAACATATAACTTGCATATGCAACATAATCTCACTCGCTTGCTTATCTTATGCCCCAGAAAGTCTCACAAGGCAACAGGCGCACACATGCACACGTTTGCGAGCACACACACACTCATTTCCTGGGGTAGGCTTTTAACCAAAGTTCTATTTAATGTCTAGGCTGTGCAAGTGACTGCCTCTGTGAACTGATGTAACGGAACTTTTTAATAGCATAACAGAGCAAATCACTATGCAGAAGATAGGAGGCATTATTTACAACATTAATTAAGTCCAGGGGAAAAAAAGGACCATATAAATGCACTTCACTTTAAGTGCTTTAGCTTGGGAACCTATGTCTTGTTCTTCTACTTATTTCAACATTCAAGTAGGGTTCAGGATGCTGAACTGTTTAACTTTTTGTGTGTTGTGGGGTGCTTTGGTCTGTAATTTTTTGTAACGCGATGACATGCCCAAGGTGCCAGGAGTTACCAAGGATCATGGGAAGCAGAGAGCTGAAACCCACCTAAGAAGAAAGTGGCTTCTCGTGTGTGTGGTGGGAAGTTGAGTCCACATGCCCCAGACCCTGAGAGGGAGGGGGCTCTGTGGGAAGGAATGTGATCTCCACCCTGGAATACTCTCCATCACACAACCTATGACCCTGCCACCCACCCGACCTTCCTACCCACTTTGTGCCCAAGTTAAAAAGTGGTTGACTTGCCCACTGGCGAATGCTGAAGTCTCTGTCAAAATCATGTACACAGGATGGCAGAGGATTCTGAAGGATGAAAGGAAAAACTCTATTTTATTCAGACTCTGACACCATTCACACATTAGGTACCAGATTAGGAGTTCATTCTGTGCTTTATTTGTCACCATGAACTCATGTAGCACAGGTGTCCCTGTGCACTCCATCAGACCAATGCTGGAGTGAGCTCTAGGAGCAGGAGGGAATCTGGGGCTCCTTACAGATCAGATAATTTGAGGGATGTTAGAGCAGGCAAGGCAAGGAGAGGAAGGAACTGTGTTTTGTTTGGAGTAAAAATACAATCTAGCATGAACCTAGGCTTGTCTCATTTCAACCAAGTAATATTTTCCTGAGGGAGGAGTGGCTAGAAGATTTGTCAAGTTCCTCTGAGACGTGTAGAAAAGATGACAGAGGGGTCTGAGTTTGAGGTTCACAGCTGGCTCCAGCACAATTCCCAGGAAAAAAGATTTACCTGAACTCCAGAAATTCACAGAACAACATAACTGAAAAAAGGCAAGGCAGAAGTTTACTTCCTGGTCTTTTTTAGAGGGCCAACAGGATATGGGAGAGAGAAAAATTATGGACAGCGCCATATTTTTGAGCAGCCCCAAATATGCCAGATTTACCAGAACTTACAGCTGATTACCCAGCTAATTTATATCAAGCCAAACCATAATTAAAGCAGGAACCCTGAGGAGTGGTATCACCAATAGCATAGTAGACTCAGTTGGGATCTTTAATTCCTTTGGAATTAATATAATAGCATGGCTTAAACACACACAATTTTTTCATTCAGATCTGGTCCAAATTCCGATTTTGAATATCCTGAATCCCTGCTAGAACTTCTTGCTGATTTGGCGTCGGGAGGAGAAAGTCACTTGATCCATGCAGGTTGGCCGATGGGGCCGACGGGGCCAGGACTATTCTGTGAGCAGAAGGAAGGAAGTCGAGATCTCTAAGGGCTCAAAGTCCCAGCAGACGGAAAGTGACAGAGAGAAAAGATTGCATGAGAACATGTCCTACCGTGCCTGGTGATTTGTTGGGTATCTCAGTGTTTGTTCTGTGACAAGTTGGACTTTGGTACAAGGTCAGCTCCTGAATCTTGATTATGTTATTTTCCCCCTTGAGCCAAGAGACATTGATCTGTACATCTAGTTTACCTTGTTTTCTTAGCCATTTATGACACAGTACAACAGTTTCCATCGAAAAAAGTGTCATGTAAATAAATTACAACTTAGGACGTATACATTAAATAATTTTATAAATGAACTTTAAAAATGAAGGAATAAAAAATGCCAGGCCTGGCTTGTAGAGCAATAGTGATTATTCTGATCATGTTGTCATGTGTAATGAAGCACAGGCCCATCATTAATCAAAAGAACCAATCAGATAAGTAATTTAGGCAATATTCTTTACCGCAGGACACATTGGTCAGTAAAAATGCATTAAAATAGCAAAAGATCAATAGCAGACACCAGGCACTGTGTTTACAAACTGGTCTTAAACTTTAGGGTATTAAATTCTCAGTCATATTGGGTATCTGTTTGGTAAAGATAAAGAAAAACTTCAGAGAAATGAAAGTTTTTTTAAGTTAATAGTGCAGTCATAATGTATACTGTAATAAATGTACAGAATGTTGTATTGTTTTGTGATGAATGGCAAAAGTGTCCCCAGCTCCTTTCAGAAGCATTATCAAGGCTTAAAAAAAAAAAGAAGAACCATGGAATGAGCAGTGATTGACGAATTGGCCCAAAGATGGCAGTGGGTGGCCAGCAGGTCCTGGGTGTTTAAAGATGATTTATGTTCTGAGCAGCCAGGTTTGGGACGTGGTGGTCAGCCCCAACAAGTGGCAGGTAGTGACCATTATCTCTCTGGAAGGTGGGCTTAGCTTCCCTGCCACTGGTCCCCTTGCCATAAGCCTCTGTTTTGTCACTTTTTATAACGAAAAGTTTCACTCATACTCCAGACACACAAAGTGCATCTCAAAAATTTCAAAATAGCCACCTCCTTTTTCTTTCCTAACAAGTTAATGCATTTTTGAAATAAATCCTGATGCCCATTCTACAAACCCAGCACAGCTGTTGAAGAGAAATGCTTAAGCAACAGAGGGCAGAGGTGGTGATCACACGGTAGGACAGAGGCCGCAGGAACAGCCATCCCTCAGCTGGTGTCAGCTCCGAATAAATGTCACAGTATCAGGCTAAAGGCCACCAGAGAAAGCCAGGTGCTGCTCCCGGCCCTCAGGTCCAATGTCTCGGTGTCTTTAGTTTGTGAGTCAAAGGAAGGTGGTACTTGGGGCAAGGAAAGTCGCTGAAATGTTTCTCTCCCGTGGTGGTCACTGCACTGAGTACTGAGGATTCCCACACTCTTGCAAGGGCTTGTCACACATTTTCCCATTAGGAAATAACTCTGCCAGGAAGATACACTTCGTTCCTTGATTCATTTAGGCTTTATCTATAGAGTGTCTGCTATGTGCCATTGTGCAGACATTGTCATTATTCCAACTGGAAACCCAGAAAGAGACACTGAGAAGTTGTGGTTTGACTAATGCCACACATAAAATGGTATCTCCCAGATGGAAGAAAGAATGAAAGAAAGAATGAAATAAAGGGAGGGAGGAGAAAGAAAGAAAGAAAGAAAGAAAGAAAGAAAGAAAGAAAGAAAGAAAGAAAGAAAGAAAGAAGGAAGGAAGGAAGGAAGAAAGGAAGGAAGGAAGGAAGGAAGGAAGGAAGGAAGGAAGGAAGGAAGGAAGGAAGGAAGGAAGGAAGGAAAGAAAGAAAAGAAAGAAGAAAGGAAATATCTTCTCCCCTGACCTCACTTCCTCCCGCAATTGTTGCTCCTACTTTCCTGCTCATTTTCACAGCAACCTTTCTAGAAAGACAAAAAGATAGCTACACTTGCTGAGCACTTCTCCTAGTCACTCTTTGACCCAGTCTTCCTTGCTTTTCATGCTTACTGTTCCATTGAGACAGCTTTGACAAGTCACCAATGAGTTCCATGTTTCCACATCCAATGGATATTTCTAGGTCTTAAACTTGAACCTCTCAGCAGTGTTCAAATATTTGGCCCCTTTCACTTTCCTCAATACCCTCATCCCTTGGCCTCCAGAATTCTGCACATTCCTCTTTGTCCTCCTCTCTAGGATACTCTATCTCAGGATACTTTGGTGGCCCATCATATTCTCATGACATCTACACGACCTCTAGATGCTGGCAGGCAACAGAACACAATTAAAAGCAACCTAAATGTCCATTGATAACAGAAGTGTTAAGTAAACCATAGCACTTTAATTCTATGGAACCAAAGAGCTGTTTAAAAAACAAATTAAATCTATATGTATATATATAGACCTGTGAAGATCTCTAAGACATATACTAAGGGAAAATAAAAGACATCATTGCAGAGAATGATACTATTTAAGTATGATATATTTCTGTGTGTACATATAAATGTATGTAATACATTTTAAAAGATCTGAAAGATGGGTATACACAATGCTGGGTATGAGAAATAAATTGGAGTAAATGACAGGGATTTAGGGTGCTCAAAAGGAGCATACATTTTATCTCTATTGATAAATATTTTGAAAATGAACCATGTCTCCTGTAACTAAAGACTAAAAAATCATTATAAATAACTACTATGCACATTTAGGCTTACTCTATAGCCCCCCTCCCTCTTGGCACTTTCTCCAGTGGTGATTTCAGGCAGTGTAAGGACTTAAAACTCATCTATTTGAAAGTGTCTCTAGACCTAGAAATCAGATCCTTCTTCTGAGCTCCAGATGTGTTTCTATAACCACCTATTTGGATTGGATTCTCTACCGAAAGTATTACGGTCAGCTACACAAATCTTCCCTAACCAACTGGAACACTAATTTTCCCCCTAAACCCATCCTTGCCCAGTTTCCCCATCTCAGTAAGACATTATCATTCATTCTGTTGGTCAAGTTGAAAATGTACAAGCTACACTTGACTCCTACCCTCCCCTCATACCTTACACCTAGTCTATTCTATATACCCTTTATATCTCCAAAGTCAGCCTTGAACCATCCTTCTCCTTCTCTCCAAAATCTCCACTATCACTCTGAGTCAAGCCACCACAATCTCTCACCTGTGCTACTGCCACAGCCTCCTCATTGACTTCTCTGCTTCTTCTCTTGCTACTGTCCACTTGGTTATCCTCCCAGCCATCAGAGCGACCTTTTCCAGCATAGGTGGGGTCAGTCACCCCAGCCCAGATCCCTGCTCCTCACTGCTCCTTGCTTATCCTTCTAGAGGTGGGTGGGATAGAGCAGTGCTGTGACTCTGAATACTCTTCAGAAGAGTCCACCCATGGTAAGTGCCTTGCTCAGTCTCTCTTTCTGGGAGGAGGTTAGGAGAAACTGTTGGGCAAAGGGAGAGAAGAGGGAAAACATAGATGCAGCCTCAGTGTCTTCAGTGAAAACGCTGGATGAAGAGCTTCCTTTGGCCTAGAGAAGCGTGGCTGTCTGAGCTGCTCTCAGCACTGCCACTGGCATCACACAAGGTGTTTCCAAGTCTCGGCCCCACATGGCCAGAGTTGCCCATCTTCCAAGTCAAATTCACAAGGTGCTCAGTGTTTGTTCCAAGACTGCAATGGCACTAGGGGAAAAAAATACAGAATCACATTCTATAGAATTTTGAAACCATTGTGCCTTGGAATCCTTATTCTGGAATGAGATTCAAAACCAGATAGAAAGAGACCAAACTTGAGCTGGCTTTTCCAGAATGCAATATCTAGGTAACTGACTTGGTTTTAAAAATTACAATTTTAGCACAGTTTTCTTGGAGAAAAATTGATAAGACAAATCTGGAAAGGAGACTAGGGTAAGGTTTTGTGAAAATAATATGACAATTATATCAAGCTAACTGCAAATGAGAAATGAATGTATTTCATCACAGGATTTTTGTAATGATCTTGTAAGAAGAATTTATTAAGCTTTATGTAGGTGAGATGTTAGAGGTTGGAAGTTTAAAATTCTAAGAGTAAGATGTGTGTGGGTACTACTGAGTCACTGTATTTCTTATTTAAGCCTCAGTTGGTATTAATATTGGGCTATATATGTTGTATGAGCTCCAAACAAAAATAAAAAAGAAAATTATCCCAAGGAAAAAGCATTCTTTAACACTATGGGTATTTAACATCCTGGGGAATCCAAACAGTATGATTTCTGATGGGCTGGCCAGATCCCATACATCCTTCAGCCAACAATGGTTAAGCCATATGAAATATGTGAAAGTATGTACCAGAGGCCGACCAAAAGCCCACAGTCACAATCTCTTAGGAAGCCAGAAGTCATTTATTAATAAAGCTATTGACATGTTTTTATATTTATAGTTATTTACCTTGCAAAGGAACTGAATCAGGGAGTACAGACATCAAGTCAGTCCTTGGGAGAGTGAATATTTACCTAGGCTAATAGCTTCTCTTTGGAGGACAGGCAAAGAAGAGCAGGGACTGAGGGAGACCCGGTAGCCCTTTTCAAGGACTCGTGGGAACTCTGAGAGCAGGTGTGGGCACAGCACTTCCAGCAATGATGACATTCATTCCTGGGGCCATACCCCGCTCGTGCCCTGCCTCCTGTCATCAGCTCCCCACCCCCACCCCTGCACCCCCCGTGAAGGGAGACAGAGAGTCACACTGCAGCTCACTGTCTCCTGGGTTGGGCAACGCTATGATTGACAGTTGGAGTCAGGCCCTAATTTTGCCCCTTCTTCTTGCACCTTATCCACAGTATCCTTCTTCAAAGACTGCCAACATGGAAGACCAAGGAAAGAACGACTACCAGCTCAGGCTTGAGGGGAGGTGCAGAGGAAGCAGGACGATGGGGCAGGAGTGGGGGGCGGGGAGCACTGAGGGTCTCTGGAAACCGAAAGGAACATAGGACTGACAGAAGATAGTCCCATGACACTCCTTGAGGGTCTACTCTGCCGCCTCTGGCTCAGTCCAGTTAGGCTGAGTTATGCTTCAGTGACAACCACAGCCACAAAAATACATGTCTTGCCCTTAGGACGTATCCATGCACATTGGCAGGGACTCTGCCCTCACAGAGGACCCTGGCTGATGGGGGCTCCATCTCAATGTGTGTCTCCACAAGTGTCATGGCACAAGACAGCTGGATGTGGACTCCTACCATACATACAGTGCCCCGGGGCCACAGCCCGTTGATCAGGAACAGTCAAACAGCCACCCCTAAATTCAAGGGGGGAGAAAAGTATAATTACCCCACGAGCGCAGCAGGAGAGAACGGGGGATTGCTGAGCAGGAGAAATGTCTGCTCCATACAGGAAGCTCAGGGAAGATTTAGATCAATGACAGAAGTAATGGGATCCCTGCCTTCATCTGGACTTGAAATAGTTTGAAATACTTGGCTTGAACTTAAAGGAAAACACTAACATGCCTTCTCTAGGACCCCATGGATGTGGCCTGGAGAGGAGTGAGACCATTTTGTTACAGACTGGGCAACCCTCCTTTCTGCCAGAGATAGCAAAGGACCATGCTGGCATGTTCCTGGCATTTATTGTCATTTGTTCAACAGGCCTCTCTTAGACACTTCAGCAAAAATAAATTTTGTGATACAGTAGCAGTTAACTGACTAGTCAAATATAGTAGGACATCAAGGAGTAGGGGAGGCCCAGCTGAGGCTCTTTGTCATGCATCACCTGTTATGCTGAGACTCCATATCATTTTGTGATTTCCCCAAGCAGGATTCTGATAAACGAGATAAAGAGCCAAAGGGCCAAAGGAGCTAAAGGCAATTCAAGAAAATGAGGAAATGATAAACTCTGAGACTGAAGTCGGGGGAGGGTGAGAGAGAATTGGAGGCGGGAGGGAGTGATAGAAAGAGAGGAAGGAATCAGTAGGTTGGAGACCCTCGTAAGGTCTGATCACAGTAAAGGTGGGAATGGTGAAGCAAATCGATTAGGAAGTCAAGAGGCTGTGGTTGGAGTTGTAGGTAAGGACTGCGGGTGGGGGGCGGGGGGAATTGGCGGCTGGAGAGTGAGTTGAAGGAATGGCCACAGTTGTTTAGCGTGTTGAGGAGCTGAAAGTCCCAAGTATTGAAATGAGCATCCCTACAGAATGCCAAACTCACTTGGATCCCGGGAAGGATCGGGGTGACAAGGACGACAGTGAATCAAGAGCTGAAATCTACAGTGACAGAGAAAGTAGAGACAGTGGTAAGCAGGGGATGAGGGTGGTGTTGCTGGAAGGCAGAGCCATCAATAGAATGCGGTTTTGGTTTTATCAACAGAGGGATGGGGTTGTAATTTTCTGGAGGCGGTGATGGTGATCAACAAGGTCCACGCACCCATCTCCCATAGCTGAGATTTGCAGGGAATGAAAGAACATGGAGCCAGCGCTGAAAAGGGCTGCAAGGGGACTTCCCTGGTGGCGCAGTGGATAAGAATCCGCCTACCAATGCAGGGGATATGGGTTCGAGCCCTCGTCGGGGAAGATCCCACATGTCGCAGAGCAACAAAACCTGTGCGCCACAAGTACTGAGCCTGCGTCTCGAGCCACAGCTACTAAAGCCCGCACGCCTAGAGCCCGTGTTCCGCAACGAAGAGTAGCCCCCGCTCGCGGCAACTAGAGAAAGCTCGCACGCAGCAACAAAGACCCAACGCAGCCAAAAATAAAAATATTAATAATTAATTAATTAATTATTTAAAAAGGAGGGACTGCAAGGGAAGTAGTGTGTTCCAGAAGACCCTGGTCTCAGTCTTCAGGGCAAAAAAGCCTCAGGAAGAGAGGCTGGCCATGCAGACCGGCTCCTGGAAGATGGCTTGCAGATCACTGAACGCATCAGTCAGTTATCTTGTGGGTTGGCTTGACGAAAACAGTTGGGAAACAGAGAACATGAAACTATAAGACAAAATCCAGGGAGATGATTCAGAAATCGGTGTGTCCGAAGTGTTTTTGGTTCTGAGTGGTCCCTACTGTGGGACAGCTGCAGGGCAGCCAGCAGGAGCAGCTTAGAGACAGGCTCTCTTCCCGCCACTTCGGGACACCTAAGACCCTCGTCCAGTTTATGCTGGCTGTGTGGGAGGGAAACAGGAATAGCTGTGGACTTCTGAACAAGATAGATGGAGAGAAAGAGATAGCAAAAAGGGGCAGTTTCCCCAAGTCTAGGGAGGGTTGGCACCTAGCCTATTCCCTTGCAGCAGCTTCTGGAAAAGTCCCAAAGTCTCACTTGGAGCATAGAGACCACGGAGCTGTCAGACTCAATGTTTGCAAATCTGGGCAAGCGGCACTTCAGCACAAACCAGGGAGGACCAGGGACAGGCTGGATGCCCCAAACGCCCAGGACAGGGTTATGAGGGCTCTTCTCCCCCGGTGGGTCTGCAGGGCACAAAGCTTAGTGGTACTCCTATGTCTCTTGGTTCGGGCCTCACCTTTCTGCTCAAATCAAGATACCAGAAAAATCCGTTCCAGTCCCTCTTTACTGATGGAAATCATCAGGGTATGTGAAATTGTCTCCACAGGCACAGCCTCATTTATGCTGATGGAGTGAGGAAGCTGGCCATGTGATGAGGCCCAGGAAGAAGAGCCCTTGGTACTGACTCTTACTTTGATTGTCTCTGAAAATTTGGAAATTCTGTCATCAACTGGAGTACTTCTCACTACCACCCTCCCCAGGAGCCTGTGGGTGAAGAGCACATGACCTTTGTGTTTTTCGTTTTCTTAGCTTTAGCAATTTATTTTGAATTATGTGCAGAAATAACCCAAGAAGGGTAGGGACAAATATATCAAAACACTTGATCACAAAAGACCTGTGGTTACATAGACATGACAAATATTCAGTTAAATTCTGCACTGTTGGTTACATATGTTGATCTTTTGTTCTGAGTGATGTTGAAAGCTCTTTGGTTAAGAATGAAAGCTTCTGAGAAACTTGAACGTTACATTTTCTTTTTTCTTAAGTGTTATTTATTTTTACTTTTTACTGAAGTATAGTTGATTTAATTTCTGCTATATAGCAAAGTGACTCAAATATACACATATATACTTTCCTTTTTATATTCTTTTCCTTTATGGATTATCCCAGCATACTGAATATAATTCCCTGTGCTATATAGTAGGACCATATGTCCATCTTATATGTAATAGTTTGCATATACTAACCCCCAACTCCCAGTCCATCCCTCCCTCACCCCCCTCCCTCTTGGTAACCAAAAGTCTGTTCTCTATGTCTGTGAGTCTGTTTCTGTTTCATAGGTTCATTTGTGCCATATTTTAAATTCCACATATAAGTGATATCATATGGTATCTGACTTTCTCTTTCTGACTTACTTCAATTAGTATGATAATCTCTAGGTCCATCCATGTTGCTGCAAATGGCAGGCCTCCTCCTTCCCACCTGGCCACGCCCTACCAGCCCTTCTAGTCCCCTTTCTGCAAACCCTTCTGGCAGGTACCCTCTTCCTTGGAACCCATTTTCTCCCTCTCATTCATTGGATGAAGCCTTCCAGAGGTCTCTGGCTCTGAGGCTTTGAAATCCCTTTGTTTCTTTGTGTTGTTAAAAAACCTTCCTCCCAGGGACTTCCCTGGCAATCCAGTGGTTAAGATTCCACCTTCCCAGCTGTGTAGCATAGGGAGACCAGCTCAGTTCTTTATGATCACCTAGAGGAATGGGATGGAGAGGGTGGGAGGGAGACAAGGGAGGAGATATGGGGATATATGTATATGTATAGCTGATTCACTTTGTTATACAGCAGAAACTAACACACCATCGTAAAGCAATTATACTCCAATAAAAATGTAAAAAAAAAAAAAAAAATTCACCTTCCAATGCAGGGGACGCAGATTTGATCCCTGGTTGGGGAATTGAGATTCCACATGCTGAGGGGCACTTAAGCCGGCGCATGCTCTAGAGCCTGCACGCCACAACTAGAGAGAAGCCCACGCGCCGCCACGAAAGATCCCTTGTGCCGAAACTAAGACCAGACACTGCCAAATAAATATTAAAAAAGATAAAATAAAAGGTTCCCTCTCAGGCACATTTTATCTTATTAAGTAGCTTGCAAGTTCCAGGAAGGATGAAGGTCCTTACTCTTTGACTCTGTGATCTCCTAGCCCCCATACATGGCCTTGGCCCAGTCAAGGCTCTCAACTAATACTGTTTGCATTATTAAAGGCTTGCTGACCACAGATTAGGGCAAAGTTAGGGGAAGCACAGCCAGTGACGGTGAGGGGTTCAGTCTCCTGCTGGAGACAACGCAGAGGCACAGAGCAGCACTCACATCCTCAGATGTAAAGAGGCCTCTCTGTCCCCCTACGTGCATGTGTCCTCCTGGTTAACGAAAACTGAAAGAAGGAAGATCAAAGTTTGACAGGTGAGTTAGAGCCTAGCTCCTGAGAAATATGCAGCACCCACCATGCACAATCTCCAGAACTAGATTTTACCAGCTATTACCTGAGCCAGATCGGAGGTCATGAACTTTGCCATGTAGGCTAAAACCAAAGCAGTGAATATCTCTATTTCTAACCAGACACAACTTGTCTATATATTTTTTTCCTCAGAGAATGTGGGAACTTACTTTTATTGGATGTAATTCAATTACTTTTTTCTATCCCATAAAAAAAAAAATAGCTCATTCAAATCAAACCAGGACTCCTTTCCATTTTTGGCCTGTTGACAGCATCTTTTGTACCCAGCTAAGCAGTCTTTGCAGCATTTGGCACTGCTCCTGCTCTGAGGGCAGGATTTAGAACAGATGCTGACTTCCTTGAGTCAGGATGCTCCCAAGTTCTCTGCTGATTAGTGGGCTGCATAATGAGATGTGACAGCCTAGGGATTCCTGGCCACAAACCGTTCCTAATGGGGGAAGCCGCTCTGCTACTCTTGGAAGGCACCCCTTTGCAGAAGCTCTGCATGTTGGAAGTTCCTCTGTTAACCCCATAATTCCTCCAGTGCACCTGGCCACAGATCTGAGGGCTCAGGAAAGCTGATCCAAGGTTGGTAGCCTGAAGTTGCTAAGCACAGGAACTCAGCATCCACTGGTGTAGCCTGGCGAGATGTCTTTGTGAGGACCCGCATTTGCTGCAGTGAGCTCAGTGAAATAGATGACAGCAATTGATAGAGCAGAGCTGGGCAGGCAAACAGTGATCACGGTGGAGGGCCCACTGGGCCATGCTCAGACCACACATAGCTGGTGGGTCCAGGGCAAAGGCTCTGCTCTCCCTTGGTACAGAAAGCGTGGCTCTGTTCCAGGAGCACAGATGTGCTTGACCACAGCCACTGTCCCCTCTTTGGGTCCCACTGGCTACGAAGCCAGCTAGGGTAGAGAAGAGGGCGGGATCTGCTCTCATTGTGTTAAATAGAACAGGGAGCCCAGAGCTTCATAGCTTCAGCCATCAAAAGAGGCTTCTGGACCTCAAGCCATGTCCAAGCCACCAGATCCAGCCCAGGTGTAGAGGGGTGACCAGCAGGCTCAGGGGACTGGAGCAAAGCCACAGCATTTCATCCCTGCAGGGAGCTCAAGGGCCAGCTTGGAGAGTGCAGCCTCCCCTGGAGCCAAACCAAGGGAGTAAGGATTGCTCAAAGGCAACAGTTCCACAACATGTGTCTCCCCTTAAAGTACAAAGAAGGACTCTTTTCGAAATGTAGCAGGTGCTGCAGAGTCAACTATTTACTTATTTAGCTAGAAATTTCAAGGGGGGCAAAAAAAGCCTTAGTCAGTAGCATCACCCAGATAATTACTCGGCTACAGGTTGAAATGCTCATAATAGTAGCAAGTATTTGCTGCCTCTTGACACCAAATTTCAAACAGAGATTATTTTCCCAGTACACGGCAGTGTCTCTTCATCTGTCTTTTCTTGGGCACATGTTTCCTCCTCAACCCCAGGCTTTTGCAGGGAGATGACCCCCGGCCTTCCTTGGTCAGGATGCAGTCACTTCCTCCCAGGGAGCCCAGTGGAAACCTCCAAACAACCATACAGTGCTGCCTTGTTAGAACAGGCCCACTTCTTTTTTAAATCAAAGAGTAATAAAATACTCAATTAGTAGTGCAGCAGCATTATTTTTATTCATCTATACATCTCTAGTTAAAATTATGCCATTTAAAAAAATTGCAACACAATACACTCAAGCCGTTCATTTCGTATGCAAAGCAGTTGAGAGTCTGCAGTCCCCGTGAGGTGGTTGGTAATTTCAAAAGGAAAAGGAATGGTAAGCCAACAAAAGAAAAAAAGTGAAGCCATAAGTAATTTCTTTTAAGAAAATGTATAGGATACACTAATTTGAAAGAAAAGCGATTTTGAAATATAAAAGGAAATCTAGAAAAACGATGCATTCAGTCCTTTTATTGCATGGTGTTGCCAATAATATTGCATATGTGATTAAAGATTCTTTCCCCAGCCTCTCAAGCCAATAGAAATTGAACTTGCCAGAGTACAGCCTCCTTCCAGCACCCCTGCCTCAGCTACTGGAGGGGGTGGGAAGGTCTCATGGTTATTGGTATTCAAATCCCATCATAGTTAAAGAGGTGACTACAGACGAAATATTTAAGGGCTGCAGGGTCCACCCGCATATTGAAGCCAGGCTGTCTCCAAAATGGTTACATCACAAAGGAAAAGTGTAAGGTGCCTGTGCCCTGTGCTCTAGCTGCAAGAGGAACGGAGGGTCCAGTAGGAACAGATGTTTCCTGCAAGTTGCTGTCTCCATCCCACGCATAGTTTATACAATATTCAAATTCCACTTGGCACATATCCTGAAGCTTTTATTTCCCCCTTTCTCTTTTAACAGTTGTAAGAAAATTGGTCTCTGTTACCTCAAAGCAGTAAAGGCAGTGGTGGGTTTTGACTGTGCCCTGAATCGGAGGGCCAAAGACCACGGCCCTGGCTTTCTGCAAATGCTTTTTCAACCCTGGTGCCTTGGGCAAACGCGCCTGCCTGTGTGAGCCTGGGATCCAGTGAGCAAGGGAATGCAAACCTCTTGGCTCTGATTAGCACTGCTTCGGGTCTGCCCTCAAGGCCTTTCCCCTGGACATGACTTTGCAAGGAACTTCTTTAACTTGAAATTTTCACTGAACTCTCTGGATGACGTTAGCTATCATATGGTTTTGATCATGTAAAGCAATATGCAAATTTTCAGGCCAGTAAATGCTGTGTCAGAAACCAAGTTGGGAGGAGCTGATGACCTTGGTACAACTTGCACTGAGTCTGTCCAGCTTTGGTAGGATGACCACAATGCTTCTGGGTCTGGCCAGGCAACCTGGGGCACCAAACACCAAGGAGATACAGAGACGGGGACCCCAGCAGGGCAGCTCCTTCGTGTGTGAGGTGCTGGAGTGCAGCTTCCAAGACAGACGGAGAGTCAAGGGTACACATACACTCTCAAGCTCAAACCGGAAGAAGCACGCATCTCTCATCCTCACCCAGCGCGGGCATGTATGTCGTGTGTGCTCCCAGCCACACATATGACCACACGTGTGCCTGTGCACAGAATGCACACCAAATTTAATAACCCTGCTCTAGCTCCAAATTAATTCAAATCTTATACTCACATTAAAAATGAACTCTATTTTATGTTGATCATTAAGAATATTTCACACTGGAGATTTGTCATATTAAGGAGAATTGAAACCACTTATGTCAATTAAAGGTACAGCATTATACTTAATCTCAGCAGAGATTACCAAAATACTCTAAGCATGATTTTACAGAAATGTAATATATAAATCAGACAAGGGAATATTGGCCTCCACACACACACGCCCCTTGCCCACCTCTGGCTCTCCTCCAAATATGGCTGCCTGCATGCTGATGGGGCTGGGGCTGGTGAGCCGTATTTCAGCAAGAAACTCCTGCCACCCCTGGCACCGTAAAAATCAAGGCCAGAGTAAGTGCTGGTGCAGATGGGAGAAAGAAAATCAGTTTTAGCTTTGGGGGATTAAAGTACACACTGACTGAGAAAGGACATAGCAATGAAGAAAAGAATTTTCTAAAAGGCTTTACAGAAGTACCACAGAGAGGGGCTCAAATGGGGCCTCAAGCGAGAAATGCTGGTGCAGAAGGCTACTCCCCACCTGCTGCTGATGATGTACACTGACACAGGCCAAAAGCACTGCTGTCTGAGAGCTAAAACCTGGCACACAAGGGCCAAGCCATTCCCAGCACAGTGCAGGCTCCCAGGGATTATACCAGCTCCTGAGAGATGCAACCCAGGCCTGACACTCATAGAGACATACTCCAGTATTATGTGCTGAGCCAGGGAGACCTAGCCTTTTATTCATCTCGTTTTCATTCTAAATTCTAATTTCATCTCAGGGGTCACCTCCTCCAAGAAGTCTTCCATGCTGCTCCAGGCTGAATGTGAGCCCCTTCTTGTTGCTTCCCCAGCCTTTATCACTACCTGCATTCTCTCACCTTCCTTAAACTGTGGACTACCTGAAGGCAAGAATGGAGCCTTATTCCAGGGGCCCAGTGCAGGCCTTAGAGCAGAGTGGGCAATGACTGTCATGGGATGAAGCAACAGACACCTGCCTGTGGGTCCTCTAACCTGTCCTGAAAATCCCCTCCCCAGGAGTCCGAAAGGAGGGCAGCAGTGAGTACTAAGGGGGTGCACCTTCCTGTAGGCCTGAGTATCAGGGCCCACGTAGTGGTGGAGGCTGCCCAAGATGGGAGGCCTGGGGACAAACTTGGCCCCAGTCTCACAAAGACAAGATGCTGTTGGTCCCTCCCTGGGGTGAGAAGCTCCCCATGTATCTGTGGCTGACGGGGACACCCTGTACCTTCAGCCCCATTTCCATACCAGGGCAGAAAGTGGTCAGTTACCTCTCCAGCACCCACTCCCCTCCAGGCACCGCCATGAGCACCTCCAGGTCACTGTCTGCTGGACTTTTGTGCTCTGTCTCTGTGAGAAAAGCAATAAATGAGGAAAGAAACTCAGGAGCAGAAACATGTCAGAGCTTGGTAAGTGCTGAAAGAAAGTGTAAAAGGGTGATTGATAGTCTCGAACAAACAAACAAACAAGAATGGCTGGTGTGGCTGGAGTGGCAAAGCCAGGAAGAGCAGTTAAGGGGAGACCAGGGGAGGCCCAGGCTGACGCACACAGCTTGGGCCAGAGCAAGGCCGTCCGTCTGTCCTGAGTGAGAACAGAGATCAGTGCAGGCCTCACAGGCTTCCTCCGCAGGGCCCCTGGCTGGGGACTGTCACCTGCCCTGGTTGAGCCAGGGCAGCCAGGCCACAAGACAGCTAGACAGGGCTCGGGAAGGAGGGAACCTGCGGTAACTCTCCAGAGACCACCTCTCTTCACCCACCTACTCCACCTGCACCTGTGCACATAACTCTCTGTGTACCCAGCAAAGTGATTCCGATATATACATATATTCTTATATATATTCTATTTCAGATTATTTTCCATTCTAGGTTATTACAAGATATTGAATATATTTCCCTGTGCTATACAGTAGGACCTTGTTGTTGATCTATTTTACATAAAGTAGTGTGTATCTGTTAATCCCAAACTCCTAATTTATCTCTCATCCCCCCTCTCCCCTTTGGTAACCATAAGTTTGTTTTCTATGTCTGTGAGTGTGTTTCTGATCTGTAAATAAGTTCATTTGTGTCATTTGTTTAGACTCCACACATAAGTGATATCATGGGATATTTGTCTTTGACTGACTTTACTTAGTATGATAAACTCTAGGTCCATCCATGTTGCTGCAAATGGCATTATGTCTTTTTTTTTTTTGTGGTACGCGGGCCTCTCACTGTTGTGGCCTCTCCCGTTGTGGAGCACAGGCTCCGGACGCGCTGGCTCAGCGGCCTTGGCACACGGGCCCAACCGCTCCGCAGCATGTGGGATCTTCCCGGACCGGGGCACGAACCTGTGTCCCCTGCATCGGCAGGCGGACTCTCAACCACTATGCCACCAGGGAAGCCCTATTTCATTCTTTTTTATGGCTGAGTAGTATTCCATTGTATACCAGATCTTCTTTATCTGTTCATCTATCAGTGAACACTTAGGTTGCTTCCATGTCTTGGCTATTATAAATAGTGCTGCTACGAACATTGGGGTGCATGTCTTTTCGAATTAGATTTTTCATCTTTTCCAGATACATGCCCAGGAATGGGATGGCTGGATCATATGGTAGTTCTATTTTTAATTTTTAAAGAACCTCCATACTGTTCTCCACAGTGGCTGCTCCAACTTACATTCCCACCAAAAGTGTAGGAGGGTCCCCTTTTCTCCACATCCTCACCAGCATTTATTATTTGTAGGCTTTTTTTTTTTTTTTTTTTTTTTTTTTTTTTTTTTTTTTTGCGGTACGCGGGCCTCTCACTGCTGTGGCCTCTCCCGTTGCGGGGCATGGGATCCGGACGCGCAGGCTCAGCGGCCACGGCTCACAGGCCCAGCCGCTCCGCGGCTCGTGGGATCCTCCCGGACCAGGGCACGAACCCGTGTCTCCTGCATTGGCAGGCGGATTCTCAACCACTGCGCCACCAGGGAAGCCCTATTTGTAGGCTTTTTGATGATTGTCACCTCATGGGTGTGAGGTGATACCTCATTGTGGTTTTGATTCGCATTTCTCTAATAATTAGTGAAGTTGAGCATCTTTTCATGTGCCTGTCGGCCATCACACTTGAATCTTGACATGCATAGTTTAACAACCACGCTCCTTCATGGACGGTGGAGTCTAGACGCTGAGCTGGGTGTGGAAAGAGGGGAAAAGGAAAGAGACCCAGGTCAAAGTCCTGGGCTCCCCTGAGGCCCTGCCTCTAGGTCCTGAGTGCTCTTGGGGGTTCTTCAGGTCCATAGCATCTGCTTCCTCTCCACACACTGGTTGGCCTATGTCAGCCTCTCTTAGCTTTGGGTAAAGATGGACAACTGGCCACCACTCTCAGGCCAAGGCTGCCATATGCACATCCCTGTAAAGGGGGCCCAAGTGTGGATGGGGGCTGGCTGTGCATCTGAGCTGCTGCGTGCCTCAGGCTCCACGATACCTATTCACCTATCTGTGTTACTGGAGAGATGCAGTAGGGGTGAGTCTGTGTCACTTTATTGGCATTGTCCACCTTAGACTTTTAAAAATATATTTTTACTGGAAAAATCTCTTTCACCAAGGTGCTGCTGTTAGATTTTACCAAAAAGTATGTATTTCTGATATGTAAAATTATGAAATAACCTTCCACAACATATAAAAATCTGCATTTTTAATGCATGATATCAGGCTATTATTTCATCTCAGGGTGTGTGCTTTGGAGCCCACAGATCCAGTAGTAAGTGAGGTTTAGGAACAAACAGGTGATTTGGGTAAGAGGCTTCGACGGCGTTTGTGGGGAGGCAGCGGTTTCTGTAGAAACCTTTCCTCCCTTTGTCCTCTCCTATCTGCAGGGTATTGACAGCCCTGACAAGACTTTGATTATCTAGTCAGCATGAGCCTGAGACTTGTCACTTGTCAGGTTTGAGCTGACAGCCCCAATGCTGATGAAACAATTGGAGGGAGATTGGCTGTGCGTGAGGAAGGCTGGGGTCAGCCGCCCAAAGTTTTCTCTGCGTGGTGGGGGGCATCTCGACCCTCGCTAGCAGCTCACAGAAGTCAGCTGAAGGAGCCAGGTGGGGCTCCGGCCAGCTGGACATGGGGACGTGGGGACTTGGGGACCGGGGCTAACAACCCTTCCTTCCCCATCCCCTACTCCAACGGGGATGGTGGGAGTCAGGCCGCCCCCCTGCTGCTCCGTCCCCTCCCCACATCAGATGAACTGGATTATTTCCACATCCAGCCTAAAGCTGATATTAGATTTCCCCTCATTAGGAGGAGAAAATGAGGCAAAGAGCTAGCAGCTGGCTGCAGCTGATACAAGGCAGAGGACCGAGGCCACTGAAGAGCACGGTGTTTATTGGTCCCTAGCAAAGCGCAGTGCTATCAATTATTATTATGCATCAGACATTAAGCCCCTTATTAGTGTGAGGCATCGTACATCCATCACCTGTGTGTGATGATTCACTGTGACGATGCTACACAGGTTCTACTACTGTTGCATTTTGCAGATGAATAAACTGAGGCTCCTCTGGGAGGCTGGGTGCTTGCCAGTGACACTTACAAAGGGCATCAGCAATGAAGCCCGGGGTTTCCAAACTCAGCTCTGTGCCCTTCGCTGACTCTCAGTACCCTG
Source organism: Kogia breviceps (assembly GCF_026419965.1). Lineage (NCBI taxonomy): Eukaryota > Metazoa > Chordata > Mammalia > Artiodactyla > Physeteridae > Kogia > Kogia breviceps. Next base: position 18,537,730 of record NC_081327.1, read on the forward strand.
ACAAGTTAGGCCATGGCATGTATTTGTGGACCACAGTGGTTGACAACTGTCTGCCATGTGTGTATCGAGATGGTGTATATACACACCTGTTTGATACAATCTCTGCCACTCTCCGAGGTGCTTCACTTGCTGGCATCAGTTGTCCGCCCCGAGTGCCTTTGAGTTAGTGACTCTGACAGAAGGCAGGACACCAGGAGGTCATGAGCCCAAGCCTAGGTCCAGCAGCACAAGAGCCACTCCCAGGGATTTTGCTCCAAGAAAGAGGGTTTCGCTGAGAGCTGGAGTGGCTGTGAGGCCCCGCATGGCGCAGCTATGTGGATCTGCTATAAAGCAGAGTCTCTGGCTGGTGGAAATCATGTCTGCCTTAGCCGGAAGGAGAGCTGCCACTCCATCCCTGTCTGCCCCCGGCTCCCAGCCCAACATCCCCACCTTTCCAACAAGGACCCATCTAAATGTCCAATGCCACTTCCCCTGTAGGGGCCCTCCTGGCAACACCTACCTTACATTACCTGCCATCCCCGCTAATCCACGCTTTTAAGGGAGAGGTGCTCTGAGGAGGACACTAGGAGCAGCTCCCGGGCACGAAGAGCCCAGAGACAAGCCCTGCCCTGGGGAACCGGCGAACCAGCAGAGAGAGGGGCCTGGAGTCTGGGCTGCTAAGGAGCAGCCATCCGGAACCTGAAACCTGCCGTGACTCTCTGCCCCTACTTCCTGGATCCGAATCTTGGTTCCTTCATTCAACTGTTTGCTCCTGCAGAGCAAAGGCTGGACTTGCCCCGTCTCCTCCACAGCATATCCATTCACGGTTGATGCTATACAAATGGTCACTGCTACCCGTGGTCCTCTGTGGGATGGGACGAAGGCTCGGCGTATGTAAAGGAAACACACAAATAACCTGAAGATTGACTGAACTCCTTCTACTCTCACAGAGTGCTGGATTTCCTAAGGTGGGAGTCATACTTCTTGTTTTTAGAAAGGGATGCGAGGGTCTAAAGCCCCTTTGTCCATCTCTGCAATCTGTTCCTCTTTTGCCTAAAAAAATCTCTGCTAGGATAAGTTGGTGTGTATTCTCATAGGACTTTCTGTAATCATTCACATGTATGTTATTGTGGAAATTTTTGATGCCTTTTAACATAAATTTGATCAAACCAATACAGGTTTCCATAGCAAACGTTTTTTATTCAACATATATCTTGGAGCCTCATCCATGTGAGAACACATAGCTCTATCTCAGCCTTGCTAATTGCTGCATCATATTCTTCAGTCTGGCCGCATCCAATTTTAGTTGGCTGTTCCTGTGTTAATGGACATGTAGACTGTTTTCAGTTTTTCACTACTGCAAATACATTGCAATAAATATTCTTGTACTTACCTTCATATGCCCAAGAAAGTATATGAGAGATGCCAAAAAGTGGATTTGCTGGGTCACAAAGTTATGTGTAGTTTCAATTGTAAATCCAGTCCTACATCCTCCTCCAAAAGACCCCAAGCAGCCTCCACACCCACCAGCAGGTGCTGGAGCATCTTACCTCCAAGCCCGATGGGCTGACTTTGGAAATGAAGTTAGAGAAGGCCACAGCCGACTCAGGTAAAGATAGCCTCACTGGGCTTCCCTGGTGGCGCAGTGGTTGAGAGTCCACCTGCCGATGAGGGGGACACAGGCTCGTGCCCCGGTCCGGGAGGATCCCACGTGCCGTGGAGCGGCTGGGCCCGTGAGCCATGGCTGCTGGGCCTGCGCGCCCTGAGCCTGTGCTCCACAGCGGGAGGGGCCGCAACAGTGAGAGGTCCGCGTACCACAAAAAAAAAAAAAAAAAAAAAAAAAAGATAGCCTCGCTGATGCTGTGTGTGAGCAAAAGGGGGTCCCCTGTGATTGGAGGGATTGTCTCTGGCTAAGGCAAGGCTGAAGTCAAGTGCGTGCAGCTCCATTAAGACGTCCAGTCATGGATGAACAACCGTCCTACAGGTGGGTGATATGCCCAAGGCCAGACCTGGAGGAGAGGTCCCTCTTGCCCAGCTCTGCTCAAACACCCAGGGGCTGGCACACTGTGGAGGACACTGTGAACACAGGAAGGACTTCACAAAAGGCGTCCATCCCAGCTAAGACCTGGACGTATCCTTATAAATGGGGAGCCATTCATCCCACAAATACTTTCAATGTGTACCTTCACAGAGCTGATGTCTAGTGGGGAAGACTGACAATATGAAGTTTGCAGTAGGTGGTGATTCCCGTAACTCCTTTTCTGTCTGGACTGGTCCAAGTCTAGCTCTTCCACAGTCGATTAAGGACTGTCATGGAGAAGGGGCTGTGCTACTCCTTGGATGTGGCACCCAGCTACGAAACTGTGGCCAGGAGTCTGAGTTCAGATCCCACACCAGTATAGACACAGATTCAAAACCAGGCATGGGCACACAGGCTCTTACTCTCAGTGATTCCCACACGCTGCCACCATGGAGACTACCATTGACCAAAGTCCCTTCTGGACACACCCAGCCACCTTGCCGTGAGTGGCTCTGTGCTCAAGAACATTCTGTACCCTGAATTCCCAAGTTGCCTGGTACTTTGGGAGGATCCGTAATCAGAATTCCCTTAAGCCAGGCTTATCCCAAGCATATGACCAGCAGGTGTCCCAAAGATTAACTATGTCTGACTATGCATATCAATGAAGGAAAAAATTAATGCCTCATTAAGATCCAAAGCAATGAAAATCCACAGCACCTAGACATTGAAAATTGGGCCAAAAGACAGCATCCACTTTTCAGCACAGCCGTCCACGTGGCTTGGAACATGGTGACACAACTTTCGCAGTAAGACACAATGCACTTGCTGCACAAAAGTGGTTGTGAGCAAAACGGTGAGCAATAGCTTGTTGTATGTGTGCTCACACTTACCTACCTATACCACATGTATGTATGCTATTTTATATTTATTATCTATCTGTATACATATATACTTGGTTAAAACAAAAGCTGTAGCAGCAGACATGTTCTGCTTGAGGCGTGAGCAGAGGACCTGGTAGGGTGCCCTTCACTTCCATTTCCAATCTGGTACCCTCTGAGGCCCCCCAGAGGCACCCTAGAGCCCCAGAATCAGAGAACAAAGACCATTGGCCTTTCTAAGTGACCGCTCTAAGGCTGCCCAGCTCATGGTCAACAGTGAGAGGCCCACGTACCTCAAAAAAAAAAAAAAAAAAAGACAGCCTCGCTGATGCTGTGTGTGAGCAAAAGGGGGAATAGCATGAAGAATGGCCTGGAAAGGCTCAAAGGCTATGGCAGAGCCAGGCCTCTTAAAGCCATGATGCTCCACCAAGCGATCCTCGTTCCCTCGGTCACCTCAACCCTTCAGATCCACCCAACCTTCAGCCCCCAGGAGCATAAGGTTCTCTAGTCTGTGTAGGGCTTACTGCCCACTGACCCAGCTTTCCTCTTCAGTGTAAGAGAGGGGAGAGGTCTTCCCTCTCTTACACAGAAGGACATAGGACAAGCCAGTCTGCTCATACCCTAGGACCACACCCAACATTAGACCCAGAGATCTCTAGGTTAGGCGTAAAATGATGTAGGTGCAGAAATGGGACGGGTTGCAATATGTTACCTTGTATCCCCAAACCCAAGGTGCTATAGGAGGCCCCAGACTGGGAACCAGGCATAAATTGGTGAGAAAGTTGTGGTCTTTGTCCCCAAGAGGATGGTAAGGAAGGCAGGCCATTAACCAATGGAACCAGGTGGAATCGAGCTGATGTTAGCTGGGAGGATGAGGCATTCCAAGAAGGCTTCCAGGAAGAAGTGTTGTCTAAGCTGACACCTGAAAGATGAGTAGGAATCAGACAGATGAAAGGATGGGTGGGGGAGAGAAGAGGAGAACAGAGCCAGACAGACATTCCCCCGGGTTGGGAGCCTGATACTGCAGACATCAGTCAAGTCTTGGCCAGACACATGTGAGGTATGTGCAGTGTGACTGGCACCTCACAGGGACGTGGAAGACACGAGCCTGACCCACAAGGAGGGCCCTTGCGGTGCTAAGGAAAACACTCCCTCTAAAAAAGGTAGAAGAGATAGGACAGATTTCTTGCTGCCTTGAGAATTCTCAAAAGCATGAATGATGGTTTCTGCTCCATTGTCTCTAACTCAAAACCACAGTCACCACCACCATCGTCCACCCCAGCCTTTGCTCCACTTCTCTGGCCCCACTGCTACTACTTCTCAAATCTCTCCTCTGCCTCAGGAGCCAAAGGAGGTGACAGCTTTCCAATGAGGAGTCTGCTCGCTCCCTGCCCACCACACTGACTGTGCCTTCTCCTCGGCCAGACCTCCTCCAACCCAACTTGAGGATGGCGAGCAAGCAGACGGAGAACCCCAAAGTGACACCAGAAAGGGGCTGGCACCCCATGCTCTAGAATTGAGATGCCCTGGTTCTCTAGAACTGAGATCCTCCAGATAATGCACAATGACTGTGGAAAGAGCTGGCAAATTAAAGATGGTTGGTATTGATTCCAAAAATACTTTTGCTTTCAGCAAAATACATCTTTAATTACTTTCCTACTAGCTGTCATTTCTCATAAAACAGTCTAGACGTCTCGTGCCAAATCATGCAAAGACTGTTTTCAATGAAATGCCTTTTCTTAATATCAAAGATCATACAGGGTTTAAAAAAATCTCTTCCTATGTGACGCTTAACAAATGTCTAGCAAACATGTCACGCGTGCAGAATGGACAAACTCCCAGGCTCCATTGCTAATAACAGGTGGTGGAGACACTACCTGTGGCTCCCTTGGCCATTTCCCCATCTCTGTAAGCTCTTCCGTGCCACGGTCTGGGCAAAATATACATATCTATGCAAATAGCATGCACACTATTTTTTTTCTTTTTCTCCTTTGCTGGTAATTTGTTATCCATAGAGTCAAACTCCCTTTTCCCCAAAGCCATTTAATACGGAGATCAAATGAACAACCGTACACCTAAGGTAGTAGAAAATATATATTACTGAAAGGGTTCTTCTTACCTTTATTTATCTGAAGCCAGCTGCAACAGAGTAAGGGAAAGGAAATAATTTGAGCATGTTCCCTCTTATAAGTTTGATTGGAAATGACGAAGACAAGTTGAGAATTGGAGAAAGGAACTGTGGCAAAAATGCAGATTTAGCTTTCAACATCAGAATCAATATCCAAATCTAAAATTGATATAACTGACTGTTAATTAATTCCCTTGATATTTTTATTAACACTTGGGAGCAGCAAGTATTCTATGTAGCACTTCTGAATTATTCAGGAGGCCCTCAGATTCCGTGGCAAAGGCATCAAATGATTGATGCCACTGGAGGATGGATTTAAACCCAAGGTTCCTTCCATGGGACTGTAAGTCAGTGGGTGGAGTACTGACAGGAGAAGGGGCCTCAGCAGACATGGCAGAGGCACCCGGAGTGAGGCTGCAGCTCCCTGCCCAGATCCCCCTTCACAGCACACAGCATTCTGGGGCAGGTCCTGGCCACCACTCTTTTTTTTATTCTGGTCACTACTCTTAAACCTTCAGGCTCCTCTGATGATTACCAAGATTGGCAAGAAATTCCTACCAAATTCTGGGTGCAAAGTATATCAAAATCACTATAACTTGAACATTTTAAAAGCTTAGAACCTAAAGCTTTGGAGGTGGGGAGCAGTAAGATAAAGCAGAGTGCTACACAAGCTTGCAGAAGGACTGCCCAAGGCACAGAATCAACAGCCCGGGGTACAGAATCAACATTGCTGCAGTGGGTTTGAAGCCCTCCCAGAAGCTATCACCCACTAAGGCTCCTCCTGTCCTCTGAGCCACCGCTTGTCTTCCTTGGAAGTGAGTGGGGAATATGCACGCGCTCAGCTTCTTCTTCAGCCTTCCCTGCACGTTATTCTCTTCTACTTCTTACCTCCCACTGCCTGGGAGCTCCTAGAGGGTCCTCTGCCTGACTTGCAGAATGAACATCAAGATGCATTGCCATGATCCGTGCGTATTTCTCACTGGTCAATCCACTTCCATGAACGTGTTCTAACTCTTTGCCCAGGGGAGCTGTTCATTCCGTACGCTCAGGAGCAGTAAAGAGATGAGCAACCAGCAAACAGAGCCAACACCCCCGCCCTGAAGGGGGCCTCTAAGCGACAGCTTATGGGCTGGTGTGTGCCCACTGAAGCGTCACATTTCCCCACTTCTCCTGAGCCACGCTCTGTGCTTGGGACTATAGACAGCACCGGATCTTGGCAGACAACGTCTAACTAAGCTGCAGCGAGTCTTCCTGGCTTCTGGTCCTGCCTCGGGGTCCAGGAACCAAGGTTTCCACTAAAACTGACCCCAGTTCCCAGGAAGGCATGAACCACACCAGGCAAGACATCCACCAGCACCTGCCCTTTACCTGCTAGTGAGACAAAGACTGTAATTTGTGATGAAGAACCTGGGACAACAACCCCCAATGTCTTGTCATTTAAAACCAAAAGGCAGGAATCTATGCACTATAAAAATAATACAAAAAATTAAAATAAAGGGCTTCCCTGGTGGCACAGTGGTTACGAATCCACCTACCAATGCAGGAAACACGGGTTCGAGCCCTGGTCCTGGAAGATCCCACATACCGCACAGCAACTAAGCCTGTGCGCCACAACTACTGAAGCCCGCACTCTAGAGCCCGTGCTCCACGGCAAGAGAAGCCACTGCAATGAGAAGCCTGCACCCCAAAGAAGAGCAGCCCTCACTCACCGCAACTAGAGAAAGCCTGCGGGCAACAATGAAGACCCAACACAGCCAAGAATAAATAGATACAACTGGGCTTCCCTGGTGGCGCAGTGGTTGAGAATCCACCTGCCGATGCAGGGGACACGGGTTCGTGCCCCGGTCCGGGAAGATCCCACATGCCGCAGAGCGGCTGGGCCCGTGAGCCATGGCCGCTGAGCCTGCGCGTCCGGAGCCTGCGCTCCGCAATGGGAGAGGCCACAACAGTGAGAGGCCCGCGTACCACAAAAACCAAAAAAAAAAAAAAAAAAAAAAAAAAAAATAGATACAACATTAAAGAAATAAAAAAAAATGTTTAAAAATATTTAAAATATAAAACAAAGAAAGGCCATCAGGATGTGTGAGCAATTAATAGGGCTATGACTCTGAGGGTGCTATCTTCTCTTCAAAGAATTTCCCATTTAGGATTCAGGACAGAGCCCTAGTGTGTGCTCTCAATGCCTAAGCAAAACAGGGCTTGTAGAGTCTACCCTGCCTGGAAACTTCTCCAGGCTTCTAGATGGGTGCAGCCCTCAGAAAGGGCTCCTGCCTCTCCTCCTCTCATGGTGTCTGCCAGGCAGCAGTGCCAGAGAAGAAAGGCAAAGGGGAAGATATGTTTTGCTAGAGAAAGAAATCACATTCTCTGATCCCAATTGTTTATTGGAACTTAAGAAATAAGTTTAAGAAGCGGACTCAACAAAATAAATTGAATAAAGTAAAACAAAATTCAGTTCAAGCCAGGGAAGTGCTTGTGAGTTAACGTCATAAACACTCCTTTGACAAGTGGCTTTCCATCACCCAGCAGCTCCATCGATGGCTTCGAGACGGTGGCCTGATTGTCAGCTGGCAGATGAGGGACGATCAGCTGGTCAGGACGCAGGCGTATTGCCCTCAAGTCGTTTGTAATGATAGGCAACAAAGAATGGCTGCTCAGAGTGATCTCTTGTTTTAGAAGCTCAGCATCAGGGCAGGCCCTGCATCGGGGAACATACTCAGCAGGACGCCCCTCTGAGACAGACCACTCTCCTTAGGCCATGCTCCACCTTTGGCCATTTATACACCAGGCCAGTTGTTTCACTGTCATCCGAGTTCCAATAGATACCGTCGTAAAAATGATGAATACTTTTTTCCTTATGACTCACCACACTCCCTGCTCTGAGATTTCCATCTTTTATTGTTGCACTGAAACCATTTCCAATCATTTTTTGCATTTGATCTTGATTGTCTTAAAAAATTAATCAGACACATGTTCACTATGTTTTTTATCCAACTGTCTCCAGAATGTTTTTTGACAATTTAGAAAAATGTTTTGCAAAATAGTAAAGGGAAATATTTAAGTAATTATGATCCTCACATTGCGAGGCCAAGTGAAGTAAACTAATGCAATGGAAACAAGGTTTACAGATTTGTTTAATTATTTTGAAGTACAATGAAATTACATTACTCTGAGAGGGAGACTTATAATCTTGACCTCTCCATCCATACCTTTTCAGGGCTCTGTGTCTCACCAGAAGGACGATAGTCGGGCTAAGGGGTGACCTGGGTTGGACTGGACTTGAGCACCCCCACCCCAAGCCTCGTCAAACAAACATACAATCAAAGTCAAAACCATATGTCTACTATGCAAAAGCATTTTGAAGATGCCTCAGAACCAGGCTGTGGTCCGAAGGACCTCCCAAACAGAAGTCCCGGTGCTGCCTTTGCAAAAGTGGAGCTGTGTTTATAGTTCACATGTGCCCTTCCAAAGAACCGTGAAACTCGGAGCAGGCGGCCCTGCCATGAACTTGTGCCACCGTCATCTTTGGCGAGTTGACGTGATGAGGGCACAAAACAAGTGTGCCATAACAAAGACTGTGTTCCACCGGGTTACAGGGCCAGAGGAACAGAGGACTGTTTCCTTCAAGGTTGTAGTTTGAGTGTTTACCAAATGGTATGACCTAGCTGGTGTGCTACAATCCAGTTCTGACGCCAGCCACCTGGAGTTAGCAGAGACCCTTCGGGTTAAAGGCACAGACCCCAACGAGAACCCCCTCGCTTCAGACACCAGCCAGAGGTTCAGGGGTCTCCAGATCACTGGTACTTCTGACCAACTGGCCACAAGTTTCGGGGAGTCCCATGACCCCCTCAGGTTTGATAATTCCCTAGAACAACTCATTAAACTCAAGAAAACACTATACTTATGATTACAATTTTATTATGAATGATACAAACCAGGACCAGCCCAATATAGACACATTGGGTGAGGTCTGGGATCGTCCCCAACATGGAGCTTCTATGCCCTCTCCCTGTGGAATCAATCACATCACCTTGGTAGCACATCATGTGTTCACCAACCAGGAAAGCCATTGAGCTTTGGTGTGCAGAGTTTCTACTGAGGTTTCCATCCATAGGCATGAGTGATTGGGTCATTGGCCAGGTGACTGAAGTCAGTACTCCCTGAAGGTCAGACAGGCTCAAAGACCATAGTTGGTCTTTCTGGTGACCAGCCCTCATCCTGAGTCATCTCATTAGCATAAACTCAAGGGCTCATGAAGAACAAAGACACTCATTACTTGGGAAATTCCAAGAACTTAGAGTCTCTCTTCCAGGAACCAGGGACAAAGGCCAGTGAAGTTCTTTATTACGCAACAATATCAAAACCAGAGACAACCACCCCCACCCCACCCCCACACCAGGGATGCTTCTGTCCCTTGGACATCTAGCCATCCTTGACTCATATATTCACGGTCTCTGAAAGTCCAAAACACATCCCATGATTTGTGAGCTTAGGGGGGGCTTATGCTCTCAGAGTGCCCCATGGCCCTATGGCCCTAGCTCCCTCTGACCTCAAATCTGAGTTTGGAGCATGACTTTATTTATGGCTTCCTCCACTCCACTCACACCAGATATTTTATGGGCTTAGTCATCTTTGCTGAGGACCGGGGGTCATGGTGTGGGGTCATTTTAAGCAGTACCCCACCTTTGCCTACCATCTTGTTCCATTTGCGGCATTTGGTCTGGGGACCACAACACACCATTTCCCTTGTCTCACTCACAGCAAGCCTGGGACCAGCTTTGCTTCTCTGCAGGCCCTTGAGGTCCTGCCCTTAGGTCACAAGACCAACTAGTATTTTCTCTCTAATTAATACAGAGCTCTCCCCTCCAGGAAGTATTCTTGTGACCCCTTTCACCTCATTTCTCTCATGCTTCTCAAGACACAGTCCCTACACCACACTGGATATGTAAAAAAATTTGCATTGGGCACCTGTCACCAGAGATGGGAACAGGTGTGTAGCAAAAGCAGATACATTACCCATTCAAATGTTCTTCCACTGCACCTGTGTGAGCTGGGATGTAAGAGACCCTGCCTCAGCCCTGGGTGAACCCCATCCTGAAACAAGACTCCTTGAGATGACTCTTGGAGCAGTCGCTGTGTAGGCTGCAGGCATGCAGCACTGCCAGGGGAGAAGCCCTGGGGATGAAGGGAAGCAGCTAAAGAGGCCATGTTTTAGTTCAGTGCTGGTCCGGGGAGCCTGGCCAGGGCCGAACCAGTTCTCCCATGGGCTTTCTCAGTACCTTTAATGCCACAGCTCTCTGCAAAGACCTGGAAAACACTGACACATCCTCTCTCTCCCTTCCTGCTTTTCTCCCCCAAGGGGGCCCTCAGACAGGCACACAGCTCCCTAGGCTCCGCAGGGGACAGGGCAGGGCAGGACCTCCCCTCCCAGGCCCAGGCTACTGTCCCAAAGGGCCTCCGACTTGCTTTCCTGCTCCCAGGGGCCAGCCCAGAGAAGTGTGACCTCCAGACACTCAACCAACTTACGTGGGGAAAAAAACACAGCCTGACACTGTAACAAATGTACTCCAGAGCCCCGAACTTTTAATTTTTTATTACTATTTCTGTCATTTCAACAGGTTTTGAGCTGTGGATCTAGAACAAGTTGCCTTAGGAGAGTTCATTCACTGATAACAGCAGTCACAAGGGCTCCTAATTTGAGGCCCCTGCTCTGCTGCTAGATACAAAGCGCCATGCCAGGCTCTCCCCTCTGCTCCATCATCTAATTCTTGTGATAGAGCTCTAAGATCCAGGGGGACAGGGAGAGCAGGGGGGGACTCCATTCAGGATGGAGAAACTGAGCTCAGAGAGGACCAGAACTTTTCCACAGGCCATAGCCAGCCAATGGGAAGGCCTGCTCCAAACCCCTGGGGATCTCCATTTGACCTCCTTGACCAGCTCCATGGACTGGGAGAACCAGCAGTAAGGCTTCTGGCAGACTCACCCTCAGCCGGGCAGTGGCGGCACCCCGTACGGGTTCTAATGAAGCTGATTTTCTTCATCAGCAGAGGAGCAGCTCAAGCTGGTGCCAACCCTGAAGGAACAAGTTCATCCAGGATAGCTCCTCATCTCCTGGGCCATCCAGACTGAGTTTCTCCCAGAAACACTTTGTGCACAGCAGGACATGGGCCAGCCAGGGTGAGGTGGAACCAGGGTCTGTACTTTCCAGCAGCCAGTGTTACTGAATTGGGTCACAACTGGCTCTGGGGCAGAGAGATGTTTGCACATCCTTCTTTCTGAGGTCTTGATTAGATGGGAGGGAAGCAGTTAGCTCCCTACAGATCCCCATGGGCACCAGGGATGGGGAACCCCAAGACAGAAGCCCACGCCCCACAGAAGCGAATCCACAAATCTAGTGGATCCCAGAGGGTAGCTAGCGTGGTCAGTGAGGGGTGGAGGCCTCCATGGCGATTCCGACCCTCTTCCCAGGTCCCCAGGGGTACACTTAGCCTGGGGGTGCTTCTCGGGGAGTTCCTGCACCTCACAAAGGGGATTAAGGGTCTAGAGAAGAGCATTTGTCCCACCTCAGCCCCAAGGGATTTCCCTATGTGGCTATAAGGGTAACACAAGCACGAGTGATGTCAGTCATTGAGGAGCCCACAGTCTAGTAGAGAAGACAGGTTCCCACCCCCACCCCACCCCCACACACATACATTAAATAAACTAGCTTCAAATTGTGATATGTGCTCTGAAGGAGATAACCAGCATCTCCGGGTTGAGGGGAAGAGGATATGAAATTAGTCTGTAAAAACAGGCAGGAGCCAGGCCATGGAGAATTTTGTAGGATGCAGTGAGAAGCTCGGATGTTCCTTGATGGGTAGCAGGAAGCTGCTAATGGATTTTAACTAGGGGGGCTGACATGAGTCAATTGATGCTGTCAGAAGAGTGCTCTGGCTGCTGTGCCAGAAATGACTGGCGGCTGAGGGGATAGGGTGAAAGCCTGTTGGAATCATGAGGCAAAGTGTCCCGGGGCCTGGAGTAGGGTGGCTGCAGCAAAGGGGGGACAGGGAGAGAGGTTCAAGACTTAGTTTGAAGGTAGAAGAGGGAAGACTCGCTGACATCTTGGATGTGGGCACAAGGGAAAGTAAGGACTTGAGTTCTAGTTTAATCCAATCGGCGGTTGGGTGATGGTGATGTCTACTGAGCTGGAAAGACTGTATGAAGAGTGTCAGTTTGTATCCCAGACTCTACGGCTTAAAGCAACACAGAGTTACCATCTCACAGTTTCTATAGGTTAGTAATCTGGACACAGAGCTGGGTTCTTGGCACGGGGTCTCACGGAGCTTTCTTTAATCAAGGTGAAACTGAGCCATAGTTCTCATCTGGAGCGCAGGGCTCTCTTGAAAGCTCACTGGTTCAGCTTTTTGTGGTTGTGGGACTAAAGTCCCAGTTTAGTTGTTGCTCACAGCCCAGAGATCACTCTTAGCTTCTCAAGGCTAAGCTCAGCCCTCAGGTCTTTGCCTGGTGGCCCCGTCCACCTCCAAGCCAGCAACAGAGAACCCGCTTCAAGTGGACTCCCTCCAAACCCCTCTTCTGTCACCAACTGGAGAAATCTCTCTGCCTTTAATGGGGTCGTGTGATTAAGTTAGTCCCACCTGAAAAAGCTCCCTTTCATTGGTGCCATATTATCACAACCTAATCCTGGGAATGAAATCCATTACACTCACAATCCCAGGGACGACACTGGCAGAGTGGGAAATCTTGGGCAGTATCTTAGATTTCTGCCTATCACATGGGTTGTTTGGGGCTGGGTTAAGAATTCAAGTTTGGATATAGTCACTCTGATACGATTGTGGAGCAGTGAACAGTCAAGACGTGAAAAGTCAAGTTTGGGTTGCATGAGTGAGGTCTGGGCTGAAGACATACATTTGGTAGCAATTATTATGTTAAGACTATGAGACTGGGTAGGATTGCCTGAGAATTCATGTGGGCAGAAAAGAGAAGATGTCCAGGGACTGAGCCCTTAAGAAAAGTGTGGGGGCACAGAAGCTGAGGGGAGAGAGAGAGAGAGACTCTGTGTGTGTGTGTGTGTGTTAACATGGAGAAGACAACTTCATCTAAAGCTGCTGAGCCTTCTAGTAAGATAACAAATTAAAAACATCCATTGCCTTTGGCTACTTCATAGAGGTCACTGGTGACCTTGACAGAACAAATTTTGACAGTGTTGGGGAATGGAAACTGGATTAGAGTATGTTGGAGGGTGAAGGCTTTTATAGATGTGTAGGAATGTTCCAAGAGGGAGGGAAACATTAGCAATGCAAGGTGGGAGAGGGGTTAACTGATGAGGTGGTGACCTTGAGAAAGTGAGAAGGGGTGGGGTCAAGGGCACATGGAAGGGAATTGGCATTTGATGGGAAGAACACTTCCTGCAAAGGGAAAGGCGTCACATTAGACAACACGGATGCTGAGACAGGTCCTTCACCATTTGGTGGTAGGAAGAAAAATGCGATCCATACGATGCCTTTGCTTCTCCCAGCCGGGCGTGAGAGACACCTTCATGGGCTGCGCAGGGCAGGTGGGAGGGGAGGGGAGTGTGTGTGAAGTAGATCTGTGGGCAACAGGAAGCGGGGCTTCCCAGGAGCAGGTATGCTGAGGCAGAGCTGAAGACTCCCTTGAGGAAGCCTTCCTGACCTTGGCCAGAGGGGCTGGATGGTGCAGGGAGACCTCCTTCAGCACCCAGCCCTACGTTCCATGGCAGAGCCTACGGCACACCATGGTAAACACAGATGTCTTTCTCATCTCCTCACATGACTGGGACCTTCTGGAACATAAAACTGTGCATTTTTCATCCTGGGCAGAGCACCAGATCTGGCCACAGGAATTGCTCAGTTAACGTTTCCTGACTTGAATTGAGGAGGACACAAGGGGAGAGCAAACACTGACAACTGTGGATGGGTCTGGAGGTTGCTGATAGCAAACATAGCCCCATCATGGCTTTGCTTTGGCCAGGACACTAGATGCTGGTTTCTTCAAAGGAAACCTAGTTCTGTTATAGGGAGGCTGGGCTGTAATCCTAATTTTTAGATCCCCGCATTCTGTGTTTAGATCCAGTTCTGTACTTAACCCAAATGAGCAAAAACACCTGGGGAGGAATATCTAAAATATGAGCTTGTTATTAAGAGTAAATAAACACACGCAAACCGCTACCAAACGGCTGTCTCTCCAAGTCAGTGGGAAGCATATGCGACAGGAAGGGGCACCAGCTGAGCCAGCTCCGTGGGGCTGGGCCATGGACCTCTGTCAGCTCCCAGTGATGGGGAGCCATCTGTGGGCCCTGCCGCCTGATGGCCATCCATGCAGCACCCAGCCTGCTTTCCTTAGCACAGCTTCCTCCAGAGCCCCAGCAGGCACCACACAGGTGTAAATGAAGGGGTCCACTTATGAAGGGGTCAGAGGAGAGGGAGGGAGTAGGAGGCCTGGGGAGATGCATGGATGAGACACAGAGAAAGACAGCAAAGAACTAAGCAATAGGAGAGAGCTCAGAGTGGGCAGCGGAGGACCCGGGTTCTCACCCTGGCTCTGCCTTTTCCGTGCTCCGTGAGCAAGTCACCACTTACTCAGCCATAGAGTCCGGGGTAAGACAAGATGAAGGTTAAGGCTGCTCCTGGCTCCATCAGCTTTTATCACTCTGAGGAGAGGAAGGCAGTCGAACGAGAGAGAGAATAAAGAGTGCAATTCTTGCAGTGATTGCCCTGCCTTGCAATGTGGCATAAAGGCAGGTGGTCACTTACGTGGACCCCATGGGGAGGAACGAGTCAGAGCAATTCAAGTATCAAGTCAGAGGAACACATTTCTGACGGGCTTAAACAATATTTGTATCATGTGTGAGGAGAAGTCCAGAAACAGTGAGAATCCTGGAGTTGGATGATTAAGTAACTCAGAATCATCACCACCCCAGGGTCTCTTCATCTCACCAATCTGTCGTCTCTGTGCAAACAGTTTTTGACTCAAGATGGCTGCCCCCAAAGTAGCAAAATGGCACCTCAAAATAATAAGGTCTAGAGGAAGAAAAGGTTTGCCTTCTTCTTACATCTCCTTTTAAGAGTGGGAAAACCTCATTTAGAAGCCCTTTACCCCCCACTCCGCTCCTCACAGAGACCGGCTTATGCCATACCCGCCAGAAGGGAGTCTTACTTCCATTTCTAAGACAACCAATGACTGCTGAACTGAGGTTATTAGCATGATTGGCTTAGATAAATCAGATCAAGGGGGATGAATGATGGAAGTTAACCATCCAGACCACGACAGAAGAGAATCATGTTTGTAGCAAAGCATTTTTGGAACAAAGAAGGCATGATTTAATGAGATCTGCCTGAGCGTCAGAAGCCCATGGGCGAGGCAATGCCCTGCAGTCTGTGCTGCCCTCAGAAGTCTTCTTCTGCTGCCCTCAGAAGTCTTCTTCCGCTGTGGACTTTCCACGTGACCTTGAGAAACTTCCTCCTTCTAGACCTCAGTTTCTCCTCTAACAGTGAGGACAAGGGCAAACGTATCTCTAAGGCTGATAATAGCCAATATGACGTAAGTTTGTGACTGAAATACACATCCTTTTCATTCACGCTCATCAGAATAGCCAGAAAGAGGAAGACACTTTTCATGTGTTGGGTGGCTCAGCGGACAGTCTCCCTGCCTTTAAAGACTTTGGGAAGAAGAGCAAAGGTGATAAAAGAAATACTTCCCCAGGGGGCTTCGGGGCTTCCCTGGTGGCACAGTGGTTGAGAGTCCGCCTGCCAATACCGGGGACACGGGTTTGTGCCCCGGTCCGGGAAGATCCCACGTGCCGCGGAGCGGCTGGGCCCGTGAGCCATGGCCGCTGCGCCTGCGCGTCCTGAGCCTGTGCTCCGCAACCGGAGAGGCCATGTTGGTGAGAGGCCCGCGTACCGCGAAAAAAAAAAAAAAAAGAAAGAAAAGAAAAGAAACACTTCCCTCATCCTTCTTTACTAGAGCTTCTTTCCTCACACACAGGAATGATAGAGAAGTCCAGACCTGTGTGAAAGGGGTCAGAGGGCTTGGAGCAATCTAGGCTCTTGGCTGTAACAGATAGGTGAGCAAGGGAGAGTTATTTCAGTAAAAAAGAGAATTATTGGGTCATATAACCATAAGATATGAAAGTCAAGGGACCATGGTTCCCCCAAAGGAAATACAGGATTCTGTTACCTAAAGAAAGAGAATAAGCGTGGGATGGGAAGAAAACAATCCACAAACATCCAAATAATAGGACTCGAGTTGCTCCAAAACTTACCCCCAGGAGGTGGTGTGTTTAGGCATAATTTTGCCCTTACCTCCCAACCTTTCACCTAGAGACAAGAAAAGTACCCTTGATCCTGGCTTTTAGCGCGAGGGACAAGTGTGCCGAGGCTGCCTGGACAATACTGTGAGCTGCTTCTGGGGACAGCCCCAACTGTCAAGGACTGAAGCCAAGGCTGACAGCCTGCCTGTTTTCTGAAATTCTCCCATGAGAATTCTCTCCAATGGGAGATTTAGACCTAGCAATAGATGAAAGTCACCCCAGCAGTGTGGAGAAATGACAGAGAAAGCGCCAAAGACCATGTGCAACAGGAAGTTCATTTATGGGGCTTTGTCTGCCCCACCCCAACACGGCCCCCAGTACATAAGGCCAGGCTGCCTCTGCCCCAGGGCGCCCCCCAAACCTCCAGCAGGAAAGAGACAGAAGCTCGTCAAGTGAGGGGGTGGCTGGCATGGAGGCTCCCCCGAGGGGCTGGCCTCCCTCCTCAGACTCCAGACCAAGCCTTGCTTTGGCTGCAGCTGGACTCCTGGGGCTGGGACAAAGTCTGGCAAAGTGGCAATGCGCGTGGGGGCTGGATGTGGATGGGAAGGACACAGAACGCTTTGTAAGCACATCTGGGCCGCTCTGCAAGGAGAAGCTGCTGACAGACTGTTTGCCAATAAGGAAAGTCACGCAGCCTAACAACAGTCAGATGGCTCTGCAGCCCGTCTTCATCTTGGCTGGGCTTTGCAGGATGGACCTATAGGCAGATCCAGGCAGCTCTTCTCCTGGGGGACCCAGGGCAGTGGAGTCTTGTGCCTCCTTCCATCAGCCAAGAGCCAAGAAGGCTCTGTACCTGTTCTGAGTCAGGAGTCTGCGCTTTAGCCCAAGTCATTCGGAAGCACCACCTCCAAAGCTCTGGCCCATAGGGAGCCCCCTCCAGTTGGCTTCTATTGAGCTATCCCTTGATTAGGACATTGATAAACAGGGCTTGAGTCTCTGATGCCCAGAGCCTGCCAGCTCCTTCTCTCATGGTGTCTTCTTCCCAAGGTGACTCCTAGGAATTGATATGTCTTCTCAGCAAAAACATACTTGAAGTTCCCTGGAGGTGGGGCCTCCATCTTGTATTTTCTCCCCTGCGTGGTGGCGGGACTGGGCACAGAAAAGGTATCCAGTGTCTGGGTTCATCTACAGCTCCAGCGATCTGAGAGTGGGCATGGAACCCCAGAGCACAAAGAGGAGAGAAAAGCCAAGAAGCAGGCCACTGAATAACTGGGTCAGCTCCAAAGCTGGACTGGAGGAGAAGGGACAGGAAGCTGCTCAAAACTCATGACTCTCAAACTTTAACTATAGAAAACTTTTAGAGTCGAAATCTCACCTGAAGGCTCAGAGAAGGGGCTGCCTGGATGGGACAAGGAGCCTGGGATATTAGTCAGTTCACTCTCTCCCTCGGCATCTCCATTCTTTCTCCCATGGAATGCCCAGAAAAACCACTGGGGACGCATAAAACTTCTCTGGGAACAGTTTGAAAATCTCTGCATTACCCCTCTGCCAGCCTCCTGGTAGACCTGCCTTGCAGCAATGCCAGATGGGCAGATGCCTCTCCTAGCCTTCTCTGAAAGTAGGAAATAGGGAAGCATCCTCTATGGTAGAGACATCCCTGGACCTCAGTTCAGAAACCTTGGGTTCCAGTTCTAGCCCAGGCACCTCCTAGCTGAGTAACCTTGGACTTATCTCTGAACTTCAAGTCCTTTATTTTAAGGCCGGGGTGAAGCTGCCTGTCTTGTAATGAAGTAGCTCTTGCTGAAATTCCCAGGATAGGCCTGGCACTTGACAGGGCACTACTTTTGTGAATCTGATTGTGCTATGGCCACACTATATCTTTGCAGAAGTAGGAGGACAGAGGGCCCTCACTGGATCAAACCTCGATCTAAGAGGCCTTCGTAGAGTCTCATAGGCCCATTGAGCCGGGACGGGGGAGGGCAGTATTCGGGTATTGTTCCCTGGACACATTTGTGAGGCTTCTGCAAGACATCCTGTACATTCTATTATTAGGAAAGGAACCCAGCCCAGGACACAATCATCACAAACCTCAAACTGCTGTTTACAAATGGAGGGAGTTTGGTGAGACCTAAAATGCTCTTCCCCAAATGCATTCTCCCCCGCCCCCTTGGTTTTTAAACCCATGTGGATTCCAAGGGAAATCGAATCCATATGTTTCTGGTTCATTTACACTGAACTCATCAAAATGTAATTTTGCAACATCTAGTTGACGTCCAGGATGTCTTTAGAAGCCTCATTTTTATGCCTTTTTATAAGCCCCTCTCCCTTGGAGACAGGAAGTTATGCCTTGCCAAGAATGGGTGGAATTCCAGCCAAGCAGGAGTTCTACTAAGAAGACCCAAGAGGCTGAAAGGGCCTCTTATCTCAGTCTGGGGACCTTTACCCATGTCTCCATTCTCAGGGTAAGAGCTATAAGAAGTACCCAAGGGCTTCCCTGGTGGTGCAGTGGTTGAGAGTCTGCCTGCCAGTGCAGGGGACACGGGTTCGAGCCCTGGTCTGGGAAGATCCCACATGCCGTGGAGCGGGTGGGCTCGTGAGCCACAATTACTGAGCCTGCGCATCTGGAGCCTGTGCTCCACAGCAAGAGAGGCCGCGATGGTGAGGGGCCCGCACACCGCGATGAAGAGTGGCCCCCACTCGCCGCAACTGGAGAAAGCCCTCGCACAGAAACGAAGACCCAACACAGCCAAAAATAAATAAATAAATAAAATTAAAAAAAAAAAAAAAAGAGTCTGTACGAATTGGGGCATTATATTTAAAAAAATAAAAATAAAAAGAGAAGTACCCAAAAGGAGGTGCCCCAGGTCAGAGTGGAGTCCAGACTACCTCCACTTCAACTCTGCATCTTCTCACCTCCCTGATGGTCAAAGAGATTTTTTTTAAAAAAAGAAAAAAAAAAAAAAGAAGCCAACTTGTTCCACTTTGTTGGTGGGGATGCTGAGGCCCAAGGTGGTGAAGTGACTTGTCCAAGGCAACGGCATCACTGGGATTAACAAGCAAGATTTTTTAAAAAGTCTTTCCAGGCTGAGGAGTGAGGACATGCCTTGGACATCCGAGGGTAAAATGGAGAGATGTAGATGTGGCCTCTGACCTGGTTCATTCCTAGACCTGACAGGATGCTGTGGTGTTACATTATCAGTGCACTCCCGGTTTCCGAGTTGGTTAATGATCCATTTAAAAGTAAAATTTTGACCAGCTAATAAGGCTTCTGTCACAGGCTGCAGTTTATACACAAATTCGAATGCAAGGAAGGAGAGGGATGCCTCAGGGTCGCGTGGTGGAAGCGGATAAGTAGGGCATTTGGATTCGGGTCCTGAGTCCAGCAGGCAGTGGCACCCTCAAATACCTGCTCTAATTAATTAGAGCATCTTCTCTGGCTCCCTTCTCAACAATTACACGGGCAGAGAAAAATAGCATATCTTCCAAGGGTTTGCAGAGGTCCCGCCTATTTTGCATTGGTCATCTGGAGGGAGCCAGGCCTGAATGCAAGATGCGGTTGGAAGGCGGCCTGATACGGAAAGAGGAGGCCTCTCAACCCCTTTTAGCAGAAGTTTGGAGGAAGACGGGAGCACTCAGACTAGGCAGACTTGCAGGGATGCAGCCAAACCCAGTTTGGGTCGTCTCTACCCCAATCCCTGCTAATAGCATAATTAGCAGGGCATGGAAGCCGGTCATGCCCTAGTGCCAGGCTATCCACATTTGCTGCTTTGGGGATAGGCAGGCTTTGACAGGAGGAGCCTGCCTTCAGCACTCTGGCCCACAGTCTCTCCCAGGCTACCATGAAAATGAGCCTGCCTTCCACTAACATCCGTCCCCTTCTTCCCTGAAAAGCCTAAGACTGGGTCTGGCACTCAGCGGGTTGTTGCACTGAACCTGCCGCAAGCGGGCTGATCAATAAAAATTCAGACAACTCATGGGCGGTCCCCAGCAATCTTAGCCAGTGGAGAGAAGACTGCCAGTTTTTCCCAGACAAATAGAAACATTTCAATTGATACTGCCCTTCTTGCATTTTTCCTGCTTTGAATGAAGATACGATGCCTGAAGGTTTAGCAACTATCTTGCAAACACCCAGCAAGGACGAGCACGGAAACCAACAAGCTAAGGAGAATGGGTTAGAAACACAGCGCACTGATGACATTGTTGATACACTGAAGCATCTAGATCTAGAATAATTGCTACCTGAGGAAAATAAGCCCCCTGTGTTTCTGCACCTGTTGCTGGGTTTTGTTCTTTGCAGCTGGAAACATTCTTAAGTTAGTGAAAGTAGGGACTCAAGTCAAAGCCCCATGCAAGCGAACTCCTAAGTCCTATGTTGTAGGCAGACAGGGAAGCTGTGAGTTATCCCAGGAGACTGGTCTGCAGAGAGCAGCCTGCAGGAAGCAGTGGGCCTGCAGATCCATGCGACCAAGGCCCTTGGAGCAGGGAGAGGAGGGACCAAGAACTGGTTCTGTCCCAGCCCAGCCCCAGGGACTCGAGCTGAGTCCTATGGAGAGACACCTCTATCACTTCTGCGCACACCACACCGTGATGCTGGCGTTCTGCAACCCCAGGAGCTCCAGAGACACTTCCTCGAGCAGGGTGACATTCCCTGATGATGTCCCCTCAGGTCACTGGGTTCAGCAAGGAGCATCCAGGAGTCGGGCCCTAGGGTGGGAACCATGCCCTGAGACCCTGACCACACCCCAGGGGCTGGAGCAGCTCCTCCCCGTGTCCTGCCACGTCAGATGTCATACCTGATAGAAGCTGGCTAGACATGACAGGTGTCCACTGGACACGGCTGTCCCCTACATTGGTGAAGCGGGAGAGGGACAGGGCAAGGCAGAGGTGGACTGTGTGAGCTCAAGCAGGGCAGCCACTGAAGATGCCAGAAACACTTGGGAAAATCTGCAGGGGGCTGAAATCTAGGGGACCGGTCGGCACAGTGAGAGATGAGCCTTTTCATTATGACATTAGCAGCCCTTCATTTCTACCCAAAGCCTGGTGACACTTGGGGACATCTGGATTGCAGAGGTCCCAGTGGGTAAAAAGGTTAGCCCTCACATCGGGGATCTGACATGTTTATCTTTGGGATCTGCCCAGGTACCTTGCCTGAGCCCATATTTTCCCTTCCTTCTTGTAGAAACTTCTCCTCTCCCTAGAAACCAAAAGTGACCCGGAGCCAGCTGCGAATGGAAAGCTGTACAGACAAAGAAGGCCTTTGCCTCTTCCTCACCAGAACCTCTTGTTCCTTCTGGGCCCTGCCATCCTAGCAATCGAATAATGGGACTAGCCATAGACTTCCCTCTAATCCCAAAGGAGGGTACTAAAGGTGGTCTTGATGAGCTGTGGGGAGGCTGGAAGCACGTCTCTATTCATGTCTGGGTGCGTTCAGGACATCTCAGACCCTCTTCATCCTGTGAAGCTCCCCTGCCGAGCCACTCATGGCACGGATGAGGCAGAGAGAGGCCCAGAAGATGCACACAGAGCAGCCAGATGTGACTTCTCTCCTGGGCAACACGCCCTAGTACCCTTTCTTCTCTAGAAGGACCTCAGTTCTACAGAACTGAGACCATTGTTCCCCTGGACAACTTGAATTTCCCTACCAGGAGAAGAAAGCCCAACTGCCTGGTGCCCCTCTCTCTCCTCCTCCCATCCAAGTGCATCATTGACTTAATGCCCATTTCCACTGCTTAGATATTTGGTCCATAAAGAGAACTGAATTAGCTCCATTATCAATTCTCCTGGTACAATGGAGAAACCCAGCAAGGTGACTGGCTTTCCTGCCCAAAAGAGAAGCCGTAGTCAGGAATGGAGCAGAGGCCAAAGTTATTTTGAATTAACTACTAATGAACTGAATTTCTATAGCTATTTCTCAATACCTGTACAATCTGATGAAAATCAGACACAAGAAGAGCTCAATTTTGTTTTTCATTAATATTCACTTTGCTAACAGGAACAGATGATTTCTGGGAGCTGTCCCTGCCCTTTTAATTTGTCTCCCTATAATGCAGCGGAGATATCCTCCATTATTAAACTGATTAGCAAGTGGCATGAATCTTTTCTCATAGATTTCTTCATTATTACTTATGCAGGACAATGTGTGTGTTTGGTTACTGTGAACCAGAAGGCTGGGGATAGGAGTGATGAGGAGGAGGGGTAGAGCTGGGCTTTTGAAAATCCAAAAAAGTACTAAAAACCAACAGCAAACCTATCATAAAACAACACACTTTTAATTCTTTAATGGGAGGGTATTGCACAGATCACAGACGGAAATACACATTCTTGAGGATTGAGGGAGTAGGCAGATCTGACCATAGCATCCAAAATCAGTCAGGTCCTGAGCTTCTCTCCGGAGACGAAGGAAATAGAACTCTCCATAGCCCCTATGACAGATATTTCTTTAGATGCTTGAATCCTCCTTGAGATGGAGAGCTCACTACCTCGTAGGGAAGCCAGGACCAATTTACGATCTATTGCCTTATCCTAGATTTATTGGAATTGAAGCCACCTTCCTCGTCAAGGTGACCCAGAACAGGGACAGAGCTCTCTGGAAGCAGGAAGCTTCATTTTCCCATGAAGCACTTGGAGACCAAGTCCGCGGTGTGACAGGACTCGGGGAAGGAAAACAGATGCACCCTGAGCAGCTCTCAAGGAACTTTCCCTTGGACTGGCTGAACTCACCTTATTCACAGAGTCCATTCACAGAGAGTACTTCATTTAAAAGTCAAAGAATCGTGTCAGCTAAATAGGTCAGGCGTTAATACTTAAAAAAAAATACCAAAAAAAACCTTTGAGGTCTCTGAGGAAACTAAGGCAAAGAAGACAAATGACTTGTCCCAAGGTTCCCACAGCTAGTAAAGGCAAGGCATAGGTGGGATTAAAGCCTGGGTCTTTGCTCTGCCCAAGTTCTAAATGGAAATGTTGGCTTTTCCAGGGTGCCTGAGATGAGTCCACTGTCCCAGCACCTGGTGCAAGATTTGGTCACTTAGGAAACTACTACAGCAGAATCAGAGGAACCAATGGATAACTCATTCCTTACTTTAAGGGATCTCTGCTTCATTCTCTACACAAGATTTGATACCAGCTCAACTGGCATCCTTTGAAATAAATCCTGATGCTGCATCAGCCCAGCTCAGGTATTGACTCATTTCTTTGTCTGAAGAAAAAATTCAAATGTCATGGCTTGGTAGAAGAGACAGTCCAAGATCTCACCAAACTCTATTCTTAAGACTTCATTTCTCATTACTCCCGCAAAATCGCCTCTGCAGTCTCCAAAAGTTTCAGGCTCATTCTCAGCTTCTTCCCATTGCTATATTACTCCTCCTCTTAGCCACCCTGGTACCAGTCTGGGCTGGTGAAAGAAATTCAATTTATGCCGATCTAAGCACAAAAGAGACTTTATTGATATACATAAATGTAAAGGCTAAAAAAGTAGTTGACTTCTGTCATGGCTGAATCTAGAGTCTCAAATAACATCTTTAAGACTCTGTCTCTCCCCATCTCCTTGGCTCCAGGTCCTGCGGCATTGGGTCCACCCTCCAGAAGCTCTTCCCTCATATGGCAAAGATGACTACTGAGAACATTAGACTTTTCGTTTATGAACTTAATAGATGTTGTAGGGCTTCCCTGGTGGCGCAGTGGTTGAGAGTCCGCCTGCCGATGCAGGGGATACAGGTTCGTGCCCCGGTCCGGGAAGATCCCACATGCCACGGAGCGGCTGGGCCCGTGAGCCATGGCCGCTGAGCCTGCACGTCCGGAGCCTGTGCTCCGCAACGGGAGAGGCCACAACAGTGAGAGGCCCACATACCGAAAAAAAAAAAAAAAAAAAAAAAAAAAAAAAAAAAAGATATTGTAGAAAAATAAAGCTCCTCTTTCCCAACTGTTCCAGAATAAAAGGCTATGATTAGGTAGACTTGAGTCATGCGGCCACCCCTGCACCAATCCCTATGACAAAGAGGATAAAATATGTCAATTTTCTAGTGAGTGTCCTGTTCACCCACAAGCTGGAGATAGCACAGCCTCATGGAAATACAAGGATAGAATGTGTGGGTGGGATGGTCGAGTCAGACATAACCAGGAGGAAAAAGGAGTGCCAGAAGCCATAAAAACAAGAGTTGGCTAACACAGCCCTACTCTTTCCCTATGTTAATAATTCCTGCTTAATCATTAGGTAGGACATAACTTGAGTCCCATCCATCTTACACAAGAATAATACCTTTATAACACAATCTCCTAAGGTTTCTTCCTTTACTGAGTTTCTAGAAGACATCTGCCACAGAATGGAAGAAAGTCAGTGCAGGGAGATTTATCAGAGATAGTTTAAGTATAATTTTTTTTAAATACTGAGATTTTTGAGATAGAACTGGTATTGACTGAGGATTAAAGCCAAATGAATAATAGAGTATAGACTTCCTGACCTCCAATCAAGAGATCTTGCTACCATAATTCACCTAGGAGTGAGCCAAAGAAGCTCATGGTTATCTGTATTTTAGCTTCTGTCCCACATCTCCAGATTGGATCTAGGCTTCTTGAACTGGCAGTTGGTAGGTAGATTAGGAACACTGAAATAAGACAGAATAAAGGCTAATACCTTAGTTCTGTTATTTAGTGCTATTGGGTTCTAGGGTGAAACAAAACAGAAGAACACAAAGTAAAATTACCTTTAGAAGATCAGTTTTCTCAGCTGTAAAATGGGAATAAGAAAAACTACTTCGGTTCCAGTTCTAGTTAACATGGAATAAGCATATTCCACCCTGTCTTTCTCACTGACTACAGCTAAAACCCTGAACAGGATAGATAGACCAGTGATCTTAGGATTTTGAAAAGATAATGGTACCAAGCAAATTAGAGAAGAAGAAAAGATATCAAAATGCCACCAAAATAGTAGGAAATATCCTTAATTTCCCTCCTGTACTTTGGTTTTTCCAGCCTGAACTCAAAGGCAGTCCAAAACTTGGAACTGTGCACCAGGTACAGTCAGAAAAAGGTCCAAAGTAAGTTCTGTATTTCTGATAAGAAAAGCCTAAAATAGGATCCTACAATCAAAGCCAGTGGGGAAATTTCCCCACTTTTCTTTGTTTGTTTGTGTTTCATTTCTTCTGCTCCAGCTCAAGGGAATCCTACAGTGACAAAGCAACAATGGTGGCTGGTAAGGTGAATAAAAATAAGAAGGAAGGAAAACCTTCTTCTCTGACCAGTGGAACTGTGGTCCCAAAAGCATAAGGAGAATCCACATTCTTTTTTCCTCTCTATCACCTTGCCACTGGACCCTTGAGGAAGATGCAGGTTCAGGAAGTGAACAGCAGAGCAAGGAAACTAGTCAGAAGACCAGGGGAGAAAGTCCCTGGGAGCAAGAAAGTGTTGAGGAGATTGTGGAGAGAAGAGAGCTCAAGAACGTGATCCTATGAAGTTGTATATGAACTTCTAGGCTTGCACCCAAGCTGCATATGCATGGATCTTACCTTAAGCAACATGCCAAAGGCTTTGAGAACTACACTACAGAATAGATTACTTCCCAGGTCCCAGACTGGACACATATGGAGAGCAGATCTGAATAGGCCTATAAGAGCTTTAAAAACAGAATTTAAGTTGGAACCAGAACCCACAAACTATGGGCTTTCAGTCTGAAGATAACTGGTTTGATTGCCTTCTGAAACAAAATAAACCATAACAAAAATAAACATTCTTCAAAAGATTTAAACAATAATTGGAGTTTAGAATAATATTTAAAATGCCCAAGATACATTCCAAAATTACTTGAATATGAAGAATCAGGAAAATTTCTCTATTACTCAAGGTAAAAAAACAACATACAACAAACCTGAGGTGGCATAGTGTTGGAACTATTGAACAAAGATTTTAAAGCAGCTATTATAACTATGTTCCATGAAATAATGAGAAACACTCTTGAAATGAACAGAAAGCTATAAAGTCTCAGCACAGAAATAGAAGATATATAAAAGAATAAAATGAAATTTTTACAACTAAAAAAGTACAAAAACAAAAAATCCAATTCATTGTATTAGCTTACTAGACTGGAGATGAGAGAGGAAAGAGTCACTGAACTCAAAAGCAGATCAATAAAAATTAACCAGTGTGAATAATAGAGAGAAAAATAATTGAAAAAAATAAATAGAGACAGAGGGACAGTGGAAAAATACCAATGGTCTAATATTCGTATTATTAATGTTCCACAAGAATAAGAAAAAGAAGGCACTACAATAGATGATAGATGATAGATAGATAGATAGATAGATTGCTGAAAACCTCCCCGATTTGATGAAACACATAAATTTACAGATTCAAGAAACTCACGAAACCCAAAAGAATAAATTCAAAGGAATCCTTGCCCAGATACATCATTAAACTGTTAAAAAATTAAGGAAAAGAAAAAAATGTTGAAGGCACCCAACAAAGAATATATATATATAAAATAGAGAAATACTTATTTGAAGGACTGCAGAAAAAGATGACAGTCAACCTACAATTCTATCCAATGAAAATAATCCTTCAGGCATAAAGTAAAAGCAAAATAAAAACATTCTCAAATTAAGGAAACCTAAGAGAGTTACAGGGACTAAACTGAACTAAGAAATGCTAAAGCAAGCATTTTAGGAAGAAGGGAAATGACATCAGGGGAAATTTGGAACATCATAAATACAGAGCAGTAATAGAAATGGTAAATACCTGAATAAATATAATAAGCTATTTTTCTCCTTTAAGTTCCTTACAATATACATACGTTGAAAGAAGAATATATAACATTGTCTGATGGCATTTCTAATGTATGTAAATGTAATACATATGAAAACCGTATAAATGAGGGAAGGTTAAAGCTTCCATATCCCACTTCAAGTAATAAAATGTTATTTAGTTTTATAATTAAACAATGAGAATTTAAATCCTTAGAGCAATCACTAAATAAAACTGTAAAATATACACAGTCAAAACTAAATAGTTATGTTATTTGTCTTTGTGTTGTTAAGTTGTATGAGTTTATTATATATTCTGTATACTAGACACTTGCTAGACCAAGATATATGACTTGCAAATATTTTCCCTTCTGTAAGTTGACTTTTCATTTTCTTGATAATGCCTTTTTATATTGTCATTTTTAAACTTCATATTTTCCTGATGCTTCAATATTCCCACCATCAGGCTATAAACACCCATCCAGGAAATCAGATGCACTAGTGTGATAAGGCTAGCCCCTACCACAAATTCCCCTTCTTACCCTCCCCTGACTGCAACCTAGTGACATTCAAACACACTAGTGGAATACCCTCATGTCTTTTGCTTATATACTCCATCCTGACCCCAATAAAGGCACTTACCCATAGGTCCTCACACTCTCTCTCTTGACTCCCCAGCTTCTTGGTTGAGCCTAGGGGGCTCCTCCCATATGGCCCCTGAGTGGCATGCCATTTCTCCCTCTCCTAGGACCTGTGAATATAATAAAACTCTTTTACTTTTGTATGTCTTTCTGCAGTGTTATTTTATGGCCACACCTGAATGATGGTTAAAAAGAAAAAAAAAAAAATTAAGTAATATAATTATCCCTTACAACACACCTTGATACACAATGTATCTAATTTTTTCTTTTGTTGCTCATGCTTTTGGTGTCATATCTAAGAATCCTTTGCCAAATCCGAGGTCATGAAGATTTACCTCTATGTTTAATTCTAAGAGTTTTATGGTTTTAGTTCATATATTTAGGTCATTGATCAATTTTGAATTAACTTTTGTATATGCCATGAGCTACAGGTCCAACTTCATTCTATGTGGCTATCCAGTTGTCCCAGCACCATTAGTTCAAGAGACCATTCTTCTCGCCACTAAATAATCTTGGCAACTTTGTTGAAAACAATTGGTCATTAAAATATGGGTTTATTTCTGGACTCTCAATGTTATTCCACGTGTCCAAGCCTGTCCTGATGCTAGTAACACTCTGTTTTGATTACTATAGCTAAATGTTAATTTTGTTATATAAATTTCATTTCAATTTTTTAAGTGTAAGAAAAAACTAAAGTGAAATGAAAACACATATTCAAACATCCAAAGGAAGGCAGGGAAGGGGAAAGAGAAGAATGAAAAATACTTAGGAAACATCAGTTCTTTTCAGGCTCTTCCAAAAACTTGCGGAGGAAGGACCTCTTGCTATCTCATTCTCTGAGGTCAACATTACTCCTATACTAAAGCTAAACAAAGATGCTACAAGAAAATAAAGCTTTTTTAAAAAAATAAATTTATTTATTTATTTTTGGCTGTGTTGGATTTTCATTTCTGTGCGTGGGTTTTCTCCAGTTGCGGCGAGCAGGGTCCACTCTTCATCGTGGTGCATGGACCTCTCCCGTTGTGGAGCACAGGCTCCAGACGCGCAAGTTCAGTAGTTGTGATACACGGGCCTAGTCGCTCCGCGGCATGTGAGATCTTCCCAGACCAGGGCTCGAACCCATGTCCCCTGCATTGGCAGGCAGATTCTTAACCACTGTGCCATGAGGGAAGCCCTGGATTTTTTTTTTCAGTAAACTCTATGGCAGTACTACATGATCCATGGTTGGTCAAATCGATGGATATGGGACTTTGGTTATGGCGGGCCAGTTATAAAGTTATACATGGATTTTTTTATGGTGTGGAGGGTTGGTGTACTAACCACCACATTGTTCAAGGGTCAACTGTACTTAGAAATAAATTTAAACAAAGAGGCAAAAGAGTTATATATGGGAAACAACAAAATATTTCTGAGGGAAATTAAAGAAGACATAAATAAGTAGAAAGATATCTTGTGTTCATGAATTAGAAGACTTAATATCATTAAGATAATAACACACCCCAAAACATCTAGCAAGTCCATGTAATCCCCCTCAAAATCCCAATGGTGCTTTTTGCAGAAGTAGAAACACTCAACTTAAAATTAATTTGGAATCTCAGAGGATCCCCAAATAGTCAAAATAATCTTGAAAAAGTAGAACAGAGAGAACTCACACTTCCTGATTACAAAACTTAATACAAAGGTGCAGTAATCAATGCCGTGTGGTACTGGCATAAGGACAGACATACTGACCAATGGAATGGAATAGAGAGCCCAGAAATGAACCCTTATGTATAAGATCAGATGATTTGTGACAAGGGTACAAAGACTACTCAGTGGGGGAAAGGACAGTCTTTCCAACAAATGGTGCTGGGAAAACTGTACATCCACATGCACCCAAAATTAAATTCAAATGTTAAATTGACTGAAAATAAAGACTTAAACAAAAAAGCCAAAATTATACAACTTGTTGGAAAAAAAAAATGACATTGTATTTGGCAAAGATTTCTTAGATATGACATCAAATATATAGACAAAAAAAGAAAAAAGATGACTTGTACTTCATCAGAATTAAACACTTTTATGCATCAAAGAATATTATTTAGTGATTGTAAAGACAACCCACAGAATGGGGGAAAATATTTTCAAATCATATATCTGATAAGAGTAATATCCAGAATATATAAAGAACTCCTACAACTCAGCATCAACAAAAACAAACAACTCAGTTTAATAATGGGCAAAGGACTTGAATAGATACTTCTCCAAAGAAGGTATACAAATGAACAATAAGCACATGAAAAGATGATCAATATAATTAGTTATTATGAAAAGCAAATCAAACCTACAATGAGATACCACTTCACATTCATCAGAACACAGAAATTAAAAAGCATTGGCAAGGAGGTGGAGAAACTGGAACCCTTCTGCATTGTGGTTGGGATGTGAATTAGTGTAGCCTCAGTGGAAAACAGTTTGGCATTTCCTCAAAGTTAAACATAGAATTATCGTATGATCCAAAAATTCCAGTTCTAAGTATGTACCCAAAAGAACTGAAAGCTGGGACTCAAACAGGCACTTGTACACCAAGTTTCATAGCAGCATTATTCATAATAACCAAAATGTGGAAACAAGTCAAATGTTCATCAACAAAATAATGAATTTTAAAAATGTATTCTATATATATATATAATGGAATATTTTTCAATGTTAAAAAGGAATGGAATTCTGATACATGCTACAATATGGTTGAACCTTATATATATTATGCTATGTAAAATAAGCCAGACTCAAAATAAGGAATACTGTATCACTTCACTTATAGGACATACTTATAATAGGTAAAAATTCATAGAGACAAAAAGTACAATAATGGTTACTGGGGCTGCGAATAAGGAGAAATGGGGTGTTATTATTTAATGGTACAGAATTTCTTTAGGGTGGTGAAAAGGTAATGGAAATAGATAGTGGTGATGGTTATACAACACTGTGAATGTACTCAATACCAATAAATTGCACACTTAAAATGGTTTTAAAAATTTTTGCTGTGTATTTTACCACAATAAAAATAATACACACACATATATATGCATGTACAGGTGTATATAAACTTTTTCAAAAACTTAGGAAACAAACAAAAATGGTGGGCATATATCCAAATCTACCAATAAATTGCATTAGATATAAATGTTTTAAAGACACCAATTAGGAGACACAGGTTGTCAAAATGAATTTTTAAAAGACCCAACTATCTGGTATCAACCAAAAACCACTGTAAATGTATTGACA
This sequence comes from Kogia breviceps, assembly GCF_026419965.1. NCBI lineage: Eukaryota > Metazoa > Chordata > Mammalia > Artiodactyla > Physeteridae > Kogia > Kogia breviceps. Next base: position 18,568,636 of record NC_081327.1, read on the forward strand.
TTGGAAGATTAAAGTAAAAGAACAGAAAATAATGTTCCTTGTAAACACTAATCAAAAGAAACCTGGAGGGGTTCCCTGGTGGCGCAGTGGTTGAGAATCTGTCTGCCAATGGAGGGGACACGGGTTCAAGCCCTGGTCTGGGAAGATCCCACATGCCACAGAGCAACTAGGCCCGTGAGCCACAACTACTGAGCCTGCACATCTGGAGCCTTGCCCCGCAACAAGAGAGGCCACAACAGTGAAAGGCCCATGCACCACAATGAAGAGTGGTCCCCGCTTGCCGCAACTAGAGAAAGCCCTCGCACAGAAATGAAGACCCAACACAGCCATAAATAAATAAATTTATTTTAAAAAAAGAAACCTGGAATGCTTATATAAATATCATACAAAGTAAAAAAATAATAATAATAAAAGCAAGAAAAATTATCAGAAATAAAAAAGGGACAGTACAAATAGTAGAAAGGTCTGTTCTCTAATAAGTCATTACAATTTTAAATATGTATGTACCCAACTATATAGCTTCAAAATACATGAAGCAAAAAATGATAGAACTGAAAGGAGAAATAGACTAATGCACAATTATAGTTGAATACTTCAACATATCCTTCCCAGTTAAAGATGCAACAAACAGAAAATCATCAAAAAGACAGAAGAACTGATCACCATCCACCCACTGGATCTAATTAACACTTATAGAACACTTGCCATAATAGCAGCAGAATGCATATTCCTTGCAAGTTTACATGTAACAATCACCAACATAGACCATATCCTGGGTCAAAAAAATTGTTTTAATTGAAATCATACAAAGTGTGTTCTCTGACCATACTAAATCAATTACTTTTGCCCAAACCATCATGCTCAGCTTTCAACAAAAATTTACAATCATTCCAAAAAAGAAAATTAAAAAAAAAAAAAAAAAAACACAGTCTAAAAAGATGAAGCAAGCAGCAGAATCCGATTTAGATTTGGCAGAAATTTTGGATTTATCAGAGAATTTAAAATAACTATGATTAATATGTTAAAGACTTTGATGGAAAAAATGGACAACATGAAATAACAGATAGATAATGTAAACACAGAGATAGAAATTAAGAAAAAATCAAAAGAACATGCTAGGAAACAAAAAACAGTGTAACAAATGGAAAATGCTTTTGATGGACTTATCACTAGACTAAACACAACCAAGCAAAAAACAATAAGTTTCAAGATATACTAATAGAAACTTCCATAATTGAAATGCAAAGAGAAAAAAATAATTCAAGAACTGTGGGACAATTCTAGGAAAAAATAATACAAATGTAACGGGGATACCAGAAGAAAAAGAGAGAGAAAAGAAAATATTTGAAATAATAATGGCTGAGGATTTTCCAAAATTAATGACAGACACCAAATTGCAGATCCAGGGGGCTCAAATAACACCAAGTAAGATAAATACCAAAACTGCACCAAGGAATATCATATTCAAACTGCAAAAAAATCAATGACAAAGAGAAAATCTTGAAAAAAGCTTACCTACAGAGGAAAAAAGATAAGACTTACATCAGACTTCTTTTCAGAAATGATGCAAGCAAGAGGAGTGTGAAGTTAAACATTTAGAGCTGAAAGAAAATACCACCAACTTAGATTCTGTATCCAATTAAATTATCCTTCAAAAGTGACAGAGATACTTTCTCTGACAAACAAGAATTGAAGGAATTTGTCACCAGTAGATCTGCCTTGCAAGAAATGTGAAAAAATGTTCTTCAGAGAGAAGAAAAATGATATAGTTTAGAAATTTAGATCTACGTTAAAAAAGGAAGAAATCAATTAGAGAATAAATAAATGAAGATAAAGTAAAATCTTTTCTTTTTCTTACTTGATTTAATAGATAATACCTTGTTCAAAATAATAATAACAACAATGAATTCAGTGAGTATAGTTTGGATAAGAGAAATGAATGACAGTAATATTATAAGGAATGGGAGGGAGGAATTGGAAATACTCTCTTGTAACACACTTGCACTACCAGTGAAGCATTATAATGTTATTTGAAAGTGGCCTTGGATTAGTTGTAAAAGCATACTGCAAAACCTAGGTCAACCACTTTAAAAAATTTTAAGAGAAGGTATAATTGATGTGCTAAAAGAGGAAAAAAATAGAATTACATAAAATCGTCTGTGAACACCAGAGAAGACAGAATGAAAGAGTAGAAGACAGGGAAAAAACAAAGTACAAGGACAATGAATGTTTTAAAAGTTAATAATTATGGTAATCCAGTTATATCAATAATCACTTTAAATGTGAATGGTCTAAATACACCAACAAAAAGACAGAGACTATCATGGTGGATAAAAACAATCAAGACCCAAGTATATGTTTTTTATAAGAAACCCATTTTATATATAAAAGCACAACTAGAATAAAAGTAAAGGGGTGGATGAAGATATACCATACTAACACTGATCAAAAAAAGTTGGAGGGCTTCCCTGGTGGCACAGTGGTTGAGAGTCCGTGGGCTGATGCAGGGGACACAGGTTCGTGCCCCAGTCTGGGAAGATCCCACATGCTGTGGAGCAGCTGGGCCTGTGCATCTGGAGCCTGTGTTCCACAAAGGAAGGGAGAGGTCACAACAGTGAGAGGCCTGTGTGCTGCAAAAAAAAAAAAAAAAAAAAAAAAGTTGGAGTAGCTGTATTAATTTTTTTTTTTTTTTTTTTTTTTTTTTTTTTTTGTGGTACGTGGGCCTCTCACTGATGTAACCTCTCCCATTGTGGAGCACAGGCTCTGGACGTGCAGGCTCAGCAGCCATGGCTCACAGGCCCAGCCACTCCAAGGCATGTGGGATCTTCCCGGAAGATCGGGGCACGAACCCGTGTTCCCTGCATCGGCAGGCAGACTCTCAACCACTGTGCCACCAGGGAAGCCCCTGTATTAATTTTAGACAAGTAGGACTTTAGAAGAAGGAATAGTATCAGTTATAAACAGAGGCATTACATAATGATAAGGGGTCAATTCTCCAAGAAGACATAACCATTCTTAATGTTCATATGCCTAACAACAGAGCATCAAAACATGTGAGACAAAATCTAACAGAACTTCAAGAGAAATAGACAAATCCATTATTATACTTGGAAACTTTTACACCCCTCTACCAGTAACTGACTGATTCAGCAGGCAAAAAATCAGTGAGGATATGGTTGAATACACAGCACCATCAATCAGCTGGATCTAATTGACTTTTATAGAGTACTTCATCCAACAATTGTAGAATACACATTCTTCTCAAGTCCACATGGAAGATTCACCATGATAGAACACATTCTAAGATATAAAACATATTTTAACAAATTTGAAGAAAAAGATAGCATGCAAAGGATACTCTCAGATCACAATGGAATAAACTAGAAATGAATAACAGAAAGAGAGCTGGAAATCCCCAAATATTTGAAGATTAAACACACTTCTAAATAACACATGGGTCAAAGAAGTCTCAGGGGAAATTTTTAAATATTTTGAACTAAAAGAAAATGAAAGTGCAATCTATTAAAAATTGTGGGATTGAATAAAGCTGTGATTTATAACACTGAATGCATATATTGGAAAAGAAGAAATATATAAGATCAATAATCTAAGCTTTCACCATAGGAAACTAGAAAATAAATGGCAAATTAAATCCATAGTAAGCAGAAGAAAAGAAATAACAGAACTCATAAAATAATTAAGTTGTATAGAAATCAGGAAAACAACTGAGAAAATCAGTGAAACCAAAAGCAGTTTCTTTGATAATATCAATAAAATTGAAAAACCCTAGCCAGGCTAACCAAGAAAAAAAAGAGAAAAGATACTGAACCACGGACATTAAAAGAATAATAAATAATTATTATAAATAATTATATGTCCACAAATTTGATAACTTAAATGAAATGGATCAATTTTTTGAAAGACATACTAATTCTCTAGAACTTGTTCCAGAAAGCAGAAGCAAAGGGAACAATTCTTAATGCATTATCTTAGGCCAGCATTACCCTCATACCAGAACCAGAGAAAGACACAACAAGAAGGGTAAACTACAGACTAATATCTCTCATGAATACAGATGCAAAAATCCTCAACAAAACATTAGCAAATCAAGCCCAACAATGTATAAAAAGAATCATACACCATTACCAAGAGGATTTATTCCATGTTTGTGAGACTGGAATAAATCATATTCATAATCAAACATATCAACAGGCTAAAGAAGAAAATCATATAATCACACAAGTAGATCCGTAAAAAGCATTTGACAAACTTCAACACCTATTTATGATAAAAACTCTCAGAAATCTAGGAATAGAGAGGATTTTTCTCAACTTGATAAAGGATATCTACAAAACCCCCACAGCTAATATCATAGTTAATGGTGAGAAACTAGATACATTGCCCCTGTGACTAGGAATAAGGCAAGGATCCCTCTCATTATTGTTAACATTGTACTAGAAATCCTAGCTAAGCCAATAAGGGAAGAAATTCATTTTCCTATATACCAACAATGAACAAGTGGAATTTGAAATTTAAAACACAACACCATTTACATTAGTGCCCTCCAAAATGAAATATCTAAGTATAAAATGTGTACAAGATCTATATGAGGAAAACCACCAAACTCTGATGAAAGAAATCAAAGAAAATGTGAAAAATGAAAAGATATTCCATGCTCATAAATAGGAAGACTCAATATTGTTAACATAGTGATTATTCCCAACTTGATTTGCAGATTCAATGAAAGCTAAATCAAAATCCCAGCAAGTTATTTTGTGGATATCAACCAACTAATTTCAAAGTTTATATGGAAAGGCAAAAGACCCCTAAGTAGTCAATACTATATTTAAGAAGAAGAACAAAGTCAAAGGACTGACACTACCCACCTTCCAGGCTTACTATAAAGCTACAGCAATCAAAACAATGTGGTAGTGACAAAAGAATAAACAATAGATCAACAGAACAGATGTATGTCCATACAAATATAGTCAGCTGATCTTTCATAAAAGAATAAATGCAATCACATGGAGAATAATAATAATCTTTTCAACAAATTTTTCTGGAACTACTGGACAGCCACGTGAAAAAAAAAAATTAATCTAGACACTGATGTTATGCTTTCCCAAGAATTAATTCAAAATGGGTCATAAACCTACATGTAAAATGAAAAGCTATAAAACTTACAGGAGATAACATAGGAGAAAATGTAAGTGACCTGGGGTTTGGCAATGAATTTTAAATGTATCAAAAACATTATCCCTGGAAAAAAAGATTGGTAAATTGGACTTAACTAAAATTAAAATTACTTCTCTGTGAAAGACACTGTTAAGGGACTAAAAAGACATACCACAGACTGAGAAAAAAATATTTGCAAACACATATGTGATAAGGAACTTTTATCCAAAATACACAAAGAACTCATAACTCTACAACAAAAATTGAACAACCCAATTAAAAAGTGAACAAAAGATCTGAACAGATACCTGATCAAAGGAGATACACAGATGGCAGATAAGCATAGGAGGTGTTCAACATGATGTGTTATTAGTGAATTACAAATTAAAACAATGAGATACCACTCCACCCCTATTAAAATAGCTAAAATCCAATCCACTGACAACACCAGATGCTGCTGAGGATGTGGAGAAACTTTGATTCATTGCTGGTGGAAATTCAAAATGGTACAGCCGCTTTGGAAGACAATTTGGAAGTTTATTACAGACTTAACCATAGACTTATAATAAGATTCAGCAATTGTGCTCCTAGATATTTACCCAATGAGTTGAAAACTTATGTCCACACTTCAAGTGAAAACCTGCACACAAATGTTTATAACAGTCATAATTGACAAAAATTGGAAGGAACCAAGATACTGTTCAATACATGAATGGATAAACGAACAGTGGCACATACATACAATGAAATATTAATCAGTGATGCAAAGAAATAAGCTCTCAAGCCATGAAATAACATAGATGAATCTTAAATGCATATTTCTAAGTGAAAGAAGCCAGTCTAAAAAGAATACATATTGTGTGATTCCAACTATATGACATGTTGGAAAAGATAAAACTACAGAGACAGTAAAAAGATCAGCAGTTGTCAGGTGTTGAGGGGGTGAGATTGTGAAAGGATTAATAGGTGGAGCACAGAGGATCTTTTTTGTAATGTAATGGTTGTACATAACTTTATGTACTTGGTAAAAACTGTACAATATAAAATGAACCTTGTTATAAACTATGGACTTTAATTAATAACAGTATGTCAATTGGTTCAACATTGTGACCCCAATGCAAGATATTAATAATAGGGGAAATTATGGGAGGGGAGGGAGAAGATTTGGGAAGTCTCTGTATTTTCCTTTCAATTTTTCTATAAACAGAAAAATACTCTAAAAATTCGATTAAAAATTATATGGATCAAGGAGAAATTTAGAAAATATTTTGAATTGAAAGAAATATAAAGACAGCATATAAAATCTGTGGTAGGCACTTAAATCAATGCTTCGGAAAATTTATGAGATTCAAAGTTTACATTAGAAGGAAGAAAGATGTCAAATCAGCAACCGAAGCTACTACATAAGACACTAGAAAAAGGGCAAAATAAACCCCAAGCAAACAGAAGGAAGGAAATAATAAAGAGAAAAGAAAATTTAAAATCAATAGAGAAAAAGCAAGAAAACAAAAGTTGATTCTTTGAAAAACAAATTAAAAGGAAAGATAAATCTTCAGCCAGGAAAAAAACAAAGACAGACAGCATACATTACAAACAGCAGAAATGACAAGCGAGAAGATCCAGACAGATATTAAAAGGCTCATAAGGGAATACTATGGAAAAACTGTGCACATAAATTCAACAACTTAGGCTAAATGAACGAATTCCTTGAAAATCATGAACAACCAAAATTTATCCAAGAAGAAACAGATAACCTGAATAGTCTTATAATTATTAAAGACCTTGAATTGATACTTTAAAAAGAAAAACTTCTGAAAAAGGAAACTACAGGCTCAGATAATCTCACTAAGTTCTAACAAATATTTAAAGAAGAAACAATACCAATTCTACACAATCTCTTCCTGAAAATTGGGAAAACTCTTTCCAACCAGGTTATCACCGCCCTGATACCAAAAGCAGACCAAAGCAATATAACAAAGGGAGGAAAACTATAGATCAATATCCATCATGACCCTAGATGCAAAAGTCTTCAATATAATATTAGTAAATTAAATGCAGAAATATATAAAAATAATAAAATACCATGATCAATTGGGATTTATCCTGGGAATGTAGAGCTGGTTCAATGTTTGAAAATCAATCAGTGTAATATACCTTATCAACAGGCTAAAGAAGGAAAAAAAACATAAATAAATCTATGTAGAGGAAGTTTTGACAGAATTCAACACCCGTTTATATATTTTTTAAAACTCTCAGCAAATTAGAAATAGAATAGAAATTCCTCAACCTAATAACACTGTATAGAGGACAGGTACAAAAAACCTACAGCTGACATCATACTTAATGGTGAGACACTGAATGCTTCCCCCAAGACAGGGAACAAGGCAAGAATGTTTACCTCCAGCAATCCTATCTAACATCCTACTGGATGTCTTAGGCAGTGTCACATTGGAAAGGAAGAAACAAAATTGTCTTTATTCACAGAAAACTTGATTGTCTACTTAGAAAATCCCAAGAACTCTACAAAAAAGCTTTCCAGAACTAATAAGTGATATTAACAAGGTCACAGGATAAAGAATCAACAGAAAAATATTAATCCTACTTCTAGATACAAATAATGAATAACTGGAAATCAAAATTTTAAAACCAGTATCAATTATGAAAGCTCCCAAAATGAAATAGATATAAATCTAACATTTGTAAGTATCTGTATGTTGAAAATTTTTAAATGATGATAAAAGCAATCAACGATGATTTAAATAAATACTTATGCATGTTTGCCAACATTATCTGATTTTAAAACTTACTATAAAGGTAATCAAGACAATGTGTTTTGGGTAAGAGGATAGACACATAGATCAATGGAACTGCATAATTTCTAGAAATAGACCCACACCAGTATGGTCAAGGTACAAAGGCAAGTCAGTGGAAGGAGGAGCCTGCCAAGGGTGAGCTGTCAGAGGGGAGGAGTTTGGACACACCTCAGACCTCCAGGGATCACTTGTAACTACTATGGTTACCATAAACTGAGCTCGGAGAAGTTAAGGAAGCTGTCTGCATTCTGACAGCCAAGAAGTGATACAGTTCCCATTCCAACCGGATCACTCAGGCTCCAAAATGCATACCTAGCTCTCTAATCATCAAATTCTACATCTTAGAAAATGAGAATATTATCTACCTTGAAGAGTAGTTGTAGGGATTCTATAAGATTTCAAGTGTTTATCAAAGTGTCAGCAGGGGCACAATCAATGGAAGCCATAGTTATGACTTTCTATTCTAATAAGAATAGGATTATTCCTATTAGAAAGACGGGCCCTGCAGTTGGAACATGAAAAAGTCACATTGTCAAAATGACCCTTAAAAATACTTGAAATCACTTGTAAATTAGTCTACCTGATTTTGTATATTCAATGTTATACATAGTTTGTATATATATATATATATATATATATATATATATATATATATATATATGTATATGCCATCTTTTTCAGGTTATAATGAACACCTACAATAAACAAAGTTCACAATTCACTATAAAATGAAGTCATTTCAGTCATCAGTCTTGGGTTGATGGCACATCTTTCAGACCCAGAACTTTCTGCTCTAGGATTTTAGCAAGATTTCTTAAAAAGCGTGAGATGTAAAGAGAGGCACCCACACCTAACAGGGTGAGCTGGGCAGAGAGGGCCTTCCTCTGCATGGAGACCCCTGCACTCCCCCACTCCGAGTTGCTAAATCCTCGGTGGGTATCCTTGGACACTGCCATGAAGCATGACCCTTCTCCGTGGGGCCTGCCGCCAGGACGCTACAGGGTAGTGTGAGTGGGCTGAGCTCCACTGCCCAGGAACAACGTGACAGCTGTCTACAGTTTCTCTCCCGAGCACAGAAAACCCAGATACCAGCTCTAGGATTAGTCTGCCTGGCTCATCGGCTTCCTGTTCGCCCTTGCTTTCTCTCAGGTGTCTCTGTGAGTGTGTTATCAGGAGGAGAAAGGGGCTGGAATGTCTGCACACTGTGCAGAGGCCTGGAGCGGCAGATAGAGCGCTGAGTCCCACGGACTGTCAAGCACTCAGCTCGGCCTGTTGGCTGTACTCCCTTCAGCAATCTACTTGGCCTCTCTGATACCTGACTTCTGATTTACAAAAACAAAACAAAACAAAAAACTCTCTTGCAGGGCAACTATAGAAATTGAAAAAGCTACTCTTTTAAGAGCATTGCTTCAAAAAGAAAATCCTGTAGCTTCCTGATGGCAGGCTCCACAGAGAAGGGTCATGTTTCATGGCAGTGCCCAAGGATGCCCACTGAGGATTTAGAAACTCGGAGTGGGGGAGTACAGGGGTCTCCATGCAGAGGAAGGGAAAGTGGGCCAGTTTCCCTTCCAGCCAAGCCTGAATAATCACGCAGGAACTGAGTAAAAAAAGTGGCACTCATGGTTAAAAAAAAAAAAAAAAAAATAGCATGCAAAAGGAGAACCAAAGAGGATGTGAGAGAGGTATGACCACAACTGGGTGACAGCAAAGCCCCAGTCAGTCCAAGTAAGAGACAAGAGTCCAGACCCAAATCCCAGAGCCTGGATGCCATCATACAGGCAGCTGCCCAGGAGGAAGTTTCGGCAGGATCTGCTCTGAAATTCACAACATCATTCCCATCCTCTTCACCACTCTTTTTCATTTACAAGATAAATAATTTTAAGATGTAACTAAAAACATTTTACAATCTTTTAATCACTAGAAATTGTGTATAATTATTTTACCTCCACTCTAGTGCCAAGAATTGCTGTGAATTACTTGACTTCTCGAAGTGTAGAAAGAAAATGCTTCAATTTTGCATTAATTAAAGAATTTTTTACCTAATCCTGTCCATTAGCTGCTACCACACAATGGCTAAGAATGGCCATTACAACAGACCGAAATAGGAACATAAATTTCCTGCTAATGAAAATGTCAGGGGGGGGATGCCGTCTATCACAGATGGTTCTGATGTGGAGAGGGCTTTTTTCTGCCTTGCACCTTTCTCCAGTTTCTAGGAGACCTGCATGGAAGGGCAAGTGTCTTTTATTTATAGATACCTGGAAAGCATCCTTTGCAATAGATTGAGGACTATGCTCAGATCCTAGTAAATATTCCATTGATTTTTAAAATTGCTCCCTTTCTTATCAGGCCTCACAGGGTCTCTGCCTGGGAAACCTCGCTGACCTTCTCCCCTCTTGATGAGGCCACTTTTCTTGAGATCAGAGGCAGCACATGCATCTACTGCTGCCCACCTGCTCCCTCTCCATTTATGAGGTGAACATGACATCAGTCAGCTGTGCTCAGCAGTCCCCACCTTCCTTATCCCCCTCAGGGTGGGGAGTTCCATCGCTCGCAGTTTTGAGAGCTTATTCAGAAACACACTTATTCTGCCCCAAGCAGCAGGATGGATTTAGTTAGTGTTGGGTGGCGTCCAGCTCTGGCCATGGCCTACAGTTCTCTGCCTTCACAGGGGCACCAGTGCAGATCTGAGTGCTGGGTCCTCGTACCCAGACAGCCTCAGAGGCACATTCCCAGAGCTCCCCAGCCAGGGTTTTGTTGCTTTTGGGGGAAAGCCATCTCCCTGCCAGTCTTGCAACTCAATTGGAAGCTGCTAAAGGCAATGTTGTTTCTCCCATAATAATCAAAGACCACGAGGCCCACTTTGGAAAACCCCAGTTTACTCATAGAGAAAAAATGGAGTCAGGGGGTATTTTTAAAAACCAAGCACTTTTGAAAACCTCATGTACATCAATCGCTACTTGGATCTGTGTTTGCCCCTAAATTCCCTTTGGCTAGCATGGCTGTCGAGAGGGCTTTAGTCATAGACTAACAAATATCTCTTCACATGGGACGGCCTTTCACACCCAGAGGCTCCTTACGGGTATCCTAGTCAACAGGGCTTGTCCACTACAAAATCACACAGCATTCAGTAGGTACTCAATAAAGCTTATTAGCAAAAAGGGGGCTAAGAGACAAATTGACTACTCATTAGTCTTTCTCTACACAATTGTGCTGGCCTGGCTGTCAAAAGGATTCCAAAAATATCTGTTCTCCAGGAAACTTCCAGAGGGGTTGTGTTGAATGACTATTTTAGAAATAGTATTTAAACATGTTAAAATGACTGTTACAAGCCACCGTTTGGCTCCAGTTCAACTAAAGCTGAATGAATGAAATCAATTTCCTGGATCAGAAGGTCTTTGGTTCCAGTGACCACTAGCAACTGGCCCACCTCAGTTTCTTATACTGCACAGGAAGTAGAGCTGGTCAAAAGATTGGACCACAAAGTACTGCAGAACTTCTCCCGCTTATTTAGCCCGTGTTTAATGAGAATTTACTACAGTCGCCAAGACCCTCCCTTCATTTCTATGGGCTACGTGTCTTCAGCTATACTCTCCGTGATATCTGTGGGAAGAAATAACCTGAAGGCACTAAGTAGCAAGATTTAAGCAGGAATGTGAAGGGTGAGAAAAGCCAGAGCCACACAGACATAGACCCGGCATCAGGCAGGGCAGAGATGCTGGAACCAGGAGTGGAGGGCTGGGGCAGGCAGGCTGAGCAAACTATGGTCAGCTGGCTTGGGCCAGGATGCTCCTGAAGGCCCTATTATTACCTCTAGGCCATATTGATATCTTACTTTTTTCTCATCCCAAGGAAAACTGAGTTCCATGTGTACATTGCCATGTTCTTAAAAAACAACACCAACGCCAATAACAAGACACGTAGTGCTCTGCTCCAGTAGCCGAGGGTGACTCCTGCTACTGAAATAAGTAACCTAGGGCTTCCCTGGTGGCACAGTGGTTGAGAATCCGCCTGCCGATGCAGGAGACACGGGTTCGTGCCCTGGTCCGGGAAGATCCCACATGCCGCGGAGCAACTAAGCCCTTGAGCCATGGCCGCTAGGCCTGTGCGTCCGGAGTCTGTGCTCCACAACGGGAGAGGCCACAACAGTGAGAGGCCCGCATACCGCAAGAAAAAAAAAAAAAAAAAAGTAACCTAAAACCAATAGTAACTGAAAATCTCAGAGTCTCTCAGGGAACACAGCTCCTCTGCAGAATTTGTCTACACTCAGGAGTGATGCCTGTAGCAGTTCTAATGTTATTTAGGGCTAGAATCTTCTCTGCAGAGCATTGCAGTACCTTCTAAAAAGCCCATTCCCAAGGCCATCTCTTTCTTGAAATACCTCCATCATCTCAGAGTTCGGAAAGCACCAATATTGAACAGGAGCCACACCAAACAGCCATCTTTCAGCCTTAAGACACCCATCCAACCGCATGGAAAGAAGAAGCAATGGAGCAAGGTGAAACCCCATCAAGCCCAATTTCCTGTCATGGCCTAATATAGCAGCCCAATGGATGCTAGTCACTGAAAGAAGAGAAAGATACCACATCCACCATTAGGGAGCCCACAGACTAATCAGAAAATAAAGTAGCCAAACGATGATAGCACAAAAATAGAATATGGTGCCCAAAGTGCTTTGCAAGATTTGGAGGTGAGAAGGTTCTTCTACCGTTAAGCCAGGTGTAGGGCTTTCCATTCTCAGAGCATCTACGTGCAAGAGGCTTTACCACCTGGATTTGCTGTGTAATATCCAAGACTTGGAGCTGTATCCGAAGGGCTCCCAGCCTTGGAGGAGATATGGCCAATGGTGTGGTTTGGGATTGAGAGGCAGGGAGCAGCCTGTGGGGTTAAGGAAAATCAATAAGAATATGAGGTTCCCCAAATCTTCAAAGAGCTTTCTATGAGATTTCCTGGGACTGCAACCATAATCCTCTCTCAACAAGGTGAGCACCGTGATGCCTGGATTTACCTATCCCAGAGGACCCAGTGGAGGTAGGTTTTCCATGCAATGAGTTAGAAACACTTACAGATGTGACTTACCTCACCAGGACTGCCCCCAACTCCACCTTCCCTGGAGGCCAATGTTCAGCCCTTCAGGTAAGAGCTGAGCAATTATAATAAATAATAACAGCTCACATTTATTGGTTATTCTGTGCCAAGTACTGTGCTAAGTGTTTTACAGGCTATATATCAAGTTATCCTCATAACAACCCTGTGACATTTATTACTCATCTCGCAGAAGCGAAGGCTGAGAGAAGTACAGTAGCTTGCCAAGGTCACAGGGCTGGCAAGTGGATGAGACAGGGTGCTAGCCTGCCTCTGACTCCAGAGGCCTGTCTCTCTACATCCAGGCTCCTCTCTCAGGAAAAGCATTGTTGCTTAACGAAGACCCCTGGTCCTTTGTACCAAACTTTTGTCAATATCATTATTTAAAGGGGCACATCCCAATTTATTCCAGTATCAATTCTCTATATCATTTACCTCAGCACTGATTGTATCGTTCACAAATTAGCATTAGACAGCAATTTCTGGTTCCATATAAAACTATTTAGCAATCTAGCCAAGAAAATTGAAAGATGTAAAGCAAAAGCCTGGGTGCTGAACCTAATTCTCTTCCTTATCTTCTTGTTACATATTGACATATTTGAGGCCATTCAAAAGCATCCAACTTGTCTTGCCTGAGTGCAAATCAGATTATTGACAATGAAAGCCATTTAATAGGTTATTTAAATGTTGGAGTCCTATATCTGTGGGATCTGCTTCTTGACCAGCTTCTACTGCAGAACGGTCAACTTTTGTTTGTAGGGAACAGGGATGTCTCCTGTTTCTGTGGCCCAAGTGTGGGTGCTGTGGGATGCCTGCCCCAGTGCATGCAGATGTCTCTCTCCTGATCACCCCCACCCCGATGTTCTAATCCTGGCCACCCCAGACGCTGGCCTGCATCCCTGTGAGCCTGCTATGGCCACATTGCTGAGAAGGGACAAGCCAGATAGTAGGCCCAGGGCTGCCTGACTTGGCAGCCCCTGAATTCGCGGTTCAATCAACCACAATTCAGTGAGCCCCAACTATTACTCATCACAGAGCCAGTTTCCATAAAACATGCTCCAGAAACATTCTGCCTAGTTCCATTTATTTAACAATATTCATTACTGAGTGCCTGCGATGTGCTTGGTATTGTCTGAAGGTCTGGGAGAGCGAAACAATCTTACCAATAAAAGCAACCAAAACCTTTACTCTGGAGGACACTGTGATGTGTCCAGATCTCCCTTCAATGAAGTATTTGTGCCCTAGAGGCTGGGAGTGTAGTCAGCAGATGGTTTTCATCTATCAGCTGCTTCTGGAATTGCCTCACCCAATGTCATGCCCCTTCCCAGGCATCCCACATTCAGTGACTGATGACCACAGGGGTAGAAAAGCCTGGCCATCCCAGTTCAACTCATAAGGGCTCTTGGAGCTCTGAAGCTCCCCATGGGTTGCCATTCTGCCTGGCTGCGGCCTGACTTCTCCCGCTGCTTCAGCATGCTTCCCCTCCCTTCCTTCTACAGGTGTTGAAACCAAATGCACACTTTCATAAACATCAGGCACACTAAACTCCATCTCAGCGTCTGATCCTCAGAAAATCCAACCTGTGACAACCAGAAACAGGAGATCCAAGAGGAAACATGTGCTGAGGTGGGGTTTTGAAGCTGGATCACTCAGTCTCCACTCCACTGGCAACAAAGACCCCATCACTCCTGGTAGGTATTGGGCCAATTGATAAAACTCTCATAGGTGCTGATGGAGATGATATACTTACATAAGGGAGTACATTTGCTGGTGCAATGTATTTGTTAGTTGAAAAATATGAGGGAAATAACTGAAAGGATGATGGAATCTAGTTAAATTGGATTGTCATTTGGAAAAAGATAATGAAAAGATAAGAGCAATCCATCACCACTCGAAAGTTACTGTGAAGCCAGTGGACCTCTTTGGAAACATACACAAGGCCCTTATATCTTGCAGCAGGTGGATAGAGGAGTGGCTGAGCTCCCTAGAAGGTTAGACTCCCAATTCCCAATCTGGCAGGTCTGCTATGCCAAGCTGAGACCCCAGCTGAGAAAAAAATTAAACCCTGACACTGGGATGGAGATATCAGAAGAATGCCTTGGAAAATCATAAATCTCCAGATTCCCCAGAACCCTCTGTACCTATAGGAATGCCCCACCTCTCCCTATCAAGAGGTAATTCCTCCTCTTGCTTGCAGGAAATGCAAAGTCCTCTCCCAGATCAGGAGATACATGGCCTTCAACATTGACCTCTCCTTCCCCTACTCATACACTAAGAGTAAATTAAAACAAAAGCCAGATGGGGTCATGCTGGGTCTGATAAGAGGAAACTTGTTGTACCTTAAAGGCACTACAAGACCTATGCAGCATGTATCTGCTGGTGCCAGAAGATTACATACAGCTTGGACACTGATAGTGCTTGAGCAAGGGAACCAAAACAAGAGGTTGAATTAGACAGTTTGTCAATTTGGGAGCACTCCTTCAGAGTACAAGATTTAAAACCTTGGCAAGGAGATGGAGAGATGTGCTACTAAGATGTCTCCTAGGATCGTGGAAGAGACAAAGACCCACACTAAATGCCAGAATTGCCACAGCAGATAGCAGAAGAGGAATTTAAAGGATCTCAGAAGTAGGCATGCCAGGATGGAAATACTCTGTAAGGCCAAAATCCCAGATGATTGTATTCCATGGGAAAGTTTAGAGAATTCACAAAAAGCCTACAGAATGCACTGGTGAAAGGAGCATGGGATCATTGTGAAGTTCGACAACACCCCTCTGTAGACCACAGCTGGTGGCAGAGGAGACTGTCACAGACCTGGGCATTGGGGACAATGGAAAAAACACTGAAACCATAGGGGAAGACTCATTATGTGGTACTTAATTGTCAGAAGCCAAGAGGATGTAATCACTGTAGTAAGAAGCAAGGTCAGAAGGCCACTGATCTGCAGAGAGTTATCAAGATGGTTAATAGAACACAATGTCCCTGGAGGCAAAATAGAAGAACATCCAACCCAGGATACTACTCATTGTACCATCAAAAAAAAAAAAAAAAAAGGTGGATGATAAAGAGATTGAGGGCAGTTGCTCCAATAAAAAGCCATGATTCCTTGTCCACTTTTTAGACCTGGAATCCACTGAATGAAGAGAAAGCCATGCCCCCACAAGGGGGCATCCTGCAACACCATGGCAGGTATACACAATAATAGTTCCCTGAGTCCTTCCCCAGAGAGAATTGCGCTGTGCCCTGTGGGAAGGAAAACATCCAAATATTTTGAAGACTGTTGGACATAGGATTTGAATTGACATTGATACCCAGAGACCCAAAGAGTTATCATAGTCTCTTGGTAGATGGAGATATAGGGGAAACGTGTGATCAGTGGAGTTCTGGCCAAAGTCTGCCTCACAGTGATTCAACTGGATGGGATGTCAGTATAGATATTCTGGGAAGTTGACACACTGAGTCCTTGCCTGTGGAGTAAGAACTGTCCTAATGGGGACCAGCATCCAAGTGGAAGTCTCCATAATCACCCCGCCCCAACAAATCAAGATAGAAAATAAACAATAATATTGTTATCCCAGGGAGACAGAAAGTTCTGCTCCTTTTAAAGATCTAAGAGATGCAAGGGTAGTGGTTCTCATCACATCTCCATCTAATTCACTACCGTAGCCCCTGCACAAAATCAGATGGATCCTGGAAAATGACCATGGACTCCTCAAACTCAACCAAGCAGTTGCCCAAAATGAAGCTTCCTTATCAGATACAGTATCTTCACTAGAGTAGGTTAATATGACCTCAAGAACATGGTTGCAGCCATTGATTTAGTGAATGTGTTCTTTTCTATCACAGTTAGGAAAAGGATCAGAAATAATTCTGGGAAGAACAATGGTACATTTACAGGTTCTCCTGACTCCTCCTTTAACATTCCCACCCTTGGTCATAATATAGTCAAAGTGGTCTTAACCAGGAGATGTCACAGAACCTCCCATTGAGTTCCTATATCAATGGCATCATGCTAATCACATCCAACAGGGCTTTGGAGGCTTTGGTAAGACACTTGTGTTCCAAAGAGTGGGAGAAAAACTCCTTCAAAGACTCAGTGCCCTTCCACATTACTAACATTTTTAGGAGTTGAGCAGTAAAGGGCACAACAGGACATCCCTTCCATTATAAAAGATAAATTTTGCCTCCCACCGAAAAGAACAAAAGAACGAAGCAGAATGCCTTGTTCTGGAGTCTTTGCATTTTCCACATCTGGAAATACTGCTCTTACTGATATACCAAGCAACATAAAAATATGCTAGCTTTGAATGGCATCCAGAAGAGAAAAGGGCTCTGCAACAAGTCTAGCCTGTGATGCAATCAGCTCTGTTGCATGGGCCCTATAATCTGGCAGACCCTAAACTTAAGTTATCAGTGAAGGGGAATGATGCTAGGTGCAGTTTATGGCAAATCCCAAAGGAAGAATCACAATGTAGATCCTTGGGGGTTTTGGATCACGGTTTTACCATCTGCAGCAGAGAAAACACTTCACAGTGTAACTACTGGGCCCTGATAAAGATGGTGTGCCTGACCATGGGCCCCCAAGTAATAGGGCTCTGCCCTATACCACCATATCACAATGTCAGGGGGGTCTAGCTATAATCTCTGGAGTGTGGAAGTGGCTAATCCAGAATCAGGCATAGCAGGGCCAGAGGACACAAGCAAGTTGCATGAGTGGGTAGCTCTGACCTCCACATCATTCACTACCCTTGTACTCTTCTGAGCTCACCCTGTGACTTTAGGGTATCCTTTATGGCCATCTGACAGAGAAAGAAAAAGCCCAGGCTTGCTTCATGGATGGTTCAGCTCAGTATGTGGATTAAAGATGAAAATGGACAGCAGCTGCAATATAGCCCTACTCAGGAGTAGGAATAGTGACTTTGAAAGAGTCAGAAGTGATTTTGAAAGACAATGGTGAGGGGAAATCCTCTCAATGGGCAGAGTTTAGGCAGTGCACCTGGTCAACTACTTTATATGGGCAAAGATCAGAATATATATGGACTCATGGGCAGTAGCAAATAGCCAGGCTAAATGGTCAGGGGTCCAGAACGAGAGCCATTAGTGTATCAGTATACATATTTTTAAAAATTTTCTGTACTTTATGTTGCTTTTAGATCATGAGATGAGAACTTTGCTCTTGCTGACCTGGAGAAACTGCCCTTCCCAGGGCTGGCTAATTCCTAAAAAGAGCAAACAATTGCCCTTTGAGCATGGTTTTCATATGCAAATCAACCTATCCAAAGCCTACCCCCAAACCCCTCCTTTATTGGGCTCTCACAGGTCTCTTACTCTCTGGGGCCAATATTTCCCTGCCCTAATCACCCCAGGGCCAGGGCAGCCCCTACACCCTGGAGTTTACTAAAATTATTCAAACTAGCCAATCACAAGCCTGCTTCACCTGCTTACCCTGTCTCACAATTTGTTTCCTATGGAAACCATGATAAAGATTCTCACCCACACTTTCCCCTCACCTTCTGCCTCCTGACTGACCTTGGTGCTTCCCCGTGTAGCCCTGCCTGGTGTGGCACGCTCCCTTCTCTTGGAACTGTGGGTAACAAACTATCTTTTCAATGGCACTCATCTGATCTGCTGGCCTCACCATACCTGAATAATACTAAAACTTACATTTAAAAACACTTAGAAGGGGGGCTTCCCTGGTGGCGCAGTGGTTGAGAGTCCTCCTGCCGATACAGGGGACGCGGGTTCGTGCCCCGGTCCGGGAAGATCCCACATGCCGCTGAGCGGCTGGGCCCATGAGCCATGGCCGCTGAGCCTGCGCGTCCGGAGCCTGTGCTCCGCAATGGGAGAGGCCACAACAGTGAGAGGCCCAGGTACCGAAAAACATAAAGAAAAAAAAAAAAAACAAACACTTAGAAGAATGGGACTTCCCTGATGGTCCAGTGATAGATTCCAATGCAGGGGACGTGGTTTCCATCCCTGGTCAGGGAACCAGGATCCCACATGCCATAGGGCAACTAAGCTCATGCGCCTCAACGAGAGAGAGAGAAAGCCTGCATGCTGCAACTAGAGAGAAGCTCGTGTGCTGCAATGAAGACCCGACACAGCCAAAAAAATAAAGAAAATAAATAAATATTA
This sequence comes from Kogia breviceps, assembly GCF_026419965.1. Lineage (NCBI taxonomy): Eukaryota > Metazoa > Chordata > Mammalia > Artiodactyla > Physeteridae > Kogia > Kogia breviceps. The sequence goes on from NC_081327.1 coordinate 18,587,844, forward strand.
AAAAAAAAAAACACTTAGAAGATCAGGGATAAGAGGTGTTGGATAGAGGCATGTGGATTAACATGTGGGAAAGAATATGAAGACCTTCATACCATTTTAATGTTTGCTAGAGAGCTTCCACATAGAAGGTACACTAAAGCCAAGCAGACAAAATGTATGGCCAGCTGCCATCAGCCAGCGTCTCATCAGCCACTCCAGTGCTGTGCAAGGTGCCATATGAACAGCATAGACACAATGGCAGGGATGGAGGTTACACACAGTTTTCCACTTACCAAAGCTACTGACACTGCCAAACTTCAACCTGACCAACAGCAATAGAAACAAACACTGACCCAGATATAGCACTACCCCCTAAGGAAACCAACCAGCTGGATAGTAGCAAGTTGACCACATTAGCCTACTGCTGTCCTGGAAAGTCTGGTAATTCCTTCTGACAGGAATAAACATGTATCTTGGGCATGGATTTGCCTTTTCTGCCCACAGAGCCTCAGCCACATCACTACTTGAGGGCATACAGAGGGTTTGAGCTCTGGATGGAATCCACATAACAGCTCATCAGACGAGGGGGCCAATTTTATAACAAAAGAGAGGTGGTAATGGGCTCAGGACCCTGGGACTCTCTGGTTGTATCATAGTGTATCATCTGGAAGGTACCAGATAGAAGGCAGGAGCAAGCCTGCTGAAGGCCCTGATGATGTGATAACTTAAGGGCAATAGTTTATGAGGAAGAGGAGCCATCCTACAGGATGCAGTATACACTTTGGCTCAAAGACTTTGACACAAAGCTGTGTACCCAACATGAAAGATACATGGGTCCAGAGACCCAAGAGGTAGAGTAGGAGCAGTCTTACTTACCATTATCCCCAGTCACCTATTGGAGAATTTGTGCTTCTTGAACAATGTGATCCTAAGCTCTGGAGTTTTGAAGATCTTGGTTCCCAAAGAAGGACACTCCCACAAGAAGACACAGAGAGTCTTTATTCTGGAGGGAAACTTAAAGGAGGAAGGTTAGTGCAATGAACTACATCCCCATTTAATCACTAGCTGTGATTGCCCCCTGGTCACTTCAGACACCTGTGCCAAGAGATCAGCAGATAAGAAGAGAAGTCACCATTTTTGCAGGGTGATTGACCCTAATTATCAGGGGGATGCTAGGCTATACTTACACAAGGAATGGAGAAAGAAATCTGCTTGGCAACCAGGTGATCTATTTGGGCACTTGTGGCATTCCCTTGCCCAGTTATGATGGTAAATGAACAAGTGCAATGACTCTGGCCTGAGAAAGATGCAGTGATCAGAAACTCAAACCCCCAGACCCTTAAGGGTGAAGTTCTGGGCAGTGGCCCCAAGTAAGCGATTTAACCCAGCACAGGTGCTGGCTGAGGCTGAGGGCAATAAAGGATGGAAAGGAGGTAGATGATGGGTACCAGTTGGGACTCTGAGACCAGCTTCAGCAGCAGGGGCTACAGTTCTTCTTACTAACCTTCCTCCTCTAAGTTTCCCTCAGGAAAACAGACCCACAAGATTCTGTGAGAGTTGTTTCCTGAACGTGTATGAAGAAGTGGATCTGAAGAGCTTGAGGGTAGATGGTGGTGGACAGAAGATGCCCTGCCCAGATCCCCTTCGATGAAGAGCTTGCTGCCCCGGCTTCTGGGAGTTCAGCAGATGGCCTCCAGCTGTCGGTTCCTTCCAGAATGCTCTCAACTGCAGAGAGCCTCCTCAACCAGGGTCATGCCCAGGGACTGCTGACAAAGGAGCATGAAGGCCCCACCATCTCAGCCCAACTCCAGGCAATTCTGAAAAGCCAGTCTGGCTCCAGAGCTCCCTGCATGGTTGGCCATGGATGACCTTGGGTTCACGTGGCAGCCTGACTCTCCACCTGCCCCATCCTCCTTCCTTCCCCTCCCTTCCCAGGTGTTGATTCCCAGAACACTCCCCAATATAACTCCTGCACGTGAACCTCCATCACAGAGCCAGCTTCCTGGGGACCCTACCTGCGACATGGGAGAGCCAGACACTCTTCTGCGTGCCCTACGAGTCCATGTCCATTTACTCCTGTAAGCAGTATTGTCCCAATGACAGGGAGGCATACAAAGGTTAAGGAACTTGCCTGTGGTCACAGAGCCAGTAGCAGGTGGACCTCTTTGGTGAGCAGAGCCAGCTGGGCTCCAGAGCCCGCAATCCTAGGCTCTCTGACCTCGGGATCTCAGAGTCCAATGAGAGAGAAACAGATGCAGAAGCATGGCCCCTTTTAAGTGTGGAAGCAGGAGAGAATTCAGCTGAGCTGGGCAGAAAAGGAATGTCTGTCAACACCCCCTGGTACTTTTCATTTTGTGTCCCGATCAGTCCCAACTGTGAAGGGTGAATGCAGCCCTCACTCAGCTCACGTGATGCACCTGCCCCGCACCAGACCCTGACACAGGGCTGTGTAGTGAACTCTTGTCACCCCTGTGGAATTGGAGCCTGGCTGCACGCGGCATCCTCCCGCCGGGCTAACCTCCACTCACGCCTCAAGGCAAGGTGACTTCTTCAGGACCACCTGTGTAGAGGAGATGCCAGCCCATATCCCCTGCCACCCACCACCACCCCAACAACTAGTTGGATGGAGCTCCAAATCCTTACCACCTGCGTGCAGGTCCCCTCGGGCAACCTGACACATCACACCTTTTAGAACTTTCAAGTCTCATCCGCACACTCCTGTGTGATGAGTCTTGGCATGTATCTATTTTGATCAATTACCTATGAATTCATCCATGTTATGCTTCCTTTCTGCATTAAGCTGGTATTCAATGAGAGACAACTCCCTCCCACCCAGAGTAAATGGCCCTGTATTGGAGACCAACTTTGAACAGAAAAGGTTCTAGAAACAGATGTTAAATAAAGCAACAGACAAATAACTAAACAGGGTTGCTGTCCTCCTTCGAAATGCATCAGCCCACTTTTCCAGACTGCTGGATTCTTCAGTATTCCAGGTCAACTTTCTTTTCCGTCCCGTCCAGTGGAGTTCTCCAGTTGTCGTTGTTTTGACGTGACCACCCTCCGTCTTACCTTTTCTATGTTTCCTGTATCACTGTGGTCTTGTTCCTAAAGGAACCACCCCCCACTTGCCATTCCCCTCACCCCAGCACCACCCCCACCCTCTGGACCTGACAGCTGTTTTCCTCCAGCTCCAGGTCCTCGAGACTGACTGCTGGCCCTTGGGGGTGGGGGCAGCCGTGGAAGGTGGCCTGCCTTGCTCATCCTGTCTGGCCTCCCCTGGGACCCCTGCTCCAGTCCCCAGCGGCTCCCCAGCCCGGGCCCCACTCCTGGCCTTGGAGCTCTGGCATCCTCAGGACCCCAAAACAGGAGAAGAGAGTGAAGACGAGCCCCCCATCCTGCCCCCCCCAACTCCTTCTCTAACACGATTCTAACCTGGGCATTCCTCTCCATCCAACACTCTTGAGTCTGCCCATTCCAGCTCTCTCTCAGGAGGCAAATACTTAGGGTTTTGTTTTGTTTTGTGTGTTTATTTCCCCTATTGGTCTTAGTGTCTCACAAGGAATGGGGAAGGAGAAGAGGAGAGGGAGAGAAGCAAGACAGAGAGAGGCTGAGACTGTCTATCCAATTGGCACTATCCAGAAATGACTTAAATATTTAAAAAAACAAAACAACAAACCTGGAAGTCAGAAGAGTTTGATGAGCTGAATCATTTCAGAGACACCTGTGGACTCCTCCCCTCTTCTCCCAATCCTCTTGCCTGTTTATTGCAGCTACACCCGCTTCGTCCCTCAACACCCCTCTGGGACTTTCTGGGGCCCCCAGGTGCTCCCAGCCATCTCTGGCCACTCCAACCTCAGCCTTGCACCTCGCAGGCCCTCCATCCAACCATCGTCTAGTCCCCAAGGCACTAAATCCACAACTGAGCTGCCATGGCTCTTACCACCCAGATCTGATACGGAGCTCTCACCTCTCTATCACCCTGGCCTCTGCTGAATTCCTGGCAATGACCATCTGTCTTGTCAATCTCATTACTGCAGAATCCATCAAACTCTCTTCCACGCCAAAAGTGATAGCTAAGGACGTTGTATTAAATTGTCAGCCCCACCCAGCTTTTCCCAAAAGGCCTAGACTCTCCACTAATTTATTATTTTACTCTCTCATTTAAGAAAGAGTAGGAAAAGCCCATGATGTATCAGGCACTGCTTTGGGCATGAGGGATTCAGAGACCAAGGTGGATATGGCCCCTGTAGTCTGGGAGTCCATTACTAGAATAATCCAATAAATCATTGTATGTGAAATAAGAGTTAGTCCAGAGGAAAAAATAGGGTTCCTGAAAACTCAGTCTCTCTGCTTATGAAGAAGCAAGCCCCCAGCATTTCCCAGCTCAGGGTGTGGGCATCCACCCACCCATGGGGCCAGCTTGGCCCCCGCTGAGGGAACCCGCCTCTTGGAGCAGAGAGGATGCTGAGCTCACTGGGAGAAGGCAAGAGAGGACAGCCAGTGATGGCAGCGGGAAGCTGGTACAGACACCCCCGCGAGCGAGCGTGCTCCAGCAAGGAGGAGGCTGGCTCTTAGCCCAGAGGTAGCTTGGTACGAGCACTCAACATCTCAAACCAATTTAGTGGGTTGGTGAAAAGAGTGTCATTTTATTTGAGAGAAAGACTGGGGGTGCTCAAGAGGGAAGTTCCTTATTCCTCATCCCAGCATCCCCCTGGAGGGACATTCTAATCGTGGAAAATCTCTGGAAAAATAAACAAAAACAAAATCAAAAAATAACTTTCTCAGTCCTTTGGTGCATCCGGCGAGGACCTGGGAGAATGTGGGCTCCAAGCAGGGTTTCTGCTCTCACCCACACTCACGAAGGGCCTCTCCAGAGCCCAGGGTGCACCTTGACCCAACATGCCATAAAAAGCTGGAGCACAGGCAATTTCCTTTCAAATTAAGACATACAAATATTTCTGGCATGAAGAAAACCCAAGTAGCAACTCAGAATGCATGCGGCTAAGTCCCTCTTATCAATTTACAATATAAAAACATAGCATGCATATAAAAGTGAATTTGGGTAGCAGAGGACTCACAAGCATTCCTGGGTGTTTTTGTGCACCCAGGTTAGTACATATTTACATGTCGAATGCACACAGGATGATGCCAGGGCCAAATACTGAAAGAAAACATGCGGTAAATGGTTGCTTTAATAAGTCCTGTTCCATTGAAAGGGAATAAAACCTGAGTATTAATGAGATATAATTATATATTTAAAATCTTTTCCCTTGTGCAGTATATAGGATTAATGCCAGTAAACTCACAAACTGCAACATTCTACTCCATTACATCTGCAATGATTAGAGATAGTTTGAACATCTGGCATATAATCTGTGATAGAAAACAGCATTTTGCACTTTAATGGACGTCTGGAGGCTACACATATCTGATTTTATTTCTTTCTGTTAACTCTTTCGTGGGAGGGGAGGATTTTGTTGCCAGGATGCTTCTCCCCTCTTTCTTCCCTTGCTTGCAGTGTCCCCGACATTTCCCGGGTTCCCGTTGGCCACTGCTCTTTCCATTTGCAGCAGTGGACTCAGAACGGAAGCCACCAGATTTGTCAAAAGTCATTTATACACTGCACAACTGAGCAGCATCAATATTCAGATTTTAAAACCTTTAAGAACATCTACCAATGAAAACGAGGACAATTTCCTCGTTATCGGAGAAATCAAAAACATTAAAATGAAGCCGCATCCACGTTTTCGTTGACATGTCGAAGGCATTCTGCATACTCTCTCTTAATTCGGTTCCCTTTCCTAATTCTGTACATGGTAACTTGCCTGTCGAGGCGGAGGATTCCAATATTTGTACATTTTTGATGCCTTTTAAGTGTGAGTAGCTAAGAATGTCTTTGACTGGCACAGGCTTTCATTGAAAAAATTAGATGATTTTCCTGCTTCGTGTAGGGTGTGTTTAGCCCCAAGCTAAACAAGGAAGGTTTTAGCCCTTCTGCATTTCTATAGGGAAAAGAAAGATCCTTTGGTGAAATGGGAGAGAGTGACAGCACTAGCTTTTGCTTTATTTATTGAAATATTAGCTAATGCCCACACCTTAGGAAACCTAGAAGTTGGACTCTCTGAACAGTCATGAAGAATGATTGACAGGCAGCCTCAGGAAACAGGGTGTCATGGCAGAGAGGCCCTGGCGTTTGGGAGGGCCTGTGACGGGCGTGCTCCTGAGGCTGGGTTTGGTATTAGAACATGCGTGGAAATGTGCCAATGGTAAGTGGATTTGGGTGTGAAATAATCATTTTCATGCCTCGAATTTAATGGCTGGTGCTGAATGCTGTAATAAAGGCCATAGTTACTGCTTATAACTACAGGTGTAATAAGGCAAGATACTGGGCCTTCAGACCCTTCCAGCAATAATTCATGTGGGAATTAAGAAGCCTTAATGAGTCGAATGTGTCACCTGGGACCTGAGAAATATAGTCCTTAGGAAAGAGGAAAGAGGAAAAGACTGGCTGGAATTGGAATCAGGAGGAGAGTTATTAAAGATCGCAAATGCAGGCGCTTCTCTCCCCAAGGTCCTCTGCCTTTTTGGCCTCTGAGCCTGGGCTCGGGCTTGCCTTTCATTGCAGATTTTAAGCCTTTTGAAGGCAGATTCTTAGGAGTTGCTTCTCCCAGATCAATGGTCCTCACCCATGGGGCAAATTTCCCCCCCAAGGGGTACTTGGCAACGTCTGGAGACATCTTTGGTTGTCACTCTAGCAGGGTGGGCGTGCTGCTGGCACCTGATGGGTAGGGGCTGAGGCTGCAGACGCAATGCACCAGGCAGCCCCGGGGACAAAGAGATTATTGGGCCTGTAACGGCGACAGTGCCACTGCCGAGAAGCCCTGTGTAAATGCTCCTACTGAATCACTCTTCCAGTTCTCAAGGACACTCCATGGAAAGGCAGGCTCTGTCTCTGGACTCCGTGGGGGACAGTAGAAACCACAGCCAGCCCGGAGGCTCTAAGTTGAAGCACATCCCCATGCTGGATCTACCAGGCTGGTTTGGGGACCACAGGACTCCTGATACAGTTGTTTCATTAATATGCTCCGAATTAGTTTGGAATACGTGGAAATTCAGATAAGGAGTAGACAGAGCGTACCTTGCTCTGTCTGCACAAAGGATTTGCTGAGCATGGGCCATGTGCACTGGGGGGCACCATTTTTAGAACCTTTTAAGACAAGCAGCTTTCAAGAGACTCAGTCCCGCCCTGGGGACGCCGGCACACTCACCATGCTAGTACAAATGGTCCTGGTCCTTCAGGAAAGCGGTTCAGCAGGACACCCACTTGTCCATCCTTTTTAGTCATTAGCGCCAGTTGCTTGAACATACTCAGATTTAATGAAAGGTTTTGTTTAAAACAATCCTGGAATTCTGATTTTTCTCCCCTTTAAAATCTGACTAGTGTTCAGATTTTAAAACCTTTACGGTAGTAGTGTTAGTCCCATGTAGACAAGTAAAAAGGTTCTCCATCCCCAGTTCTCAACTTTAATGTAATCCAGATGGCACATCAGCAGCAGCCCCAGCCCCAACCTCGTGACCTGGGGCGAGTCCAAAATCCTTCCCAAGAGTCCCAGGGCCGAAGACTCTAACTTCCAGCTTCAGCCAAATTCAGGAGCTTCTGGTGTCTATTTCTACCCAGCTTCTACTGTCAGCCAAACCCTCTCATTTCTCTTAAGCTCCCTTTCACCTCCCATCTAAAGTATCACTTCCTGGCGGAAGCTTTCCTAAAGATGAAGGAGTAGTAGAGTTGAGGGGGGTGGGATGTCCAGAAGGGGGCGTTGCACTTCCACAGAGCAGAGAATTTTAAAATAAATAATAGATTTCTCTCTTCTTTAAAAGGCTCTCATCCTTTCCAGAAACTTGGATTTCACTTGCTCCCTTATTACCAGAACACCTCTCTCTCCCTTGACTTCTCTCTCTCCCACACCTGGATCAGGTGATATCCTATTATCTCTTTCTCAACTCAGGGCCTTTTCTGTCCTTCCTGGCAAAGGTTCCCTTTTACTGGTGATGAGTGTGTGTCTCATTATTTGATTAGCGTCTGTCTCTCCCACTAGGCTGTAAGTTCCATGAGGGCAGGGACAGTGCTGCTTTTTTGATGACCCCCGGCACAGTGTCCGACACACAGTGTTCAGTTGTACATGTGAGGGGGAGACAGGGAGGATGTTTTAAGAGAACAGGCCACATCATAGCCCTTCATCTTCTTCACAACCTTAGGGTATGTAGGTAAGGGTCCGTGTGTGGGTGTGTGTATGTGTGTTTGTACAACCTGGGAAAAATGATATACTCTTGTCTGTTAAGATCCCTAGACACAGTGACCTTGCCATGCCCAGAAGATGATCATGGAGTAGGTGGCCTCTGTTTGCGTCCCTACCCAACAGTGATCTGGAACCAGGCATTTTTATTGAAATCCAGAAAACTTCCCCTCTGGAAACTTACCTCCTGTTCAATGCTCTCCCATCCCCTGGGACCTGATGTCCCCAAGGTGTCCTCCCTCACCCAAGCCCCCGATCTCAAGGGCCTATTTCCGGGGCAGAAAAGCACTTCAAAAGTTCGAAGACCTTAAAGGTAAGAACCCAGAGTTGGAACACTACATGTAAAGAGTCTCTTTGGATGGTGTTTGGCCTGGGGTAGCTCTTCCCAGCATCTCCCAGTCTCATCAGTCATGTCGTTCTGACCTTCTTGTCCGATTGGAAGGCCAGCCCCGAGGACCGCGAGGTTCCTCTCACCCTCAGGGGACAGTGATTTTCTGCCTTGGCCTTTCCAGTAGTGCCTTTCCCCCTCCTCTTTTCTGGCTACTTTCTTCCACACACAGTCTGGGTCCACAGGCAAAAGCTTTGACACTGGACTTGTGTAGGACCGACCTCACTATGTTCTCTAGGGCAGTCAGTGGCATCTCAATATGCAAGAGGCTCTTCCGCTCCAGCTCCCAAAGATGGTGTCTGCAGTTTACTTCATTCACCCAATCATTCAAAACCAAAAGAGTTATTGAATACCTAACTTGTTCCAGGCCTTAGGCTGTGGGGCAAACACAGAGGAAGCCAGCTCAGGTATTGTGTCCCCTGGAAGGAAGGAGCATATACACAGCCAACATTACTCAAAGGGTAATTAGTGTCCAAGGAAGAAGTGCCGGAGACCCTAGGGTGCATTCTGGCTGGGGATGGGGAAAGGCTTCCTATAGGAGATGGCCCTTCTGTTGTCCCTAAAGGTCTTACAGGATTGAAAACAGAAGCTGGAGAAGGAAGCAAGCCAGGCAAAGTGAATCAGCTTAATCAGTTAATCAGACCTGTCACACCTTGACTTTGAGATTTATGCAGATGATAAAGATCTCCTTATAGTCCCTTCTTTGTTTCCAATTAAACTATGGCATTTTCTCTTTTATTCAGTTGTTAAACATTGATCTTGAGCCAGTGAAGACCTGATTCTTCCAAGGATTTGGGAAGTGGTGGAAATGGTAGTGCTGACCAGAAAGAGAGGTGGGCGGGGTCAGGTTTACGGTGAGGGTGCTCTGGGGAGCCCCGAGGCTGTGGTGTGGATGGAGGCCAGGTCAAAGCTAAGGCCAAAGCTTGGAGGTCGGACTCAGCCCTGTGGGGAATATGCCCTAAGGCTGCTATATGCCGATTTGCACCTTCTCCTCCATAACACTCATCCTGGGGTCTCGGGGACAGGACAAACTTCACTCCCTGGAAGCATCACTATTTCAGAGTGGTTCCAGGTCCAGAGAGGAGAAAAGAGACTCCTCTGTGTTGATCATTAGAGCCAGATTTCTATAGAAAAATTACTTTATTGGTTTTTATTTTATACTCACCCTATTTCCAAAGGGATTTGAGGTACCTTCTCATAAAAAATGGTATAACTATTTACACAGGCTGGTTAAAATGCAAATAAATTGTAAAGCTCAGAAGCCAGAAAAGGAGTAGGAAAGCTAATGGCCCAGTGAGCCGACCTCCACTGCCTCCACCCCCTCCCCACCCTTCGTGGGGTTTGGTGCTTTTGACTTTCCCAAGACCTCATAGCTGGTGGATCCCCTCTACAGATTAGCTGGGTCAGACACACCATACCTATTTCCTGGCTGAGCCACCAGAGAAGTTACGCAATGCTCTCGAGGTCCAATTAGGAGCACAGCTGGGGCCAGTGCTCAAAACATGGATTCTCTCTGTTCTTCCTACTTCCTTCCAAGAGTGTTTGTCAACAGACACAGAGGGTCCCCTGTCTTCAAGCTTCATGTGCCTCCCTGCACAGATATTCCAAAAGGGCTGCACTTAATTTGGAGTAAGTCTGCCAGTGAGGAAATGGGCATTTACATTTGTCACGTAAGGGCTATTGGGGTCCTTGATTTAATTCCTGAGGACATACCTCTCCGTATCTGAGAAATGTAGCCGGATGAGGTGTGGGTACACAACGGGGGGTGTCCTCCACAGGCACTGCACTGCAGCACGTCTGGTCCTTCTGGTCCGGATTGCAGGTTTGAGAGTAGGATGCAGCTTTCTCTTCCATGTTATCTGTTCATCCTCCCCGGGCATCCTTCTCTGCAATGGTCACTGGAAGTTCCACATATGGCCTCTTGCCGCAATCTGTTATGAGAATAACCGAGGATTCAATGCGACAAATATATCTTACTCTCCCCTTGGTCTGGCACAGGGCGAGAGCAGTGTGGGAGCGGCTGTGCTGTTGTACCTTTTAGGTCCAGTTCAGCTCTCAGTCTATCCACAAGGCAGAGAGACAAGCCAATGTCCGCAGAGGGACAGGCAGACTGAGAAAAAACACCCAGCTTTAAGTACACTATCATCTACATCATCTGTGAATCGTCCCATGGAGACTTTGGTCCATCAGGCTGGTGACCAATAGACTGGTGTCCTGGGTTCCTAGGCACACTTGAGGAGCAGGACACCCTTTCAGCGCTGCATGAATTCAGGGCCCACTTATCGTCAGAAGAATCCCAGAAGAAACAGAAATGAACATTTGTGCATTTTTTCATGTACTGAAATTATCTTTTTTTTTTTTTTCTTCTAGGGAAACAGCACTCCCACACCTTAAGGAAGGGAGCCACCACGGAGTGATATCGAATGCAAATCCATTCTAAGAAGGCTGTGGGGGCCACCTGGTGTCCGATGCAGACAGGGCCTGCTTCTAGGTGGCTGGGAGGGCGAGAGGCAGGGTTGGGGGTGAGGGGGTGAGAGCCTGATGCCTTCTTATCCATGTCAAAAACAGCACATCCGGAGGATTTGGAGGGGGTGGGGGTGGGAAAATCACCTTATGTTGTGGGAAGCAGATCAAAGCAGAGGAGACAATGTCTCTACAAGAAAAGGGTGACCAGAAAGTGCCGTCGATGAAGAAAGCCTGGGAGAGGTACAGGCCCGGCCCTGGATGCCAGGCTAGACTTCACGACTGTCTGGGTAGGTGCCTTCAAAGAAAGAGCGAAACCACTTGTTCGGCCTTCAGGCACCCATAGATACTAACGCTTCCTGGGTGTTATCTCTCTGGGTTTATGTTTCCTGAAAAATGTAGTCCCCATCGCTGGCTTTCTATGCGGAGCTGAAATAATTCATCAAATATTTGGAATGTGCAATTAAATATCTAATGCCAATGAGCAAATTACTAATGAAATAATCAGGGGCTTTTATGGTTTATAGTTTGGCTTGAATCTTAATTCTAAGTGGTTATTGATTCTAAATAGAGTCTGAGTTGCACAACATTAGGTATATGAAATGAGAAGGGGAAAGAAGGTTTGGGGGCTGTGGTGGTGGGCGCTGAGGGGCACTGATCCTCCTGTCGTTCCGCCAGCAGGTGCGGGAAGTGAAGGAATGCGTAGGGGGTGCCCTCTGTCCACCGTCAATAGTGGAATCGGGGAAGACACACAGAGGTTTGCTGTGGAGGCCCAGAGCCTGTGTCACACGCCTCCCGTGGTCGTGTTACAGCCCATCGCTGTATGATTACAGGCCAGTGAAATGCATGACACCACACCACGCGCCCTGGAGGCTCTGCCACACCAAACCCTAGGGATGAGAAGCTGTGGCTGGAATCCGGAGCTTCCAAGGCGGCCTTGCTCCTGTAGGCTGGGGGGTGACGATGGCAGTCTGGGAAATTTCCATGTGTGAGAGAGCAGGCTGCAAAGAAACCGGCACTGGACTATAGGTCTGGACTGGTGTGCATGGGGACAGAGTTCCCCATGGGGTACAGGGGTACATGGTTACTTTGGAGGGGGGCCAAGATACAAATGAATGTTTCCAGCAACGTTGTTGAAAGAAGTGTAAGCCACTTCGACAGCAACTTTTTTCAAATGCCTTTCTCCTTTTGTACGGTAAATAAACTGCTAATCAAACACTGAATTTAAATATTGAAGCAGGTTCCTTCAGATATCTTCTTGACAGAGAAGCGGAGGCCACTAGAAGGTATGAAAAATAATGCAATTTCATTTTTCTAAGAAATACCTTTTCACCAATCTTATTTCTCCCATTCTATATTTAATAAGATGTATCATCACTGTTACAAAGAATAATCATCCCTGTGGCCCTTAATTATTTATTCCATGCACACCCTATTCCAGGAACTTCATCACACATGCTAGGTCACGTAATCTTCACAAACAACGCTTTGGGATATGTATTAGTATTGGTATTAGCATTAGTATTAGTATTATTAGTAGTATTAGTATTGTCTCTGTTTCATGGACAAGGAAATTGAGACTTAGAGACTTTTAACAACTGGTTTTATGCAGCTACTCAGTGCTGGGGTCAGCAGTGACTTTCCCCATGCTACCACTCGTCGTAGTAGGTGGTCACTCAAAACAAACCAACAAACAGGGTGGGGATAGCCTCACCCAGCACTCAGACTTGTTCCTGGGCAGATTTTCAATCAATACAAAAACAGCCAGTTGAGAAGTCATGTCTTGGGGCTCTTTTGAAGACAGAAATACCAAAGGAAATGAGATGAAGCAGAGGCTGAGCTCCGCCGAGGCAGACCTGGACCCCAGACCCCCCGGCTACTCTGCTGGCCTTCCCTGGCTAACGATGAAGGAGGGGCTGGCCTCCTGGCTGGACCTGCTCCAAGCCGGGCCAGGCCAGAGAGGAAGAGCCGGCTGCCCTTCCCCAGCCCTCAGCAGCATCTGGGAACAGGAGGGATGGATGAGCCACATACAGCTCAGGAGTGATTTAAACACTCCTCCAGCACAAAGAGGAATCTTGGATTTCATTAATTAATACATCAATAGAAGCCAATGGAGAAAAACATGTCTTGTTATCTGGTTTCTCAGATGCTAGACATGGGCTCATTAGCCTTAAGCATATCAGCCCGATAACACTATTTATTCCATACAGAATAATGATCTACTTTAGGGGATACTGCAGTGAACCGAAAGGCCGAGTCCATCCATTATCACGGCTCGCCCACACGCGCGTGTACATCACTGCATCCTCCGTGAGAATGGCTGGCACGTGGCACACAGCTCCTCACAACAGATCTGCAGAGGTGAGGGTCCGCCACCTGGCCAAGGTCACACACTGATTATGAGGCAGAGTTGAGACTCAACACAAACACCCACCTGGTAGAGAAGGGAAACCAGCAATAGGAAAGGAAAAAGCAGGCAGTCAACTCACATGGACTTTTATCACTGACCATTGTCTAATAAGGCTAAGCAAGTAAACAGATCGTGCCATTGCTGTTATTTCTGTTTTAAATTACCTACTCTGTTTAATGACAGTGTCCTCAGAAGGGGCCTTTAGAATTACAATGCAATCCCTAAACCAGTCAGCCTCCTTAGCCAATATGCAAACATAAGCATAATGCACATTGTTTGCTCAGGCCCACACGAGGCTATCTGAGATGCTAAGGGCCCCTCATATAGAAAGCAGCCATCAGTTAAATGATGATCCTATTACCGGGCAAGGGGCTTTTCTAAGCGGTGCTGAGAGGTGGCTGGTGGGCAGGATTTACTGCTCCGTGTCACTAGGTCTGCAGTTCTGGGATCGTAAACGTGGGGTAACACAGCTGCAGGGCAGGAGACCTGTAGGAAGATCTGCTTCCGTGGTGCCTGCAACTTCATCCTCTCCTGCCCTTTTTGATCTTGGAAATTCCAAAAGGGCTCCCGATTCACCAAACTAGACAGACCGTGGGGCCAGTCAGCCATCTCTCTATCAACTGGTCAACCCCTCAATAAGCACCTACTGACCCCTCCTCCCCATGCTGGGTACCCCGAGGATACACAGGAAGAGTGAGCCAAGAGCCTGCTCCCTGGAGCTCTTTCAGTGCAGGGAGGCTGGTAGAGCCAGACCAACTGTCATCAGGTGCTGAGCCAGCCATACTGCTCAGATCAGAAGTGACTTAGGAGCTCAGAGGAGCAGAGACCACTGAGGCCCACAGGAGCCAAGGAGGGTCCCCAGGAGAAGGGAAGGGTGTACACCAAATCTTGAAGGGCTGCTGGGGGGAGACAGCATAGACAAGAAAGAGCTTCTTGGGGTGGCTGGCTTTGAAGACACTGATTTGGGAGCAAGTAAAGAAATTAAGCATGTGGGCCTGGGGACCCAGGTAACGAGGCCTGAGTTGTTGGGTGGCAAAGAGCCCTCCCTACGGCAGGGATAGGAGCACCTCCACAACCACACAGACCACTGCAGGGGAAAAACCTCCTTTACAGAAAGGAAGGAAAGACATCTAAGAAGAGAGTTTGTTGCCACCTTGGTAATGGGCCTTTAATGGTTCTGGCCAGTGGAACCTGGTCAGTTCTGTGCAGGGCACCAGGGGCTGTTTGGGTGTCACTGAAAGTGCTATATACGGCCCAGTGATTACTCCGCAAAGGCACAAATACTGATTCAGCCCAAGGAAAGCCCCATGGTGTTTAGTTGTGACGCTCTACACCCCTCGCTGCCCACAGAAGGCAGCCCTCAGTTCTACTCTGGACAGTAAGAGGAACGCAAAGCGCCCTTCCCTGAGGACGCAGCTGCGGGAGGGAGCATAGGTTATAGGAGACATTAAAAATAATTCTTTTTCAAATTAATAAAACGCAACAGTCCACACTCAAGACCAACAGCTTGTAAAATTGGATTTCTAAAAGATGTAAGGGAGAGGAGGCCAACACCGGTCAGAAACAGCAAGCCAGAACTCAGGAAGGAGGGGTACGGGCAGAGCCGGCCCACGAGGCGTTCACCGTGTCTGCCAGGCTGACACCAACCTGGTCACTCTGTTGCGGACAACAGTTCCTAAATCCCACCAACCAGAAGGTGCTGAGTGGTGTGAGGGAAGCGAGGGTCTCTACTGCCCTCACCCCTTTGGGCCCCGATGTTGGAGGGTGGTGGGCAGAGCCTGAGGCCCTGTGTCTGCGGCCATCACAGTAAAAATCACTGCAGTTCATTCTGGCCTTTGAGATGGGATTCCTTAAAAATGTTGATTTATTTCTCTATCTCCTCCAAGAACCTGAGCTTCCACACAGGAAGGAGCCCGGGGTAAATATCTATTACAGAGAAAGTTCTTAGAGGACATTTGGAGATTGGACTAAGGTCAGTGTCCTTACTCTGTCACCGAACCCTGAGACAGCAGGCACAGCAGCTCCTCAGCATGTCCCCTCCTCACCGAGACTCAGGGCCGGCAGCTTGCTCTGTCCATCAAGCATACATGGTCACAAAGAGCAGCATCCCTGGGCTATAGCCAGGCCTGCTCTGGAGCACACGGCGGCCCCTGCAGAGCTCCCTGGGCACAGCTAAGCCTCCCCTCCTGAGAGGACCAGTGAGCCTGGCCCATAGAAAGTCTCCCCTTCTGCGGCTGAACCCTGGCATTGGTCACCGTCCTCTACAAATTCACCCCCCTTAGCTCCTGTCCTGTTCAAACCACGGGGCTTGACTAGAGGGGCAACTCTGAGGAGATTTCAATCTCTCAACGTAATGAGCAGGTTATGGGTTTCCTGAGAGGGGAAAGACAAGCATCGTGTCTGCTAAGTGTCGGTCGGGGTGCAGGCTGTGTAACTTGGGAGGTCTTCGTCATTGACAGCATTAGTGAGGCAGATTAACCCCATGCAAGCAGGCCCCAGCCTGACCTCATGTTCCACTGACCCCAACCTTGACCTTACCTTCCACTGCCAAATTTCTGGAAGGAGCCCATCCACCTCCTACATCAGCCTTCCTCTCCCTCTTGGGCAGGATGCACCCCTGCCCAGCTTGTGCAGCCCTGTGGCCTGTTCCTCCAGCCCAGCGAGCTGCCCCTGAGCGTTTACTGCTGGCTTCACAGCACCAGCCCAGCAGCATTCAAGGTAACCTCTTCTGAGTTCCCTCCTCAGCAATTTCTCTTCCCTGCCCCACCCGATGGCCTTGTCTCTCCAGGGAGCCTCCAAACTCTCCAGGGGTGGGATTGTCCTCTCTCTCCCCTGTGTCCCTCAGCGCCACGCACAGACGATGCACACGATAGACGCTCAGTGCATACATAGCAACCAGAGTCAAAGCGGCTGCAAAGTGACCAGCCCGCCTCAGGAAGGGAAGGCCATTTTCCTGCTACAAATGATGAACCATTTGCTATCGAGAATGACTGCTCCGCCCGCAGCTCCGGAGGTAGAGGAGGCAGAGGCACTCTGAGGCCACGGCACAGCCCGAGAAGGCAGAGCGGAGCTCCGCGCAGGAGCCCCCAGTGTTCGCGAGGCTCCGGCGCAGAGACTCTGTCCGCCCGGCTCTATTCTTAGCAGCGCTCACAGCCGGTACCCGGAGAAGCCTGGCTGCTCTGCAGCGTCTGGCTTTCTCGGTCCGGCCTTCGGCGGAGCCTTCTGTTTCCGCCTTCAGGTACGTGCTGCGTGCGTTCCTGTCCTCGCATCAGGATGGATGGGGTGGGCAGGCGCCGTCTGGGCGAGGTGCCCAATCCTCAACTCACTCAGCTCCTCCATCTCCCCCCGCCCCACACCCAGTGATCTGGGCCTTTGTGTTCTATTTACAAGACTCGGCTGCCTACACAGATCACCGAGGTCTCCTTTCCCTCTCCGAGGTGACTTGCCTCCATCATCCATCGGGACTAGAGTTCCCTTGGGCTCCAGGTGGAATGGAGCAGAGACCGGCCACAACAAAGAACGTCCTGGAAGCCATGGTCAGAGCCAGTCGCCCACTAGGGTGCACCTGCTGGACACAGAGGCTTCCTGGCACCTCGTGGCGGTGCAGGGACAAGCCCACCGAGACAGTGCTCTCCACCCGAGTCTGTACTACAAGCAGGACCTACACAGCCTTCCTTCCATCCACTTGGTCTCAGCCCAGCCCAGGAAAGACTTGGAATGGGCACAGTTTGCTCTTGGATTCCTCCATCTCTCCATCATTTCACCCACTCACTTGTTCATTTATAGTCCTTCCTTCATTCAACATCTATACGTTTACGTATTTCGCTCCTGCCTTGGTTTGGGTTCGCTTAAAAAGCAGATTCTTGGTGAGACAAGGACATGGGTGCAGGTAGTTCATTAAGAGGATCCCAGGAAATACACTTGAGGAGTGGGGATGTGAAACAGGGAAGAGAGGAAAGCCAGTACCAGTGCAGTGACGGGCCAGTGATGAGCAGGTTGCTGCTGCAGGCAACTGGGGCTCAGTCCAGGGGAGGGACCTCTGAGGACTATGGAGAACCCAGTGCTGGTATTTATTCCCTGCCTCTCTTCTCCCATTGAGGGTTGTTTCTCTGAGGCATTAAATCCCCAGCACTGTCAGGAGTCCCTGCAGCTGGGCACACGCCTATGGTTCTTTATGCGGGGAAGCTGTCAGAGGCTGGGAAGTCTCCCCCACACCACGGCTGCAGAGAGTGAGCCAAGGGGATGAGGGCAGGGCATTAACATGAGCTACGGCTCCACGGTGGTGCTTATCTTGCAGAACTCGATTGGATGCACACCGACGCCAGGCGCTGTGTTAAGGCTTTTAAAGATACGCCATTCTGGCTCTGAACCAACTTCATTACCGAATTGGCCAACCAGACCGGCACTAAGGTCTTAGCCTGGGCACAGACCCCATCTTGGCCAGGGAGGTTCTTTTTCCAATCAGATTCACGCAGCCAATAACGAAACCGATTCCGAGACTGGAACAGCATAAGCTTTATTCAATGGCCAAAGAACGGAGAAGCGGGAACTTAGTTCACAAATCAACTTCTCAACCCAGTTCCGGTGGAGACACCAAATGTATAGGAGGGTTGAGGTAAAAGTGAGGGGACTGGAAAGAGTGGAAGGAATGAATATTCATGAGTTATCTGAGAACAGGGGTGTCATTTGGACCTGGGAGTGATGCAACTCTCCCTTCAGGCCTTGATGGGCTTTTCCGGTTGTTGTCATGGCAATCGTCAACTGTCATGGCGCCTGTGGGTGTGTCATTTAGCATATGCTAATGTATTTCAATGAGCTTATAATGAGGCTCAAGGTCTACTGGAAGTTGAATCTTCCACCATCTTGGACCTAGTTGGTTCTAACCCTTCTTGTTTTTTTTCTTTGCAGCTTCCTTCTGAAATTTAGATAAGAGTTATTGGTGTCTATTCAAGGGAGGGGCAGGAGTATAATTCTGGGGTGACAGCCTTGGTAACGGCTTGCCATTTATAGCCAACTACATTTTTGATGGTTTGAGTAGTTTCTTTCCAGAAACTTAAAATGGGAGAAGGTGTGGTTATGTTGAACCAAAAGTCAGGAAGTCTGTCTTTTAAACCTGGGTCATTTACATGATGGAACCAGGAAGCTTACATGAGGCTTCCATCATGGTTCACCATGGATCCAGGAATGAACCAGCCCAGGCCACTGCCCTCAAATGAACGAGTCCAGTTTAGGTGGAAGCAAACAGATCCCACCATGACAGTACAGGACACTGCAGTGAGTCCTGAACTCTTGTCCAGAGTTTTGTGCTTTGGGAGCCCAGAGAGAAATAATTGTCCCAGAGTTGGATAGGGAAGGCTTAGTGGAGGAGGTGAGATACTCAATTTTTGCCATTGTGGACTGTTATCATCAACCACCTCAGAAGATTCCTTCTGTGGGCTACGGTTTTAATTTTCATCTGTAAGTCTTCCTGGCGTGTAGCGCGGTTTGTTTCCTTACCAGCCAGCCTAACTTCTTTCAGCAACAGACTCTGTCAGTCCCGCCCTGATCTACATGACAATGAGAAATACGGAAAACACAGTGGGGCCATCCTATGCATACCGGCCTATAGACACCTCATCCTTGAACCCCTCGTCCTGCTTTTCTAGCTGTGGTCTTCCTGACCTGTTTTCTAGTTGCAGAACCCACCAGAAATCTTTGGATCTCTGCTTTGGGGCTTATTGACCCTTTCTCCGAGAACCTCCTCCCCCACTCTCCCTTAGCCCCTCACATCCAAATCCTATTCCTCATTCAAGGCCCATCGCCTCACCTCCTAATGCTTCCCCTAGAAGTGGTTGCTCTCTCTAATTCTCTGTTCCCACTGTTCTTAGGCTCAATCACATCCACTTTGATGTGCATGACTGAATCCCTGAGGGTGGAATTGCAGACACAGATGAACAGGCCATCAAGAAGCTATCTGTGGAAGGAGACTTGTCCCAGAACTCAGACTAGTGCAGTGCACACGTTACTGCAACTTTTCTGATTTGGGTCCTTTGTAAGGTCATCGAGCAGCTGTGAGTTCCCTGCAAGCAGGTGAGCCTGTCTGGCTCACAGTAGCACGGCCAATGCCTAGCACACACCTTAGACCTCATACATGATCACTGAACATTGAGTGAATAAAAGCTTCTCCCCAGATATGAGACAACTAGTCCGCATAAAGCACTGTTACTATGCTTTGTCTGACCATAAGGGGTTAAGGTAGCACATTCTGGAATCAATGAACTCTTCCCTCTGGGGTTACAATCCTACTTCAATAATTACAAAAGCACAACAACAATCTCTAGATATCTCTCTGTAAATATTGCTTAGATAGCCCTTGGATACAACAGTGTGTTTATTTTCTCTGGGGCAGAAAATCCTGCGCCTCTCTGAGCTCTCAGCTTTCTTGTCTCTTGAATGGGTATGCTGGACACAATAATCTCTCAGATTTCTTCCTGCACTAATGTTCAATGAGTCTAAATGTAAAATGTTGCTGGTTGATGACCTGAACTGGAACATTAGTCTTGCTTTCCAACGTTTTCAGGGGAGACAAGATATTTTAACTCTCTGGTATCATATAGAAGCATCCCTCACCCCTCTCAAGAAGAGCAGACAATGAATGGAAGGCAGGGTGCAGGTCAGGCCATCGTCATTGCTGCCAAGTGCCCTCCCACTTCCTCATCTGGCTCCTGGCTCCTGGCTCCGCCTGGCCAGACCTGAAGCCTCCCATTCCTTTCCTCAGGTTGGGAGGACCTAAGTGCTGGGGGAATAGGTCTTCTGAGAGGGAAATGATTCACACCCCAGCAGAGCAGGCTCCCAGCCACCTGCTCCCACCACCCTCTGGGCCCTGGGGGCATAGAGGCATGACCTGCAGGGGCTCAAGTCTCCCTGGGTGGATCTATTACATGCATTAAAATAATTTACACTCAGCCCTATAAAGAGTTTAATTCGTCGTGCCATCATCTATTCCAGAAGTGTTCCTCTTCATCGTGAATTATTTTTGAAGTATTTATGTAGACCTCACCGAAAATCACCCCAGTCAGCAAACTGAGAAATGGAATGACATTAAGAGGAGGCATTGACCCCAGGGTCACAGGCATGAGTGTGGCCAGGGTCAACAGGGTGGGAGAGAGAGCTGGGGTGGCTGCAGCAGATGGTGACCAGGCTGTCGGGCTCTGTCCTCCCTGCCCACACCTTGGCATGGGCAGGGCACATGTATTTTTCATATGAGTGGCTGTGGTAATAACTGATGTGTGTAGCGTTTCTGTTTGCAAAGCACTTCCCCATGTTCTCATGTGTGACTCCCAGTTAGCAGCCTCTTTTACAGATGAGGAAACTGAGGCTCAGAGGGACAAAGACATGGGCACAGTCTAGCAGATACAGACTTGGAACCATGTTTCCTGATTGAAGCTACCCACTTGGTAATGTGAGTCCTTTTGTAGAGCTTGGGATGCTGGTCTCAGATGAACCCAATGCACGGGGATATCAGACCAGTTTTATCAATGCAGTGGACTGCCTGCCCCTCCGCCCACCCACAGACACATACCCACACACTACAGGTAAGAAGGACCACAGCCGAGTTCTCAAGGACACTGCTGGTCTGACATTGAGTTTAGTCAATATTCTTCTTTGTTTGGGGGCCTCATTTCTGGAGACTGCTGAAAGAACTTCTTTTTTAAAAGCTAACAAAATTTCCACAACATGCCAGTGATTATTATCAAAGATAATTGGGCTGGGAATTTTTATTTATTCAATAAGTAATTATTTAAGGTCTTACTCTGTACAAGGTACTACTTGCACCACAGCTCTGACTGGTCCCTGATCTCAGGAAATTTACAATTCCAGTAAGGAAAGCAGGCCATAAGCATATAAACCAAGGGGTAAACAAGGTATTTCTAGGGAGTAATTAATTACTGCCACAAGGAAGATAGAAATAAGATGATAGACTGTGGTGTAGTACAGAGGCCAGGAACACATGGATCCAGTGGTGACAGAAAGCTTCTCTGAGTGACATCTGAGTAGAAACCTAAGAAAGGGAAGGTGCCCAGCTTGGAAAGGGCAAGAGGAGACAAGTGCAAAGGCCCTGGGGCAGGAATGGTTTTGGCAAGCCTGAAGTACAAAGAGCCATGTTGACTAGAGAGGGAGGGTATTGAGGGAGAGATGTAGCATGAAGTTAGAGAGGTTGGCTAAGTCAGATTATGTAGGGCCTCAAAGGCCAAGGTAAGGAGTATGGATTTTATTCTAATGTAAGAGGAAGCCACTGGAGGGCTCTAAGCAGTGTAGTGACGTGTACTGATCTGTTGAATAAAAAGTTGATTGAGTTTCATGATTCCTCAGAAATTTAAACACAGAATTACCCACTGATCCAGCAGTTCCACTCCTAGGTATATGCCCCAAATAATTGAAACCAGGTTCCCAAATACTTGTACACGAATGTTCATAGCAGTACTATGTGATATAGCCAAGAGGTGAAAACAACCCAAATGTCCATCAATGGATGAATAGAAAAACAAAATGTGGTATAAACATACAATGCAAAATTATTCAGTCATAGAAAGGAATGACATACTGATACATGCTACCAAATGGATGAACTTCGTAAACATTGTGCTAAGTGAAACATGTCAGACGCAAAAGGTCACATATTGTATCATTCCATTTATATGAAATATCCAGAATTGGTAAATCCATGGAGACTTTGCATATTGCTGGGGAGAGGGGTATAGAAAATTACTGATTAATGGGTGTGGGGTTTTCTTTTGGGGTAATAAAGATGTTTGGGAACTTATATAGCCAATGGTTGGGCAACATAATGAATGTACTTAGTAAATGCCACTGAATCGTAGACTTTAAAACAGTTAATTTTATATAAGTGAATTTCACCTCAATAATATATATATATATATATATTTTAATTTTTAAAAAAGAAGTTGCTATTCTTGGGCACATGGATCCTTCCATGTCATTCCAGACCAACGCCCTGGACACCAAAGTCCTGCAGGACCCCTTCTTTAAATGCCTGTGAAACCTGGGCCCTCAAACACCTCACTGTGGGGTCCCCCATTTCAGGGCCATCTTTTTGAATAAGGCTCTGTCGACCTGCTGGCAGTCAGCAAATCCTCTGGCCCAAAGAAAGGGCTTTCTCTGACCACTAATCTAACGGGACCCCCACCTCCCCCGCTTTCCAACAAATCACCGAGCGGACGGGGTGAGAAGCCGGGGCAGGGACCCTCCTTGCGTCTCCTCTGCTGGGTCCCCAGAACCTGGCACAAATGGTGACCCGCTCTTCCCAGAAACGCCCCCGCTCCACCCTCCAGTGCCACTGGGCCCCGATTTCTGGTAACAGCAATGATTCTGAGGAGGAAATGGGCAGCAATTTGGGAGGAAAACACAGTTCAGGTGTCAATAATTTAAAAGATAAGCGGCATTGATCCCTGTCCGCGGTAAAGGCATGAGCAGCCGGCGCCTTGCAGGACCCGCGCGCCCTCCTTGGGACCCGAGTCCACAGCGAGCCCCGTTGGAGCATCTGTCCCCTTCCTCGCCAAAAGAGAAGCCCTGGGGACCGGGAGCTCGGAGACCAAGCCTCGGCGCGGGGGGCCTTCTCCCCTCCGGCCAATGCTCCTTTGATCCCTCAGGGGCGAGGGGCTGAGTCAGAGGCCGGGTTGCGGGGTCCGCGCCGAAGAAACCAGCCCCCGACCCGCGGCGGCACGGAGACCCCGGGCGCTCCCACCTGGCGCCGCGCCCGCTCGGTGCCCGCCCGGCCCGGGCGCCCCTCTCCAGGAGCGCTGCCCAGTGACCTGCTCCATCAGTCCGCCAGGTCTCCCGGAGGAAAGAAAAAACATTGAAAATGAAACCCTACCCAGCGGAGAGCTTCCACGTTGGGCTGGTTTTCTGTTTGGGGGTTCCCGATGCTCCCCCCAGCTTGGGCTGGAGAGAAGCACAGTTGAGTGCCGGTCCCGGTCTCTCAGGGTGCTCTCCCTGCACCCCGACAGAAAGGCCCACCGAGCCGGGTGAAGCCCACCCGCAGTTACTTTTATTGATTTTCTGGAGATCTGGCAGCCAAAAGTAGAGGCGTGGTGCGCAGTGGAAAGAGGCCAGGCGACGCAAGGCAAACAAACCTCCCGAACAAAGGAGCGCACCCAGTTTAGACATCCCGGTCTGGGGATGTCTAAGTTGGGTGCGCTCCTTTGTTCGGGAGGTTTCCAAGCCATTCGAGGGAACCTGCCACCAAAAATCGCTTGTGAACAAAGAAAACGGCAGGGACTGACCCAAGGTATGAGGAGCAATTTGTGCGGGCTTCTGGTTTCGCTTTCTCAGCGTGCATCGTTGTTTTTTAAAAACGTGACTTCTAACCCTCAACCCTCTTTCTCCCACTGCCCGCCCTTTCTGGGAGAGGCAGTGAGATTGACACACTTCAGACAATTCACGGCAGCCAACTTCCTGTCCGGCCCCATTTCTACTGAGAAACCCTCCCTCCACCTCTCTGGGGTACAGGTAACTGGATTGATGGAGCCTCCTTCACGGCCTCTCCCAGCCAAACTTCTCATAACCCAATGCATAAATAATCACATGTTTTATAAATAGCTGTGGACAAGAGGCTGTAAAACAACGAAGATATATTTGTGCCTTTATGTCCTAGAAATATTTTCTAAAACGACTGTTTTATTTGGTGTGGGTTGAATGGGGGCGTGTGTATACATAACAATCCCCGAAGTTTTCCCCTGCTGCCCACCTCAGGTCAGACCAGCACTATTGTTAGCAAATTGATAAGGTTCCATGGGCAAGCTTTATTCGTTCTGACACGAGCCTATGACACTTTATAAAAAGAAGTAATCCAGAACAATCTCTAGGTAATTAACACCTAGATAAACAAACATAAATTTCTATATTGCATTTATTTGGACTACCACTCAAATATGCGTGAACCATGCTTTTTTAATTAAAAGATAAATCCATGTGACACTTAGCCTCAAACTTAATTATTCAGCATAGTATAATAAAAAATAGAGCCCATTAAATGTGTCTTGCACTGTATTTCTGTATTAACAGCAAAACAGTTCGGTCTGGGATCATTTAAATTTTCCCCCTCCTCTTTGCTTTTGATTTCCCTGTTCACAAAAGCCCTTCCTCTCCCTTCCTGCCTCCCTCCCTCCCTCCATCTTTCTCTTGTCTCTTAACACCAACAGGTGATGAGATTAAAACTCTTCACAAGCCCCTACGTGGAATGCTCAGCTGGGCGACATTTTTAATATCGCATTACACTATGAATTTTTTTCCTTCCCCATGGAAACATACCTCTAGTTCTGTGGAATGGGACCAGCCCCTCTATCTTGAAAAGGAGATCACAATATTTAACATTAATTTCCTTGGTATTGTGCTTACAATACACCAGGTGAGGTTCTCATAATATACTGTTACAACACGAATGTTCAACAGAGAAGGGGAAGTGTGCAAACCCCAAACTACAAGAGACAGCAGAGTTACCATCTTTATAAAAGTTTCAGCACAAAATAGTACCTTAACACTGACTTTCAGCAGCTCAGCAGTTTCCAGCTGCCAGGAAGAGAAATTCACATCTCAGGCATTCCCCACCCAGTCGAAGTAGAAACAGAGATCCATTGGGTCACTCAGCAAGGGTATATAAACAATGACCACGTGCCAGGCATTGTGTGGAGTGCTGTGTGCACCTTGTCAACTTTCACCCTTACAGCAAAGGTGCTGTGGCAGAGAAGATTGGAACCCAAGTCTCGAGTTAGCAAAGCCCATGCTCTGAGCCCCTTGGCTTCCCCGATTGGCCTCATACTGGCCTCCTGAGTTAAGGGCAGCAATAGCTTGGTTCCTCCCAGACATGTGCCTTTAGAGGGAGTGGCCTTGGACCCAGGTTGACCAACCATTCAGGTTTGTCCAGGACTACCCCGCTTTTAGCACTGCAAGTTCCACGTGCTGGGAAACCCTTTAGTCCAGGGAAATCAGGATGTTCACCATCCTATGTACACTCCTCCAGCAAATAGTGCTGCTGCCACGGTGGCCAAACCTATCGACAAAGGGATAGACTGGAGCCATACAAAGACCTCGAATTGGGACCAGGAGACTCCCAGCCACTCCTTCCCAGAAAACTGAGACCCCTGGGTGTGATCTATGACTGATGGTTCTCTGAGATCCTGTAAATCTGTTGAAGAAGGCATTTGGATCACGCTACATCGACTCCTATCTTGCTGACTTCTGAACAAGCCAGAAAGCCATGCATCTGCAGAATGCACTCCGTTTCAATGCTCAAGTGGGTTCCTAGCCGGTGTCAGTTTCAATAACAGTCCTTGGAAGCTGGTGGTACCTAGCTTGCTGTCTGTGCAGCTCGTAACATAGTTATCCACTACTATCTCATTTAATCCCAGTAAGAGCCTTGCTGTGGGCACCATTTTCCACTTCACAGGTAAAGAAGCAGATCTGGGGAGGTGGAATGACCTGCTTGGATCCCACAGCTCAGAGAGGTGGAGACAGGCCTCCCGAGCCCCATCACACCCACACGGCCTTTGCACATGCTGCTTCGCTAGCTGGCATGCTCTCCTTCATAACTCAGTTCATTGTCACCTCTTAGGGAAGTCTTCTGTGACATGAAAAATCCATCTTATCTCTGAATCTCCTCTTCCGGATGTGTTACATTTATTTGTGGGATTATCAGATTGAAATCTATTTTCTCCTTAGTGATCTGTGGGCATGATCTCTGACTCACCTGTGTATCTCCAGCCCATAGCCTGATGCCTGGCACACAGTAGGTCCCCTGTAAACTTTCATCAAACAAGTGAGTAGAATAACATCTAACCCCAAGACCAACTCTTTTCCCCCAGCACCCCACTCTTTCCCTATCTGCCCCCAAGACCCTGAGAATGGCAAGAAAGTGGTTAAAATACTGATTTTTCAAATGAGGAAATTGGAAAACAAAAAGTTTAAGACATTTGTCCAGGATCATTTTATCTGAAGGGGGTAAGTGTGGAGGAATCATGACCACCTGACCACCAGGGAGACTCTTCCAAAACACAGGGGGGTTTAATGTACAGTGTTTTGTGTATGTGAAATTAATCTCAAATTTATCCATAACTTATTATACAACAATGGCGACAATATCTAACATTTGTAGAGTCCTTTATAAACCTACATATAATTTCCCCTACGTTATTGCATTTAACTTCATAACTTTACAGGTAATGATCAATGAACTCAGAACAGCTAAACTGTTCAAGATCAAGTAGCCAATAAGTAGTTCAGGGTTCAGATTTAAGTCAGGACACCTCAATCTTGTAATTCTTTAAAACGGACTGATCTGCCAATTGTCTGTGACTATAGAAGAGCTCAAAATATTTTGATGGAAATACATATTGAAGCTTCTTAAAAAGGCCTCTTTCCAGTTTTATTTTTATTTTGTAACAGCTTTATTGAGATATAATTCACATGCCATAAAATTCACCCTTTTAAAGTATACAACTCAGTGGTTTTTAATATATTCAGAGTTGGGCAACCAGCATCGCTATCTAATTTTAGAGCGTCTTTATCTCTGAGAGAAGAGAGCTCCTCCCCCTCAACCATCAGTCACCCCCATCCTCCCCTCCCCACAACCCCAGCAACCACAGGACTGGCTTCTTTAGTGACTGGCTTCGTCAACCTAATGCAGTGTGTTCAAGGTTCATCCACGTTGCAGCCTATGTCAGTGCTCCATCCCTTTTCACGGCAGAATAAGAGTCCATTCTTGACAAAACGCTATTTTAAAAAGATACATGCCTCCTAATGTTCATAGCAGCACCATTTACAGTAGCCAAGACATGGAAACAACCTAAATGCCCATCTACAGAGGCATGGATAAAGATGTGGTGTGTATGCATATACAATGGAATACTACTCAGCCATGAAAAGGAATGCAATAATGCCATTTGCAGCAACATGGATGGACCTAGAGATGATCATACCAAGTGAAGTAAGTCAGACAGAGGAAGGCAAAGATCATATGAGATCGCTTACATGTGGAATCTAAAATACGACACAAACAAACCTATTTATGAAACAGAAACAGACTCACAGACATAAAGAACAGACTTGTGGCTGCCAAGTGGGAGGGATGGATTGGGAGTTTGGGGTTAGCTGATTCAAACTATTATGTATAGGATGGATGAACAACAAGGTTCTACTGTTTAGCGCAGGGAACTATACTCAATATCCTGTGATAAATCATAATGGAAAAGAAAAAAAAAATCCCTTCTGTGGATAAACCACATTTTGATCATCTATTTATCACACAGTTTTTAAATACACATTTTGAACCAATATGTGAAATTCAGAGACTTCCCCCAAAATCCAGGTGTCAGGTGTCTCTTACAAAGTCAGAAGCCCTGATGCCGCCTTCTTTGTGGTGATGAGGAGCTGGGATCCCCCATGGCCCCTGAGACTGCCCCTCTCCCAGTTTCTACTCTCCTCCTCTCGCCACTGAGGCATCCTGCCTGGCCCCTGGAGGCACTTGGGATCGGGATCCATCATGTATGCGGAGTTACGGCCCCTTAATCAACCTTCCTTCCCTGATGGGTTCATTTTCTGATCCTTCCATAACTCCTCATAACTCACCTTTGCTGTTTCTTACAAGGGACTCTCCGGACTGCTAAAGATTTCATTCAAGTCATCTGCTCCCATCCAGGGACACCAACAGTCTGGCCTCCTGAAAGAAACCTGGTGACTTACAAATTCCTGTATCGTGGCTGGATGCCTTTGCTTGCAACATTTCAGTGGGCCAACCTATTCCAGAGCTACAGCATGCACCATGCAAGCTCGGTTTTGAAACCAGACCACCACCGACAACAAAAAAAACAAGTCAAAAAGCAAGCCTGCACATCAAGTGTGGGGAACACACTCCAAACCTTCTCAGATCGGTGGCAGAGTTCTGTTTCTCAGCAGCCCAGATACCGTAGACTTTATTATTCTTTGTTCTTTTTTCCTTTGCTTCTGGAAAAAGAATTCATATTGTCCTCTGATCATTCAGAGGGAAAAAACTTCCTTGCATTTAATGATTTTTTTAAAAACTTGCTACCAGTAAAGGGAAATAATTGATCCCAATGCCTTAAGTGTCTTGTATAATTGCTAGTATATGAGGAGCATTGGTATTTGCATAGGTATTACCTCAATAAAACCCATGTCTGCAAGCTTTCAAAGAAACATAGTTCACAAATGCACATGGGCATACACACACACACACACACACACACACACACACACACACAGATACACGTGCTATTTGTACTGCACAGAGATACTTTTTTGAAAAAGCACCAGGTTATGGGAACCATCCACCCAGGATACTGCAGGGCTTTTTGTAAGAAGTGGGGTTTGACCAAGTCTTACCGAAATCTGATAAAGCTGAAAAAATATGTTTCCCTCCTCCTAGTAAACATATGTGAATAGGAAAAGGGTTTTTTTGTTTGTTTTTTTTTTCCCCAGAGGTAGAGGTTTTATTGCGTAAAACACTGGATAAAACTGGACTGCTTCAAAGACATTTTATTCTAACAGCAGAAAGAAAACAGTCATTGCTGAAAAAACAACTTTTAATACTTTCTATACCAGAATAAAGTTCTGTCAACTGATGTATTATAATAATAAATAATGACCAAGAATAAACTTTAAATACAAAGTTTTCTACTTGTTACAAGCATAGCAACAAAATCCTCTACTCTATTGATCTCAGATTTCCTCCAAGATAGATTTTTTTTTCTTTGTGTAGGAATGTAGACAGTATTATGACCAGCATCACAGACTACAGAAGTTACAGGGAAAAAACTTGACATGTTTAGATATGAGAACCTGATGACATTCAGAAACTGACACTGCATCACTGCGGCTGTCACTTGTTTGTATTACAAGTTACAAATGTTCTGGAAAGAAGGCCTGTGTCAGAGGGGAAATAAGGACGGTAGCACTGGACAAAATGGAATCAACACACACGCCACAAAGAAGAGGGGATGTTCCCAGTGTCACAAACAGAATTATTGCCTGTCGCATCTCACGATGCTCCAAAGACACAAAAGGAAACCGAAAGAGCGCCCAAAGTGCTAGAAATGGAATGTGGCTCTCGTTTTTTTCCACTTTTTTTTCCTCTTTTTTGCTCTTTTTACTTTTTTTTCTTCTTTTTTATATTTTTCTTTGCTAAGATACCAAAGGCAGGGCAAACACACAGAAAGCAAGCGACTGGCACAGTCACCAAACACAGTAGTGCATTTAAAATCCTAAAGCTTACTACAGTCGGAAAGTTTTCAATAACATTTCGGTCCTTTCTCTAGGATCATAGAAACAGTTGCATTAAGTTTATCAACTCGATTTAAGTAAGGCAGTGAGAACTATTCTAGAAAAACAAGAAAGCAGCTTGCTCTATGCCAGATGGGTCCACGTTGTACAGCGACCACGTTTACACTGAAATCCCGGGTGGATGTCACCCTCTCGACAGCATATGCAAACCAGATTCCTTATTAGCCTGAGCTTCCTTCTGGTCTCAGGATAGCGAAGCATTTTATTTACATTGATTGCAGTTTAGTATTTTTGTAAACTGCTGTAGGCAGAGCTGAAGTTTTTAAGGCCCTGGGGTTTTATTCTGTGCTCCCAGCCTGCAAGGAGATATCTATCTTTTTTTTTTTTTTTTTTTAAGTCTGAATGATTTTTTTAGAGAAGTTAATACTTCAATACTTCTCCACCGTCACAAGCAACAGCACCAATTTCGTGTCACTCAAAGGAAGTATGTTAAGAGGCTGAACTTTGACACCACACTAGCAGATTCAGGAATAAACCATTAACTAGTCTTCATAAATCGTTTTTGAAAAGAATGAGTTGTTTCATTATTGGCTCTCCAGTCTCCCTCTGGATGGTGCAGAACTTGATAAATTTGGAGTATCCAATCAGTAGAAAATCTAAAATCTACAAAAATATAGAACACATTTGTTTTACAAAAACAGACATTTTAACTTAAACAGTTTTCTTCATTAGTGATAGAGAGCAGGATGTTTAGATTCATATTTTAATACAAGCTATTTCATAAGAGCTTTCTGGAGAAGACAATCTTGCTTCGTGTCTGTGAGACTTACAAAAACTAACACATGAAAAAAAATCTGATAATAAGGACCAAAGCAGCCTTCTTTCAAGTAAAATTTTTAAAATCATAATAAAAACAATCTACTGTTACATAAACTTCCATTCCTCACCAGCACCTTCTGTGGATAGGGTGGGCTAGTTTTTCTAAGCATTTTATATCATGTACCCCTAAAATTTTTTTTATTAGCAACCTTCTTGTAAATTCCTCCGAAAATTTTAAAAAAATAATAAAATAAAGACAACCAAGAAAAAAGCATTTCCCTCCATACTGCAATTTGATCTAAAAAAAAGGAATTACTCATCAAACCTGCACTGGACATTTGTCTGCAGATACTTCCTGACCATTGATTCATTTGGATGTGGATTTTTTTTAAATGCACGTTGAAGATGACAATCCTCTGCAGTGCCGGTCAGCCCTGGCGCTGGCCGCGGGCCGGCTAAGGTTTCTCTGAGAGTGCAGTTACAACACCACGTGAATTGATTTTCTCTGCAGTGACCGCTCCAGTCTGACTGGCACCGCGGACGCCTCCCAACACATCCCATTAGGGTGCGAGGCAGATGACAGCAGCTGGTGTCAGATTATAGAGGTGTTTTCAACAATGAAAACACAGCCCCTCCATCTTCAAGGCAACACTAAATCATTTAGATGGTATCGTTTTTCAGTTAAGAGCATGATTTTTGAAAAAAGACGACTCTAGCATTGGCAGGGCCCCCAGCTTTCTTGAGCTCGGAGGACACCAAGCATTTCTGAAATCCCTTTTCTCCCACCTGCATTGTTTGGAAATACTTGTTGCCGGGTAACAGTTTAGCAGCCATTTTCAAGGGCTGGGGATTTTTTTTTTTTTTTTATATATATATAGATATCTTTTTAAATTTTTTAAATGTTCTATACACTAGAGGGGAGGTTGTACATGATTTTTCCCCCTTGGAATGCAGTTAACAAACTCTTTTACCAGATGCATAATCTGAAAGCTGTAAAATAATATTGCAATATCCGGGTTGGTTGGCTCAGTTGCGCTCCTCCTGGGCCTTGCTGCCCTCCTCCGTTAGCTCCGCTGAGCTCCCCGCCTTGACAGCTGTGGGGTCTTCGAAATTCCCAGAAGCCTCCGAGTCGACTCTGGAGCGCTTGAACCTGCGGTCGGGATACTGGCTGTTGTCAAAAGGCATGCGATGGACGCAGAGGACGTGGGTCTTCAGATTTCCCTTCTGAGAGGCACTGTAAGGACAGTAGCGGCACTGGAAAGGCCTGTGACCTGTGGGTAGAAAGAGTGGCCGGTCAGCTCTGCTGCTTACTCCCCTTCCCGGCCCCCAGCGCTCAAAGGACCATGAGAATGATTACCAATATTATCAATATCATCGGTGTTATTGCCTTGCAAAACTCAAATGACAAAGAATGAAGATGCAGCCCATATAACTACTTGGATAAGTAATGAGTTACTTGGATAAATCATGTTACCAAATAATAATAACTTGGACAGGGATTTCCATCGTGGCCAGAGTTTTAAATTCAGAGTTTCTAGGTGACAGAAGAGAAAGTTCCCAACACCTGGAAATTCTTTTATAAAACGTTAGGTAGCACATATTTTAGCCTTTGCAGGCCAAGGTCAAAGATATGATGTAGGTACTAATATAACAAGAGAGGAAATACATTTCCAAATTTTTGTTGATGAAATTCAAAACTTTATTTATGGATACTGAAATATGAATTTTATATAATTTTCATATGTGATGAAATATTATTCTTGTTGGGTTTTTTTTTTCAATCATTTAAAAATGTAAAAACCGGGGCTTCCCTGGTGGCACAATGGTTGAGAGTCCGCCTGCCGATTCAGGGGACACGGGTTCGAGCCCCGGTCCGGGAGGATCCCACATGCCACGGAGCGGCTGGGCCCGTGAGCCGTGGCCGCTGAGCCTGCGCGTCCGGAGGCTGTGCTCCGCAATGGGAGAGGCCACAACAGTGAGAGGCCCGCGTATGGCAGAAAAACAAAACAAAACAGAACAAAAAAAAGTAAAAAAACATTCTTAGCTTGCAGACCATATGAAAACAGACAGGAGACGGATTTGAGCCTTGGACTGTAGTTTGCTGACCCTAGCTCCACACAAAAAAGCCATAAATCCCGCCATCTGAGATTCTGACTCAGGTCTCCAAGCCAGTTCACTTTCTTATCCTCCCACTAACTCTTTACGTTTATCTTAACTCTTATAAGCAAATCAAGAGTGACCAGCGAGGGTGTTTGGGGTGGGGTGAGAGAGAGATATTACCCAAGCCTTACTCTTGGGTGGAGCAGAAGTGCCAAGCTGGAAGAATTTGGGAATCTCAGGGTTTCAAGAGGAGGCAGTAGAAGGTATCAGAGAGGAACCTGGACATTCAGATAATCAAGGACAACCTAGTTTTAAAGAAGTTTGATTTTGAATACTGATGCTTGGAATCAAACTTTACTAGAAAGGCTATAAATCAGAACAGAAGATGGAGTGTGTGAAATCCGCCTGCTCCTTCAGGCTTGATTTCTCTGTTCGGAAGCACAGCAGGCGTGCACACATTTCTGCCATCTTAAGGAACCAGTAAAGCATCTGGTTTGGGAAGTTATAATGGAACAGTTGTTCCATTATGGCGGTAGATACGCCATTCCAGGAAGCTGTCCTACCCAGCACCCAGAGAGGTCAAGACCCAGGGCTGGGTTTCATTTGCTCAGAAAAATAAACAAGTAAATAAATGGGCCCAACCGACTACCCCAGAAAACATCTGAACAGCATATTCAGCACTTTTTTCTAGAACGGTCATAGCAGAACTCCTGTGTATCTACTTAGCAAAACAGTCTTGTTCTTGAGGAACTAGAGGCCAACCAAATGTTTGGAGCCGAAACTCATTTTCTCACCAAATTGCACACAGTGCTAGATTCTTGCTTCTTTCTTAGTGGGCTTCAGGGATTAGCTCTCTCCTTCTTCACTCCTGGCCAGTTGGTCCCTGGGCAAATCCATTCTACCCGTTGAATCTTTCTCCTTCCAACACACCCCTTCTGAGCTTAGTCCAGTGTACACCAACTCTTGCTAGACTATGAACATGGCGGCCTGCAAGAGGGCTTCCTGCTTCTAGTTTCCCCACTTCCTGTCCGTCCTCCCCAGGGCTACCACGGTGAGTACCTAAAGCAGAAGCTCAGCTGTGATTTCCTTGCCCAAATCTTTGATGGCCACCTCCCCCCTCACCTTCATAGCTCAGTCCCAGCACCTCTCAAGTCTCCTGGGAGCATCCTCCCTTTGCCCACTCCAAACCAAATGATTAGATGGTCTCTGCAAAAAGGCTTCATTCAACAGCATCCCCATACCCTTGCTGTGCTACCCTCTCCCTGAAATACTTCTGTTCTCTGCAGACCCAAACCCCATTCTTCTTTCAAGGCTCTGCCCAACTGGGACGCATGTTTTATGGGGCTGCTGTGTGTGTGTTGATCACCAGGACGAACTGTGTGTTCCTGAAGCAGGAGGCATAGCCATCTTGATATCACGGGTGCCAAGCCCACTACCTGGCACAGAGCAAGCAGGCATTAACTGTTTGTGGACTGCATTATTATCTTACTGCTTCACCTTGCCTTTTTTTTTTTGAATACACATTTTTGGATAGAGTTTTCTCTTGTTTCTATTGTTGTACCTAACACAAGGCTGAATTCGATCAACTTTCCCACTTGCAAAAGCCAATTTGCAAGTCCATGGAGGTAAGAACAAATGAAACCCAAGAAAAGCGCATTTGCTGTTGGACCTTCCACGTAGCCTACCACAGCAAGAAGAGCACAGACGGTCAGCAGGCGGGGCCTGGACCACCACTGTCAAGTAAGAGAAGGATTAGCGAGTACCATTCACTTCTTACCTTCCTGCTACCCAACTCCACCCTTTGGGCTCGGTCGCCCCTCACACAGGTGACAGGGAAGACCCTGGGATGGTGCAGAAGGAGAACTGAGACTCTACCTCTAGGGGATTCGGCATATTTATGAAGAATATACGTAGTCCTGCTCTTCACCACGTTGGAGTTAGAGCGTAGACTGAAGGGACGAATCGTGGTTCTGTTGAGTGGCAGTGAGATAGGAAAAGCCGTGCCCATTCTCCCCACCATAATCATGAATCTAAGTCAGCGCTAAGCTGGGCCTCAGTGAGTTTCCGACAGATCCCAAGACTCAGTCCTCCAACTCATGAAGTCGACATCCCTGTGGACGTGAAGCTATGCCCAGGGCTCAGGGAGGGAGGATTTGAGGTTCTCCGAAAGGGCAGCTCAGATTTGGAGGGCCCAAATCT
Source organism: Kogia breviceps (assembly GCF_026419965.1). Taxonomy (NCBI): domain Eukaryota; kingdom Metazoa; phylum Chordata; class Mammalia; order Artiodactyla; family Physeteridae; genus Kogia; species Kogia breviceps. The sequence goes on from NC_081327.1 coordinate 18,622,786, forward strand.
GTAGCTGGAGGCATAGGAACCAAATAAGGGTCATTCAGAGAACCTGAGGAGTAGAGCTGAGACTTCTCTCAGGAAGCCTAAGAAACGTTTTTAAAGTTTTATCCAAATCTTCTCAGAAATGGATTATATTTTCTGGGTTCCTACCAAGGGTAGCCCTGTGGCAGCTCACAGAGGAGGGGTGACCACTATGCTAATTACCATGGCTCAGAAAAAGCTGGGGCTAACTTGTCAATGTATTTATTTCATGGCAATAAGTTACTGATGGAGAAAATCATGGTGGTCTGACAAGTCTTTGGAGTTAAGGACTCCAAATAATAAATACAAATAAATAAATAGAGTCAAACTCTCGGTACCATGATCCAAAGAGGCTAGCAGAACCATGAAGCAAAATTACCAAACCAAGGTATTATTTAACAAATTTACCTCAGATCACTAGGATTCACACTGGTTCCTCCATTCTTCCATTGTTTTTTTTTCCCATCTATGAAAGCTGTTTATTATATTTTCTATTATTATTACTGAATAATACATTTCTGTATGAATCTATGCTGCAACCTTTGGAAGCCACCCTCTCTGCAAATTGTGTCACTGTGGGACCCACATACCTCTTAGCAAACCAAACAGAGAACCTCAAGTATCACCTTTATTCACAATAAGAGCTTTTTTGAATTGGCCAACTTGACATAAAAGCACTTAGTATATTTTTCCCACCAATTGATTTTAAAATATTAATCATGATTTTATCCTATGGTTATATCTGAATCTCTATTTCTTGGTAGAGTCAAAGATGTACAATAATTCTGGCATATTTGGATATTTCAGTGGTCAAACCATTAGTATTGAAGTAGTTTTTATTTTAACTTAGGTGAGCTGGAGAGCTATACATAAAGGTATAAAGTTATGCATCTGTACATTTGTAGAAAGAAGTCTATACAATAGTGGAATTATCGCAAATCCTGATTTTGCAATATACCTTGTAAGTAGAAGCACTGTAGATAATGGTAGCACCTGCAGATCCCAAAGGCCTACGTCCCACAGGTTTTCACATACATTTTTGTATGTTTAACCTCATATTTGAGCTTTATGGCAGTTTTGTTAAGCATCTCAACCCCATTGCACAGAGAAGTAACTTAAGATATAGAGAACTTGGACGGTTTGACTTTAAAACAAATTTCCAATGTATATAAAGTACTCAGATGTCCTAATTCTCCACTCCTTATGAGAACCATGATTACAATGTATTTTTGTAGGATACACACACACACACACACACACACACACACACACACACACACACACCCTTGTGAGGGGTTAGTTGAAAGTTTCCCATGAGACTGATGTAGAAGAAAATTATCTGAAGAAATGAGAGGTCCATCCTGAGGGAGGTGACTGTGAGGGCCTGAGATGAGTCCTCAAGAAAGCACTGTGTTCTCCCAAGAATCAAATGTAAGTGAAAGGTTGATCCTTTGGTGATGAGAACATTTACTCCCAAACAGAAAGCTGTTGGTATGCAAAGCACTTTTGGAAACTTGATACATTTCCCAGTCCAGATAAATCTGGATGAAAAGTTTCATATTTCTCTATACCATTCATCCATTCGAAGTCCCTGGTATTGGCACAAACACGGTGATATGTTAGGTTTTGGTCAAAGAACATAAGCAAGGACTTCAGAGCAAACCCCAAAGCTGAGAGCTCCACTAAATATTCTACTGTGATTTTCTGATATGTGTGACAGAACAAGGGACCCACTTGAAGGCAGAGACAGCGGGAGAGACCGTGGAAATCTGCACTGACCTTTCTCACCTTCTTGCTGCAGTGGATTTGGGGCTCTGAGGAAATCTGATCTCCAGGTGGAGGCAGGTCCACTGTCCCCTGAGGAGAAGCCCTCAGGGTGACAAACTCTACAAACTTCCATCCATCATATTTTAATGAGAGGAAAGACCAGCCATGCTGCCTGGGCCACCTTGGCAGACTGGAGATGGAGGTGGCCATTCACTTGGGTCTATAGGTGGCGATGAAGATGCGACTGTCCATCAGTTTCTAAGAAGTAGCAAAGGCTTTAAGACAGAGTTGAGTCTAACAGCCTTTCTTGGTGATTGAATTTAAGAGAATAAATGCACCCACCCCTGCCAGCTCCCCACTTGAGGAGAGCATCAAAACACTGGCATCTCTCAAGTTCAACCCCACAAAGAAGCACTGCCCTCCAGGGTGTCCTTTGGCCCCTCTGAGCATAGGAGATCCTTTCCTGCCCATGCCTGACCACAGAGAGCTCTCTCAGTTTTGCCTCTTTGCTTTCAGGTGTCCTCCTGCCCTGCAGTAGCAGTGTGAGTCCGACCAGGAGCTTGGGTTCAAAGCTTAGCTTCCCCTCTCTGTGAGGCTGGGAGGCTACTAACACCCAAGCTTCAGTTTCTCCTCTGTCTGACCTGGAGTGAGCACTTGATCTCTCAAGGCTTCAGTTTCCACACCTTGGCAATGGGGGGATAATACTAATACTGACACCATAAGCCTGTTGTGAGGATCAGATGAGACGGTGTGTCAAATTTGTAAATGACAAAGATCTATATGAATGTCGGCAGTCTGTCATTGCTATGGTTGCTGAGTTCATTGCTGTCATCGTGTTCCTTATCTAAGCCTGGTCAAGGGAGGCTATGCTTTGTTCTTCCTCAAAAGCACTGATTCGACCAGCATTTCATGTGTCACTGTTTCACACTAACCTGCCTGTTCCAAGTGGTCTTGTCCCAGGTGGTCTTGGATTAAAGCCAGAGATATTGTCTCTCCTCCGGGCACCTGCCTTTGAAGGGGGCTTGGGGAACTGGAAGACCTCCAGAGTCCAAAGAAACGAGTTGTTAGCAGGGGCATTTCCCTTGGACGAAGTTCAGCAAATGCGGGCTGCACCGGGCTGGGCTGTGGTCACAGGCCCATGCGGGAAGGATCTCGCATCTAGAGGGTCCTCTTCCGGTACAAGGCTGGCATTTTGAGGGAATGCAATGTGGGAGATGGTAGAGGTGGCTGGGGGCTCCGAGAGCTCAGCTGAGAGGAACGTGAGCCCCTGCACCTCCTTCCACCCTCTTCGCCCTCAAAGCCCTGAGTTTGCTGCCTCTGGTAGCAATTATGTTGTCTTCCCCACAAGACCGACTCTCAGCTCCATGGCTCAGGCACTGTGGGGTTTTGTTTTTGTTTTGTTTTTTGGTTTTTCTGATTCCTGCTGTTTTTCACCACCTAGTACGGAGTTTGGGATGTCAAAGATATCCATCGAGTATTTTTCAAGCAAAAGTATACGTGAATCGATGGATGGATGGATGGATGGATGGATGGATGGATGGATGGATGAATGGATGGATGGATGGATGGATGAAGGAAAGAGTGAGGTAGCCAAGAGAAGGGAAGAAGAGAGGAATGCTGCCCCAGACAGAGGATGTGCCTGACCCTAGGCGCAAGAACAGGAAGGCTGGGTGGGTGCAGGGGCATGGAAGCAGGTCAGTATGGTGGAGGTGGAGCTCAGCGAGAGCTGGGCAGGGGAAGGGCCCACAGGACCCCCTGGGGAGCTTGGACCTCATTTCTTGACAGAAGGGAAGGGAAAGGGCCTTTCCAGCTCTGCAGCGAGGCTGCCGCCCCAAATAGCCCCCATCCCTGTCTGCAGGCAGGGTGTTGGGCTCTGACAGTGCGGCTAGATGTGCACTCCCCCCACCCCTCTCTGTCTCTCACTTTGAGGCCATCAACATTTCCCATCACTGCCATGCGAAAAGTAAGTACATCATACGTTAATTTGTATTGTCACTGCGCTGTAGAGCCGTGGTAAAGAGCGCATTCATTTTTAATCCACTATGAATAATATATAAATATGTATACAGTGTGGAGGGTCAGGAGGAGTAAGGAGAAAGCAAGTCGTACATTGTTTATAACAAAAGTGGGGAAACGAGACATTTTTCTTACTTGCTATGATGGAAATATCTTCTCTTTCCCTGTACCTAAGGGGGAGAGGAAAATGTCTGCCCTTCGGGGACCATCCATTAATTACAGCTCCGCACTTGTGGGCAGCTGGGTTTGGAGAAGAGCAGGAGCTGTGTCCACAAGGCTTCCAGACTTTCCATGCTGGTGGTTTCTGCTCAGGTGAGGGATGGTGGAGAGGAGATGGGGAGAGGGGTAAGTGAGCAACTTCTGGTGCTTTAGTCCAGGGTGGTGGGCAAACAGTCTGACACCGCTAATCAGAGCACCTTTATAGGAATTGCCTCAATGGTCCTCATGACCACCAGTGGGGATATATGGTGGAGAAACGTCTCCCCATTTTACAGATAAGAAAACTAAGATTAAAAAATTGTCCAAAGTCAGGTAGACACAGCTAGCCACTTCCTGATCAGCAATTCAACCTTAGGGTTTTCTCAGAACAGACTCTCATCTCACCGTTCCCTCCTGTCACTCCCTGCAAACCACCTGTGGGAAGATTCCCTACAAAGAGCTTTCTTTGATCAGACCCAAGGATGCTCCAGGAGGGAATCCATGAACTTCCTGGAGGAGTGTGTGCTCTAATGTGTGACATTGCACACATGTCACAGGCCACACCCATTATGGACACAAGCACCACTGTGGCCTCCAGACGCACGTCAAAGACTGGTAGTGAGCCCATGGCTGGCACCAAGCCACAGGGCTTTGTAAGTTCTCTGTCAAAGCTCCCATCACACATCTCCTGGACCCTAGCCCACCTCCATGGGCACACATGGAGCACCTGCTGCACGCATTGCCCCGGGCAGATTGCTGCTGGAATGATGCAGTACTTTTAGCACCGAGAGGGTGGGAAGGGCATCCATTCCACACGCCTGACACAGGCCCACCCAATACATTCTGAACGGCTGCCCACACATCTTAAGACTGCCTTTAGGGGTTGCAACCTACTGGAGACCCAAGTGGAGAGAGGAAGGGGCCAATCGTTCATGAGGGAAGGACATCCAGCTTAGAGCAAGACTCCAGTTTCCCGTTGAAAGATGGCTCAAAATGGGGGGATATGAAAGGACCCCCAAGAGAGAAAGAACATTCTTGAGGAAAGACACACGTGCTGTTTGCCAGAGGGTCCATACATTGTGACAGAGGCACAACTCTGGACGTTGGAACAAGGGCATCCTAGCGTGGAGAGGAGCAATGCCCAGAATCATGGTTCACGCTCCACGGTCATCACAAGGAAGAGGGTCCAGAAGAGGGTCACGTACGTAAGTGGTGGAGACTAGGGTCCCTGGCCCAGGTAAACAGTGACAGTGACAGTCCCCTTGTGTCCTCACACTGCCAAGCCATCTCTCAGACCAGGGCAAGCCTTTCGGATCAGTCACACTGGGACCTTTCATTGTTCATAACTGGAAAAAGACAACAGTGGGTAAATGAAGAGGAACATTGCTGCTATGGCTTCTAGATCAGCCCTGGCCACACTTACATATAAATGGGTGGGTGTAAACCCCTAAGAAGGCTGGAAAGCATGAGAGAGTCCAGGCTGGCCGAGGAAGAATCTAGGTGACCAGCAGCATTATGGATGCTTTCTGGGTCCTGCAGCAGCCCACAGCTGACCCAACTGTGACACTCCCATTTTCCTTTCTGCAATATCCTCTTTGGAGAACAGGATCATGGAGTATTTCTAAGCTACCACAGAAGGGTGTCTCACAGCCATGTTCTGTGGCACTGTTTTCTAGAAGGGTCCTGGTAATGACCTGGAGAGAAGTAGCTCTCAAAGGCAGCTTGCATGTACAGGGCTATGAGGTTTGGGAAGTACCAACAAGACGCCTTAATAACAGCCTGCCCCCTATTACACCCCAGCCAGAGCCCTTTGGATTCCTTGAAACTAAAGACATTTGCAAACTGCATGCTGGTAGGTAAGAAAATGGCTCCACCTATAGGGCCAACTGGATAAGTTGGAAACTTGGCTCCCCCAGAGGTGGACCCCCGCCCCACAGGCCTGGGATGAATCCAGGCTGGGTGGTACCAGCGTGCTGGCCAGCCAGTCAGGCCTCCCAGGCAGTGCCTGGTTTCCACTTGGCCCTCACCTGCTCTGAGGGTCTGCTGCTCTGAACCTGAAGCTGCAAACTAGGAGGGTCCCTGCCCAGGACCCCGGCCATCCTCCAAGATTCAACAGTCTCGGCAGGGACAATGAGATGGGTAAAAATATACACAAACATGCATTGAGCTGATAGTAAGAGTCTTTTCTCAGTAGCACACATTACATGTGTATATATATAATATATATATATATATATATATACACACACATATATATACATATATATATATATTTTATATATATATATATATATATATATATAAATTTCCCTAATTCTAAATAGGCAAGAATGGTTCTAATCAGGTACAAAATTTATGTTTTCAGTTTTCAAAAAATTATTCATCCATCTAATCAAAGATGCTAAAACACTTTGGAATATCCTTAGTATAAATAATTTTAGGTTTTAAATTTCTTGTGATTTGGGTTTAAATTTAAAACACTATCGAAAAATATGTTTTAGTATTTTTAAAGCAAATTTTGATCCATATGGTAATAGATTGGAGACATCGGTGTGAACTTGTGTTTAGCTTAATACATACTGTAGAGATGTGAGTATACGCAAGGGTTAATATACGCACATATATTTCTTTTTTCTGTCAGCCGAGAGGGCCCAGAACCCATGATATCTCAGTGGCAGCAAGCACACTTAGTCCAGAGCTTGATTTCTAATACCGTTCACAAGAAAAGGGAACCAGGGCTCCTTGGAGAAATGGCTGATTCTAGGGCTGGAGCAGGACATACACAAGATGCTCCTGGAGCACTTTGTGCCAGAAAGCAAGGAATTGCTCCAAACACATACATCGATGGGGGTATTGTAAAGCCCCACGCAGTCCAGTGAGAGAGTCCCCAGTGGCCAGCGCTGGAACAGCTTCAGCAACAAAGTAAATGATAAAGTATAAAATAAGTATCCACAAGTCATACTGTCACAACTCAATGACTGAATCAATACCTACGTGGAAAAGTACAAATGCCCCACGCATTCCAAACTATTTACTACACAGGTGCTCCCCCTGGAGGAAGTGGCCGAAACTCCCACTCCTTTGTGCCGGCTGCATGGTGACCTCCTTCACAGGACTACAGTGTAGAAAGTGGAAAAGAGGAACCGTACAGGCAGACACCTGACAATCACGACCTCAGCCAGGTGACCGAGGTCAGGGGGAGAGCACGTACCCTGATTTGATGGGATGAGAAGGCACTCCACCTCTGTGGCCGTCCTCCCTAAAACCCATGATCCAAGTCTAACCATGAGAAATCCCAACTGAGGGACATCCTACACAATACGCCTCAAAACTGTCCAAGTCATCAAAAACGAGGAAAGACAGAGAGACCGTCACAGCCGGTAGGAGCCCTAGGAGACCTGACAACTAAATGCAGTGCGGTACTCTGGAATAGAGAAAGGACTTTAGGTAAAAACTAAGGAAACCTGAGTCAAATGTGGGCTTTACTTAATAACAGTGTATCAGTATTGGGTCATTAATTGTTACAAATGTACCCTACCAATGTAAGATGTTAACACTAGAGGGAAATGGGCATGAGATATATGAGAATTCTCTGTACAACCTATGCAACAGTTTTGTAATTCTAAATCTATATTAAAATTAAATTTTTATTTTAAAATTTTCTTAAAAAGTGAAGCTGGTTGATGTGCAGTGGACGGTGAGAGCACAGCACCCCAGATCAGGAGATGACACAGCTGAGAGTGTGGCCCCGACGAAGCCATGCAGGTGACAGGGAAACTCTTCCTGGAGGAGGGGCTGGGACACATCAGCGCCCTGCTGGATACAGCCCTACCGATATACAGCGTTTGCATTACTCAGGCACGGTGTGAGGAGCGTGGGCTCTCAAGCCAGACACCTGGATTCAAACCTTACCTGTCTCTACAGCTCACACACTCTTGGGCTGGCTAGTCAACTTTTCCAAGTCTCAGGTTTTTCATCTTTAAAATGGGTGTACTAATACTAGCTCACTCATAGGGTTGCAGGGATTCAATGAGAAAAGGCCTGTAAGATGTTTAGCACATCAAAAGAGTTAAATCAACATTTGCTAGATATGGTTTTGCATGTTCAAACACTCTATTAAGTGCCTGTCGTGAGGGAGTCTTGAATTGGAATGGTCATTCCAATGACAATGCTAGAGTCAGGTGTCAGGGTCTCCACTTGCCAGCTAAATACACCAAGGACCTGAGAGGCTCGTGTGTGTGTCCAGAGCCACGAAGCCAGAGAAAGGCAGAAAACCCAGCTTTGCACCAGCTCCCTTTGAGCCTGCAGCCGGGGCTCAACCCACTGTCTTGCTTGCCTCTCTGCAGCTTCAGGTTCAAGTTCAGTTAGTGTGAAAGCTGAGAAGATGAGGCTGGATTCCAGGAGATGTCTGCAGAAGACAGCATCTGGCAGGGGTGTCAGAGTCCCCCAGATCCTCCCAGCTCAGCCATCTCCTCACCTCTCCCCACAGCCCAGGACCTCAGCAGCCTCAGGAGGTCCTGCCCTTCCTTCCCCCTGACCTCACGGTGATCCTTTCCTTAGTGACTTCATTCCCATGCTCTGGCCCACGCCATGCAGATTTTGCCTTAAAACCTTTTTATTTCTTTGCCCCAGGCTCTGCCTATGTGCTCAGAGAGCCACCAGCCTGACTGGGTGGCCAGGAGAGGCAGACTGTAGCGTAGGCCCAGCTACCAGCACTCACAGGCAACTATTGATCCAAGATCTTAAATCAATCCCCAGATTTTATGAAAGCATTTCTGTTTATCATTAAATAACCTTCCAAGGGTCGATGGAGGAACTTACGTTCCTTTTTTGGAGATTTTTAGATGTGTAATATAATAATCCTCTAACAATACCCAGTGTTTGTCGCTGGGTGCGAGCACTTAACCCTGAAAGAAATGCTGGGAGAGACCAAAATGAGAGGACACTGCCTTCAGTGCAAGGCGGGAGCCAGAGAACAGAGGGGCTGGAACCTCACCCAGTGTCACACAGCAAATCTCGCCCTCTTGAAACTCTCTTCTCTCTCCCAGCATTTCTGGGGAAGGGAGGTACTTGGAACACACACTAACAGAGGTGTTTTAGATAGAACTGAGCTGACCACTTTTTAGGTTAACGGCCTTAGGAAAAAAAGAGTGAACTGAAGTTGGATAGTATCGCGAAAATAAATCTACCTTTTTTTAAAAAGCTTTTAAGGGCTTCCCTGGTGGCGCAGTGGTTGAGAATCCGCCTGCCGATGCAGGAGACACGGGTTCGTGCCCTGGTCCGGGAAGATCCCACATGCCGCGGAGCAACTAAGCCCATGAGCCATGGCCGCTGAGCCTGTGCGTCCGGAGCCTGTGCTCCGCAACGGGAGAGGCCACAACAGTGAGAGGCCCGTGTACCGCAAAAAAAAAAAAAAAAAAAAAAAAAAAAAAAAGCTTTTAATAAATATTAAGTAAAATTATTAAGGTGGTACTCAAGAGATGACAGAAACAGGAAGGGCTCTAAAATTAGCCAATGCAGCACCTCCTATTCATACTTTTAATACCCAGATCTTCACTCCTTAGGAATATTGGACTGAATACAGTTATCTGAAGCTCCTATGGCAATAAGGTGGGCGGTAGGCATTTAGCAGATGCAGTAACAGCCAGCCCTGCCCCGTGTGAACCCACCTCTGGGCACCATCAGGCTCACTGGGTCAACAGCCCACCCCAGAAACAGCAAGGACTCCAGGAACAGGAGAAAGACACCAGAAGCACCAAAAGGCGGTGGGCATGCTCTACACAACACGCCAGTCCCCAAATCCCCTCTGTACTTATGCCCATGCCTGCTCTCCAGCCTTCAATGGCCCCCTATTTCTTACCAGGGCATCTTGCCTCCTTAGCCTGGCTTTCCAACTTGCAACCCCTTCTTACCTAATATTTAGTGCCATTGCCACCAGGAATTTGCCCACCCCAGCCCCCAAATCTCCTTCCAGTTGGACCCCACCAAGCCTCAACTCCTCCTTGAAGCCTTCCTCAGGACCCAGCCGTCAGAGCCCCGTGGGCACTTGCCAGATGCCTACATAAGTAGGCACTTCACTGTCAGTCACTGCTCACTAATGGCTTCCTGTGACTCGGGCTTGGTGGGTCTCTCCGTCCCCTTAGGAGGCCTGCAAAGCACAGAGTAGGGACTGGATGCTGGAGGCTGGGAGTTGTTCCCTTTGGGTAGCTTCCTAGGAAGGGCTCGGGCCCCTGCCTTGGGTGGATGACCCCTCGGCCTAGCGCCACGTTCTCACCTTCATGGGGCTCTAGGGACACCCGGGGGGGGGGGGAAGCAGCCCTGACTTAAACATTCTGGTCCCAGTTTCTGGTCTTGTAAGGACATATCCCGACCTTGCTTCCCTTGCTTGGCATTCTCCCTCAGAGCCAGCCCCACCTCCCAACAGGTGACCCTGCGGAACCCTCCCCTGCACACTGCCCATGCCTGGGCTGGCTGCATACCTGGACCCTACCCTCTGCCCTGCTGTTTTCCCCACCAGGAAAACCCAAGTGATCTGTGCTCTGGAGACCCCTGGGGACCCCAGTTCCGGTTGCCACACTTCTCTTCCCAGAGTCCACTAAGGGTACATGAGAGCTTGACCATTTTCCGGTGCACCTTGGGTCACCTTGGGTCTCAGTCCCCGAATCAGAGCTCTATGAATAGGTCTTCTCCCCCGATGCCCCCTCCCCAGCATCCTCAACCACACCACTTCCAGTGCAGTGCTAGGACTGGACCTCCCCCACCTGACCGGGAGCCCAGAGCCCAGGTGGCCACAGGGCCAGCTCCACAGATTCCGTCACTACTATGGACATACACCACACATACACTTCTACCCTCCTCAGAAGTCACAACCTGGAGGCACACGTTTTTATTATTTTGTCCCCAACGCTACTACATTTAAAAAGATTTAAGGTATTGGCAATGTTTCTGAACAAAGAAATTTCATGTAAAAACATGGATTACCAGTTTATCTAGAAAAGTCAGAAGGTCTGGCAAGATCTTCCCAGAGGCAGCCACCTGCTGGCACCAGGGGACCTGAGTTCTCAACCTCTGCCTTGTACTGTCTTGAGGCTAACAACCCGAGCTTCACCTCCTTCCAGGTGAGGCAGGGTCATGGGGTGAAGCCTTCCTGTGGTTTTTCATGTGGCAGATAAATTGCATTCCTGTACCCACACACCCAGGGAAATAAACAAGTGGGTGGTCTCTGCTGGTTTGTTTCCTGTTTTCCATCGTGTCCCTTAAAATGAACACATCAGCCCTTAATTGTAGGTTCTGTTTTATTATACAATTTAACTATGGGAGGTGGGCCAATGTTGTAACTTGGCGTGTGCCAAGGGTGTGGTATGCACCGTGCCTCACTAGAAAAGAAATGGAGGGAGGGAGCAAACCCACAAAATCGCCCAACACAAAATGCTGTAAGTATATAGACAGCCGATCCACTAAAAGCTGGTATCCAAGGTTATCTGTGGATACTTCACTACCCACTCACATCTTTCGTAAACACAGTACATTTCTTGGGGTGGGAGCTCATATGGTTTGGGGGAGGGAGGCAGGTGGGCTCATGTGGATTGTAGAATATCTCACCAAAAACAATGCAGCGGGGCCAGTCATATGCCATCAAATTTCAGTGCCGTTGTACTATATTAATGTGAGTTTATGTGAGAGAGAATCACACATCCCTCTTTTCGTAAATGGATCAGACACCTGCAATCCCTACCCACGGTATATATCCATATAGATAGGCACACTGGATATATTTTAAATAGTTACATTTTATCATGCCCAATTCAACAAATTGGTACCGTGAACAATAGAAAATTACAAACTAAAACGGAGAGGTGGAAACATAAACTTTTCAACGTTCAGCGCTCTCTGAGTGCCACTAATGTTGTCACATGCCAAAAATAAAATAAAATAAATAAAGCACAGGAGAGAGGTGGCTTTTCCTATGAAGTCACAAAGGAAATGCTACTCCTTTCTTCTCTTCTTCTCCCCCTATAAAAGGCTCTCTCTAAAATCAAAGGTGTCAGACTTTGCTTTCTCTGGCTGGCGTGATCCAGAATACGGCTGAGGAATGACAGATGTCGGCACCCAGCTGCAATGAAGCATGCTAAAGTTTCCGTCTAATCCACTTATTTCTCTGTAGTCACGTAAACCAAAACAAATGGGCAGGGCTTTACATTAGGAAAAAAAAACCCACAACAGCAGGACTTCGTTGCATATAATGCAGTCGACACGCCATCTTGGTATCATTTCCCCTCTGCAGGGAAGGCACCTTGCGGTGAGATCCACTCTCAAGCGTGGTCCCCAAAGTGTCAAGTGTCTACCCCTTCACCCTAGGCAGAACAGCGTTTCCCCAGGAGAGGGAAGTTTAGGGGGAGAAGGGGGTGTCAGCTCGCAGGGAGACCCTCCCGGAACCTAGGGCCGGCACCCACGTGCATACGCACTTAAACACCAACACACTCCCAGGTCTTTGAGCTGCTAAACTAAGACCATCAGTTTAATCACCAGCACCATCGTTTTCAACTACTTGAGTAAATCCAGCAGCATTATACACGGGGCCTGTGTGCAATTAAAGCGAGGGTTTTTAGACTCTTCATTTAATAAAACACTTGAAAAGAAAAGCCCTTGTAGGTTTAGCAATGCCACAGGGAGCAGAGGGTAAGTGAGCGCGGCTCTCTCGAGGCATCAGCACAGCCTCCTTGCAGCCTGCGGTGCGACCGCCTCCTGAACCTGCTCCCCTTTCCGTCTTGTAAGGAGCGGGTCAGGGTCAGGAGTCCTGGGGCTCTGTCACCGCCGGCAGTCCCAACAGCTGCGAAGCACTCTTTCAGCACAAGTCACAAGAAAAATGTGATGGATTTCGCCCATGGCAGAATGACGTTCCGTTTCTGGCCCTTCAGGCAAAAACAGTAAAGGCAAAGAGGAAAATTTGAGATTTCCCCCCTTCAACTTCCCACAACAACCTCAGCAAAACCACATGACTCGCCTTCTACAATCTCCCTGGTGTGTTCACTGCTACTTTGGCAGGAAATCAGAATTACTGTTATATAAATTCCATCTGATGCCAGAGCGACCATCTGTGAGTAAAACTGCTTCACCTACGTCTGCCTGCAAAGCCACTCTCCCAGAGACAAGGGAGAAGGGGAAAAAAATTTGATTAATTTGCAGAATGCTTGTGATTTGCTCATATATTATTATAACTGCTCATCAGCACATGACAAATTCCCAGCCCTCGGTGCAGGCACCCGTTCGGTTTCAGCAGTTTCTTGTGTCGGCACCTGACAGACTGCAGGGCCTCTAATGACTTTCAGATGCTTACAAACAGTAATTCTATCTTCAGAATAAAAAAGAAAAATCCGTAGGAAGAAAAGAGGAGCGAGTTCGTCTATTTCATTTCCTTCCTGTAGATCAACATGATTTAGCTCTTAAGGGCAGCCGCAGCTCCAAGATGGGGCCTCCCAGGCCCCACCACGCCGCCTGCAGAGACAAAGACCCCATCGCCCCAGCTCCAGGGCTCCCGGGGAAGGTGGGGGACCAGCCCGCCTGGGGGCGCCCCGGCGCCTCTGCCGCCACGGCCTGGCTCTTGCTCTGCCTCTGCCTCAGAAGACTCCCTTTCATTTGTCCACTTTTAATACCCTAATAACCTCTCGCCTTCTCTGCAAACACATCTGCCTCATAACTGCACTTGGATTTCTGGCTTCCCCCCTCCCCTTTGCTTTTAAAACTCTGATTATGCCTTCTGAAGCCCTGCCTCTGTGCTTGATTGCCTGTTTCAGATTAGAGATTTTAGCAAGGAGACAAAGACTTCAGAATGCACATCAGTCCCACATATGAGGACCCACAGAAGGAAAAGCGATAAAACGTGATACACCATCTGTCCACAAACAATAACCTGCGTGTTTGGAGGCTCACAAATTATTTAGCACACAACCTTCCCAAATTACAGAGCCTTGAAACAGAGCAGAGTCTGGGAATGAGACCCTCTTTGATGTCCTTTGGTATTTCCCACCCCCATCCTCCCCACCTCCAAACTGATTGCTAACAGTTGAGGAATGTCTCAGTGACAAGAAGATTTTTACTGTCAGGATCTTCCTATTACATGTGGCCTGGGATCAGGGCAGAGGTGGTCTCATCCCCGGCCACAGACCTTTTGGGACAACTGGCCCAGATGCAAAGTCTGTCTCTTTCACATGTGTCTGTAGGGGGTTGGGCCACCAGAGAGGAAGGGGTGGTCCAGAGCAGACCCCACTCTTAATACAGAGGGATCCTGATCATCTCCGCCTCTTCCACGGCCTGGTCGGCTTGTTGGTTCGCTTTGGGAAGATATTCTAGATTTTGTTCTGGAGGAATTTAGACTATACACAAATGGATTTCCCTCCCCACCTCCAGCCATCCGATCCCCTGAAAATATGTTCTTCTACCTTTCCTCGCTCAGACTGTTTGAAGTAGCCACACTGACCCCAAGCCATAAATTACTCATAATAATTAGCCAGTATCTTTACTCACGATGCAAAATTCCTTCTAAAGTGATTGACCAAACTGGAAGGGAAAGAAGGACCAAGCATCACCCAAAGAAAAAAAAATATCGTTTTTGTTAGTAGCAGGTCCATTTTTTGGTCAGATACTCCTTGCCCTTGTTTTAAGCCTGGGGCCACTGATCACATGTACGGGCTTTACCATCGCATCTAAATAGTCCTCACACAGCCCGATGAGTAGGTCCTCTCACTTGATGGGTGTGGAAACCAAGGTGTAAAGACAATCAGTGATGTGGCCAGGTGAAGCAGGAAGCAGGGCAGCTAGTGTTTGAAATCAGGGGGTCCGACTCCAGATCCCTCTTCTCTAAACCATCAAAGGACCCTAAGATCCTGCCTTAAGGATGCGACTGGAGAGGCAGCCATTTAGCGCCAAAGGATCCAATGGAATACTTTACATGATTATTAAAAAACAACTAAACAAACATTTACTTTGCAAATTGAAGCATTTCTTTCCTGAGTCTCAAAATAGATGCATCGTTATACAGAGAGGGAGACTAGAGCTGAATGGGAACTAAATGAGGCTTCGTTAACAAATTCATCTCGAGCTTGATTATCCGGGTTCCAGTCCCTTCCTCTGAGCTTCTTCCCTGGAGTCCCCTGCCCGCTCCATGGGGCCCAACCTCCCCCCTCTGTGGCAGGATTGGCCCACACTGGGACTTTCTTCCCCAGCCAGCCAGAGGCTCCCTGAGGACGGTGGCCCAGTCTTGTTGGTATTTGCTGCCAGCCCACCCCTGACAAAGCCCTGCACATAGTAGGTGGTCAGCAAATAAACGCCCATTGTTGGCTTTCTGGAGACATCTCGAGATGTCCATCCCAGGGTTCTGAATTGCAGCATGTTTCCCAGACTCCTCTAACATGATATCAATTAAGGCTGTGTTTACACACACAGCTTGGCTGAAATTGGCCGGGGGTTGGGGGTGGGGGTCGTGCAGGGAAGGGAGCAGGGGAATCTCACTTGCATTCAAACAACCAGATGTTTATTTTATTTTTTAAAATACATGACGCCAAACGACAAGCCACATTGCAATGTTCACTTTCTGGTCTCTAGCAGCAAACCCTCATTCTGCAGCCCCAACCAACAAGCACACCTGCCCATTTTCCTTTCCTTTGCACCATCACTGCTGTCATTCTCTCCTCTTACACGTGCATCACGCTTTGCAATTGGCTGAGAGCTTCCACACCCACCATCCCACGTGACACATGGGGAAGTCAGGGCTGCAGGTGACCCCACTTCCTGCTGGTCACTCCAAACACAGCCCGTCCACGCACTGTCCTAAGGCCCTGGCTGTCTTCCTTTTAGAGGAAAAATCTCCCAATTTTTACTTCCTGTCTGACAACCATACTGTCATAACAATTACCACAACCATTCTGAAAGCCTCTACCCAAGGGACTGAGCTTCCGAACTCCCCCAGAAAAGGATTCAGGAAACCAGAACGGGAAGGAAGAAATGAGGGATCCCTAAAGGGAGTGGTTTCTGTTTGGGGGTAAGTTGCCTCTCACACCACCACCCCTCACTCACGTGTTCTTGGTATCTCAACTCTAACTACGTGTCGGGGATTGTACAGGGATCATCATCTCACTGAATCCTCAGAACGACAGGGTGATATCGGGCAATCGGTTAAAGCCCAGACTTACTCCAAACACACACAGACAGGGTTGAGGAACAAGAAGAGCCTGGTCTGGGAGGCATGCAGCCTGACCCCAGCCCTTAACAGCTGCCTGGACTTGAGCGAGCTCCGGCACATCTGCAAGCCTCCATTTCTTCGTCTGTCAGAGGGGCTCATCTGAGCATGGCAGGGTCCACCTGGTGACACCCACCCAGAGTTCAGCACAGACGTTGCCTGCTGCTTCGGCCACAAACGTCGGCTGCTGTTCCCCAGTCCCTGAAGGTCCTGCCTGCTTTCTCTCCAACCCGTGTCCCCTGGGGTGACACGTCTCCAGCAGAGGGTGGCCAGAGGTGAGGCGGCCAGGGATGTGTGCATCTCCTCACGCCCTGCCCTTAGCCCCAGCACAGGGGTTACCCTAGACAAGAGCCACCGCTGGCCTTAGAAATGCCATCACTCCCTCGCGGGCACGCGCTTTACTTAAATGAAAGATTGCTGTCCATCAGGATGAGGTGAGGGTTTCAGAAGCTGCAGTAAGAAAATTAAAGAGACCAAGTCAGAGCATTTTATGCATGTGGGATAACTGCCTTTTGATATAGCTTTTTACTACACATTTGTTATTATGGATCCATAACAGATAAAAGTGTATCGTGGAATATATAAAAGTGCCAACAATTGTCAATATGCATTCACATGCTGTAGTAAGAATATTCTATAAAATACTCTCAAAATATGACGGATGTGCATAGCTGAACGACACCGCTAATGAGAATTTGGAGAAAGTACATCTTAAGCCCTAAGGAGTTTTATGAGACACAACAGCCCAAACTCAGCTGACATTTAAAAAAGTCCCTTGATACTCAGAACAAAGAGTCCTCAAGCATACGTTTTCCCCAAAGCAAGAACTCAAAACACACAGAAAAAGGAAATAAATAACATCTGAAATCTAGGCTCGGGTGATAGGAGGGATACTTTGGGTACCTGAGCGATAACCCAGAGCAGACGTGTATCTTGGTTCTCCAGACGCCCGCAAGGTCCCCCGTGCAAACGGGCGTGGAAGGCAGGCAGTGGCTGAAGTGGCGTGCGCTCAGCCTGCCAATCTGTGATCGACATGTTTCTGGGCATCTACTCCTCGGGGTGAATTTTATACTCAGGCACGGTTGTTTTGCTCCCTTCACTTTTCCTGGCAGCCATAAACACATTGTTATGCTCTCAAAAAAATAAATAAATAAATAAATAAATAAAGTAAAACATTACCAGCTTCCTATACACATAATAAAATCAATCTTCTGCCTCTAGTACATTAAATGAAATAGCATATCCCCAGAAAATACATAATAGGCAGTGTCTTCAAGAGTCATGCAAATAAAAGTAAAAATAAAAATCCAAAGGTCAGAATAAAACACTAAGCCGATCCTAAAAAATAAAGAGAAATATTTGCATGCATTTTATGCAGCATGTGTCCTGAAAGTGCCCCTATCAAGATGCATTCTAGAATTCCTAACCTGCAGTGCCTTTCTCTGATAGTTTGTTTATGAAGTCAGTCTTCCTATTTCCCTGAGATATAGACATTATACACATCGACAGTAAATAGACCTTTTTAATTGAGCTGATAGGTTGAAAGTGAACGTGTCCTTGAATTTACACTGAAAAGATAGGCAGTGATTATTTATAAGGGATTTAGCCACCGACTTCCCTTTTGTATGGCAAGGACTTTATCGACAGACATATTTAAGTAAATAGTGCCAAATAAGGTGAATTCTGCGTTAAAGGACAAACGTTGTCTCCTGGTGTCAGCTGTGGTCTGCAGAATGCTCCTGGCCGCCCTGCCCTGCTCAGGGAGAAGGGAGCCAGCCAGCAAGAGTGCAAATCCATCAAAGTTCAGATTTGACTGGCTTCTCGCAGGCTGAGTGTGGGAATGTGGCAATCTGCAATTTATTTAATTTTAATTCAATTTGGTCTCACATCCTGTTTTGCAAGTCAGCAAGATGGGCTAGGTTTGCCAAAAAGGGGGTGAAATACGGAAGGGAAGGCAGTTCCTCTCGCGGCATGTATTAGCAGGCCAGTGTTTGCCCGGCCGGTGGAGCCTCTCCCGGCACAGGCGGCTCATGCGGGGAGCCTATCTTGCCCACAGTAGCACAGCCTCACTATCTCCCCGCTGAAGGGCCTATTTGTCTGCTTTAAGTGAAATCACTCAATTCTCAAAAGTCAGTGGAGGACTTTAGAAGGGGGAGGGTTCAGATAGGCTACTCCAAATAAGTTCCATTAATCAAAAGACACAGTGTAATGTAACTAATATTTTACAATTAGGGGAGACAAGATGGAACTAAAAGCCATCTATCTCTCTTATACCACATGATCATCGATTCATAATCGGAGACTGAGAGTTGCACAAAGATGCATTTACTGGATGGGGGGAGCGGGGGGGAGGGCCGGTCTGAGCCGAGATAATGAACACGATGAGAGAGCACGACGCTGAAGGCTGAGGAGAGATGACAGAGGGGCTCAATGCTGACGGATGACATGAAGACGCGCAGGTACCTGACAGCCCGCGAGCCGAGCTCCCTCCCCGGCATTATGATCCTCAATTATCCTGGCAAGGGAGTAAGAGGGGAGAGGGGTGGCCTGGCCCAGGTGAGAACCACTTTGTGGGGCTGGGATTTCCATTGTCAGCGCCCCTGGGCACATGGGGACGAAGAGGATGAGTGCTTCATCGGTTTTGTAATAAAATTCCTAAACCTTCAAAAGGAGTCATTTTTTTTCTTTCACTGCCACCTTCAGGAAAAAAAAAGAGGTGGCCCTTTCCAAAAGAAGGGGGGCAGTCCCTGGGAGTCGGGGGGGGGCGGCTGGCTGCTGCAGAAGAGCTGGCTAGAGACAGCTCCCTCTCCCAGAGGCCCTCCCCAGGACTGTCGGGGACGATGAGAGCCTGCAGGAGGGAGGCAAAGCCAGAGACAGGAGAGGAGAGGAGGGGAGGTCTGCGGCGCCTGCACTGACGCACGGACAGGGTTCTGAGTCCCACCAAAGAGGAACTTCTTCTGGCTTTCTCCCCATCACGCAGGAGCACAGCCACGGGTCAGGATCCTGAACACCGACACACATTCTCTACCTGTTCCATTATTTCCTTGTAAAGATACAGATGGCCTCACGCAAATGCTCATGTAGCGTGTCTTCGGAACAAAGGAAAACAAACGATGTTCTGGGCGGCAGAGTAACTTGGGAACTCAGCAAAATGGCAAGACCGTGGGGCAGGTGGCGGGTGGCGGGTCCCCCGCCGGTGATGGAGGTCAAGCCGGCGTTGCATCCCCCCTCCCTTTGCTGCAATTGCATGGGCCCGTTTCTTTAACGTACAATACCTTTGTGACGGATTATGTAATATGGACAAATCCCAGACTGAAGCCAGAGGCCCAGGAAAGCTGTGGATTTTTTCAGTATTTATTTTTTTAAACCGAACTTGGCTACCACACATGTCCCCTGCCTCCCCCCGCAACCTCCATTCTGCCCTCCCTTTCCTCTCTCCCTAGATGTGGCCTCCATGCTGCTGCAAGTGTCGTCTGCAAGGAGCCAAGCTTGATGGGGATCTTCGAGTCTGACTTCCCTACAGATCAGCAGGGATTCTTGTGTATAGGAGCCTGTACATACACACCAGACACACACAAACAAAAACACCCCCCAGTCATAAGAGCCCCCAGATGTCTGGGCTTCTCTGCCCAACTGGCATCTCCAGAAGCTCATATAGGGTGACCATGAGGGCAGGTGATGGGGCTTCTAAGAGGCTCATTTCAAAGCACCCGTCTCGCTGTTCCTTCATCAGTGTGGGAGGCGGGTGAAACATGGGAAACAGAGATGCCATGCCTACCCTCGGAGTGGGGAACCCAGTGACCCCGGAGTATCACATGGGATGCACTCACACCTTCTTGGTGCTCTATGCAGTTTTCTCTGAGGGCCTGGGAAAGCCCCCCCCCCCAATGTTATCTAATGGTGCCAAGGATAAGGGGGTTCTGGAAATACAAGGAAGGTGATGAGCCCAATCTGGTAGCCTAATCAGAGGGCAAAGGTGTTCAATAAAGTCAATTTGTGTGGCTTTAGTAGCTGTAATTGAGATGCGACCCCCCCACACCCCATCCCCCCGACTTAACCTCCTGGAAACTGCACCGATACCATAAATAGCCCCACAAGGCTAAGTGTGAGTGTCCCAGACATAAATAGGGTGCAACTGTGCCTGCCCTCCAAGGCTGGGTGAGGCCACCTCCCGGGCCAGCGGGGTCAGGTCTCGGCTGCTGCACACAGCTCTTCCCCCGCATCCATCACCCCCTAGGAAGTCATCCTGTGAAGCGCAACAGCCCTCTCCCTTGCCTGAACTAAAGATTTCCTGGTTTACACGCAGACCCTTTAATGTGAAATGACTGAACCAAGCCCTGGCTGGATAAAATAAAGCATGAAAGCAAGCCAAAGCCGAGCCTTTAAAATGAAGTTCCAGGAATACAGTCCATGCACATGGTTTTAACCTCTCCATCACCAGGATTTTGCCCTTAAGCAGAAACGAGAACTGAGCATTTTCAGGTAGAATGAATCTATCTATGGAAACCTCTCCCATTAATCCATGGAAATTCAATTTATTGTCTTTGGTAGCAGTCTCTGCATCGATACTTTCACGCACATGTGGATCCTGCTTGGTTTTGGTTGGACACATGCTTCTTTTATTTGTGGTTTGATCAAATGCAGGACAGGGAAGATAAACAATGTTCCCAGAGGATTTCTAAAGTGAGATATTCTCAGAGGGGAAATATATATGTAACATACTATGAGCTTGTCTTAATGAATCAAAAAAAAAAAAAGCAGTGTTAAAGGTATGAATTCTTAAGTTGAATGAGGTATGAAGAAAGGCATGAATTCCATGCTCTAATTAACCCAGCTATGTCCATTAACAGGAACCATCAGTGCAATGTGTCCAGGGTACAGCCCCTCCTGCTGCAGGATTTGGGGAGAGAACGGGACAGAGTGGAGTAGACAGTAATTGAGTAGATTGTTTCAGCTTCCAAATGTTCTGAAAAATCCAGTCTGTGGTGAGTATGGGTTGCAACCACATGGCTTCTTCATTTCCTTCCTTAGAAAGGTCATGTCTTTGCAAAGATACTTAGTGAGCAATTCCATTCCTCTTTTTACAGGGACATCCAGTTTTCAACTCCAAATGCTAAGCCCTGACAGCACGAAAGGAAAGGAAAGAATACGGAGAGGAAAAGAGCAGAAATTCCGCTCAGGTTCCCCCCTCCCACCGACCACCCCAGCCCGACTAGGTGGGCTGGTAGCCGCTAAAAATTAAATAGCTGAGGTTTTCAAAATGAAAACAGAACATTTCCACAATTATAAAAACAGCTCTAACACTGTAAAACTCCTTGAACTCCAAACAAATTATTTGGGAGGGTATTAAGCCTGGAAGGTCTTTCAAATTTCTTACTAGAATGGAGATTACTTAGAGCTTGTGGCCAAATCACATACAATTTGACCCAATTCTTTTCCACCCTTTCACATCATTTGATATTAGGCAGAAACTATTGTTCCAATGCTGAAATTCATTATCCTCTCCTGCTGCCAAGGCCTGGCTGGGAAAAGTCCCTGAGACCTGGCTTTCAACCTTTTATTGCAGCCATAAAGGTGGTCTTTTCTGCCACCTAGAGGAGAGATGGCAGCATGGCATGTGAGTCACCCGGAGGAAAATTAAATACAGCTGAATAATTGAATGAGAGGGCAAGTTGAATCAGGGGTCACCATCTGTTTGACTAGAATTGTTGGCACATTTCAGCTAAGCCTCGTGCGCCTCGTAAACATACTTACAGTTATCATAGCTTGCGTTGCCCTAAAATAAAAGAAAATTGGTCCAAAAATAAGCCTGAACTAATTAAACATATACCATCTTGTCGTCATGGAGACCAGAGTTAAGGTCACCAGTTTCTCCTGGCATTCAGGAGGGTGTTAGTGCCAAAAAGAGACAGGTGATTCTTTCACCTCCTGGGGAGAGGGCATCTCAGGGGCTGGAGGTGATGCCCGGATGGTGGCCAGAGTGAAAGAGGGTGCCACCGCCCCTATGCCATTCTTCCCGGGGCCTAGAGGAGGCAGAGAGGGAGAGCAAGAAAGAAAGACACCATCTCTGCAGACCCCAGAAGCAGGGCCGGGAGGGACCCCAGGTGCCCCCTGCCAACGTTACTTAATGTTATGCCCAATTGGCACGTTTGCTGGGGGTGGGGAAGGCATCTTTCCAAAGAAATGGGTGTCATGTCTGAATTGTATCCTCTGCCAGCTTCGTCTGAGAGCTGGTCGTTTCCCAAGAATCTAGATGGGGCTGGTTTGCTTGCCTGTGTGAATTATACCGTGGTTGCGTATGCACAAAACCAGCATGAATGTGTATTTTGGGAGAGAAACCAATTCCGATTGTACATCTCATAATTCCTCTTAATAGATCACTCCTACCTTGAGGAAATGCACACCTGTCCTAACGTCCTTAGCACACAGTGGGTTTACACTAGAGGCAACTGGGGACAGGCTATGTGCAAACCCCAAACTTGGGCTCAGGAGTTGGGGTTTAGAGTCAAGGTGATACCAGTGGTTTGGGGATTTGAAGAGGCAGCTTTTCTGCCCTGGGACCCTCAAGCCCCTTACCGCAGTGAGGCCTCTTTCCCCTCCCGCCTGGCTTGCTGAGACTGCCCTGTCTTTCCCCTTCCCTTTCACGCTGTCGATTACACACAAATCACTTAGGAAAGACACAGTGGAGTGACCCCAACTTCAGGGAACCTCCTTGGGGACGCAATTAGCGTCTGTTGTATCCCACGTTGGCTGGGCTGACACTATCGCGGCCTCCAGAGGTGCTGTTCTCTCTCTCACGGTGGAGATGCTATGGGGAGGGGGGTACAGAGAGATCAGAAGGTGGAAATGGACAGGAGGGCTCCAGCAACTCTGTTCCTAAGTAATTAGGACCCATCAAATGAGGCTGGTTTGCACCAGTCTCCCACCTCCTAAACCAGGCTGCAGTCTGGCTTCCTGGAATCCACATTAGGACAATAGGCGAGTAAGATAAAAGAAAACATTCAACACCACCAGTACCTGCTGGGCCAGGTGGGGTGCTGCCCTCAGAGCTGGGAGGAAGGGCCCTTTGGCCCCAGGGTGCTTCCAGGCCAGCACCCTGGCATAAGCAGGTGAGAGACACTGAGAAAGGATTGTTCCACTTTGTTCCAAGAGCTCTCCTTTTCGCTGCTCTTTCTGCGGAGGCCCCCCACCTCCCCAGCTCGGTTGCTCCCTCGACCTCCACCGGGAAGCCCTCTCTGGTGCCCCACAGCCCACTGTGACCCTTCTCCCTCCACGCTGAGCACACGCACAGTGTCACAGCTGCCTGGTTCTTGCGCCTCCATCCTCAGCACCATGCAAAGGCCTGGCACTCAGCTCTTCCTGAAGCCTGGTGAATCAAGACCCTTCTAGGTTATTTGCCAGGGGCAAACTGAGCAGTGACCCATTCCATGGGTCTCAATCTCGAAAATAGATTTTTCAAATCTGTAGAGGATTCCAGAGCAAGTGAGGTTTCCCCTGGAGTGCAGAAAAGCAGGGGCTGTTGCAGAGCTTGGGAGATATACAGGTTTGGGGTGGGAAGAGGGGATGTTCTTGGGGTGGGTGGAGGGCATACCTGGCAGGTGTTCCGTAACAACTGTAAAATGACGATTATAGCCTGAACAAGTCGGGGGTGGTGGGGACAGACCCTTCACGTGGGTCCCTGCCTCTCCCTTCCCAGTTCCTGTTATAACAGAGCGGAGCCAGGATGGTCCCCCTGTTCAGAACTGCCAGTGTTTTCCCTGTTCAGCCTGACCCTTCTTCAGCTGTGCCACCTGCCCCCGCCATGTCCTGTGGCCCCTGTCCCTCCCTACCTTCTGCAGGGGCCTGGGCCTTTGCAAGAATGCGCAGTAGAAACAGGGACCTTGGGTAAACCGAGCCCAGGTAACCCCTTGGAAGGAAACTCGCTCACCTGTGCACCAAGCAAGTAACTCCAGCTCCTGATGCGGGGGCAGGGGAGGGGCGATGGTGGTGGGTATCCCAGAGACCCCGGGGCAGCAGCTGCCCAGCTCAGGTTGACCACTGCCTTGCAGCAAATTAGGCTGAGGGTTGCAATACCTCTGAATTTTCCAGAGGAGCCAGAAATGCAGATTTTTATGTGAAATCCCTTGAGTTTTAAAATGTTAACTACCAATTCCAGGCTTTCAGAGGCTCTGTGGGGGCCAAGCCACCCGGAGGTGCCGACTGTCAGGGGCCAACACACACCTGTCTGGAACCCTTCTTACTGAACCTGCGGGCAGGGCGTCTGGTCCCTGACCTTGACACTCAGCCACGCCCTCCCATCCCCTCCCTCCAGGTCCGCACCCAGGGCTCCGCCAGAATACCCGGACAGCCTCCTCTGTGCAGGAAGGATGCCCCAAAGGGGCATCTCCTGAGGGAATCACACAGCCTTGAGCCCCCCAGGCCCCCTCGGGCCACCCGTGGGCTTTGCTCCTAGCGCCACACCCTGAGGGCCTCCTGGTGCCCACCCAGTAGGCTTTGTTTCTGCCGCAGCCAAGAACACCTACGGTCTGCACCTTTCCCCTTCACCCTAGGCGTCTCCTCAGTAATCCAGCCACAGGCACCGAAACTGCCCTCTGTTTGTTCTCAGATGACTGTAGAGCAGCTGTTAAGGGGAAGGCACTATTGATAATCCACTTTCAAAAATAAAACATCAGACTGGTGCCCGGATAAAGGGAATCCTGAGCCTGTATTTAAGTGGCTTCCACAGCCGCTTGGCAGCAGGATTTAGGGCTCAGATGCCATTCCACCCCTTTCTGCTACAGGGAAGCATCGATCACCTGTTGCCAGGAAAGGAAGTCACTCCCGCTGGGCTGGCTCAGTCCTGAACAGGAACCCCTGTGATCCACAGCATGCCCCTCCCTTAGTTCTGAAGGAGGATTTAATTGTCAGATTGCTGAAGAGCAGAAAACAAAACTAAACTCTTGGCAGTAAGGGAATGGGTGTGGAGGAGGCCGGGAGGAGACCTGGGAGCCCCAAGAACCCGGGAGAAGCTCCAGAACAGCAGGCCACCCCAGGCCCTGTGACACCCTCCAGGCTTTGGCGCCCAAGAAAGCTCATTCCAAGCTCATTTCCAACTCCTGAGCAGAAAAATCACCTGGTGGGGGAGGGGAGGCGCAGCCTTGGCAATGCAGGTTCCCAGGCCCTCGGCATCAGCATTGCTCTAGGAAGGTGGTAGGACTCAGGATGTATCCCAAGCCCTGGGGTGACTCTTAGCTCGGTCAGCTGGGGAACATGCTGATGTCTCCCAGCACCCTGCCCCGTCCCAAGGGTCCAGCAGCCAGTGCAGAGGCTGGGGTTGCAGCTCAGGACCTGCAGTTTGAAAAGCACTGGGTTTCCTCTTGTCCCAGGTTCCCATAGTCACCGGGGCTGTGAGCTGAACTGGGTCCGGCAGCTCGTTCCCAAGAGGTGACGTGATGTATGAAGGGCCAGTTGGGGGTGGGGAGACCCAGACTAGTGCACAGCTGTGCCCATGGCCAGAGTCAAGGGCTGGACAGCTCTCCTCTCAGCTCCTCTGGCCTCTGGCCAAGGCCAAGATGGAGGTCTCGGGAGGGAAACCTCACAGCTTGCGAGCCTCTCTGACCCCTGCCAGGGTCCCTGAGCCCCTGGAGCGGAGCCTGCCTCACATCCTGAGCACCTCCCACTCATCACCAGAAACTGGCCTGGCCTTTTGCAGAAGAAAGCTGCGGATCCTCACGAGGTTCTCTGCGGGCACCTGAAGACACCTTCCCCTGGCTTCTCTTGGCAGCTGTTGATTCTTTCTAGATGCTCCACATACTGTTATTTTGTGGACCCTCCCAGGCTGATTTCTCACCTCAAGCCCTCTCCACCCATTTTGTTTCTTAAATAGAAACTCTCATTGACTGCTCAAGCTTTTTACGCTCTCCACCACGTCTGGGAGAGGTCTCTAAACTCTGCCTCTTCCGCTCCCAGGGAAGAAAACATGGTGACTCAGGGTGATGCCAGAGGCTGCCCATGCCCCCACCCCGTGAGCCCCGTGCCCAGAGGAGACAGGAGCCCCAGGCCCTGTCCAAGAGTCTTTGCTCCCACTCAGGGTTCACCAAATCCCCCCAAACCAGAGAGGGTGGCCTACACAAAGGGCCCTGCCTTGGATCCAGGCTTTGTGCCCAAGTCCTTAGGGGGCTTTGAAAAGGATTTCCTGGTGCCAAAGAAGACAAAATTCACACACGATGGGAGAAGTTGGTTATCTAAGTCTCTGCCGTCCTATACAATTCACAAAATGTGCAGTTATCTCTCTGCAGCTTCCACGGGTCCGGCTCAGACAGGACCCTAAGGGCTCGGCATGCTGCCAACTTTCCTGCTCCCAGGGAAGCTGTTCCCACCGAGACCCCAGGCCGGGAGCCACGTCCCACACTGGAGAGAGCGGACACCCTCCCCACGATCATCTGAGCTGACCTGGAAGCGCTGTGGCCACAGCTGGTGTGGACAGCCCGATGGCCACGTGTGGGCTCCCCAGGGAGGTGAGTGATCGGTGCCCCACGCTTGCAGCCTGCGATTTGCTCTGTAGGTTCATCATGAGCTGACCAGGAGCCTTTGAGAGGACGAATTAACAGGACCCACATAACACCTGCACACCGGTCAGCTGGCTGTTGAGACAACGTCTACTAAAGTAAGACACGGCTGAGAAGTGGACAATCCCCAGCTGACTGTGAGAACAGAGCTGGGCCCGTGAAGCCCAAATCTCCCCCAGCACCGGCCGGTTATCTGGTTTCTCCACAGACCCAGCCTCCCCCAGCCTCACAGTGATCAAGGTTTACTTAATTGGGCTCCTAATCCTTAAGAAACCATTTCTAGAAGCTTCAAAACTTTCTTCAATTGTAGAGAAAGCATCAGGTGCTGTCTCCCACAAACCCTGCTCCCTGAAAACTCTTCCCCTTTGCCTCAAAAGAAACTTTTACTCTTTTTTTTTTTTTTTTTTTTTTTTGCGGTATGCGGGCCTCTCACTGTTGTGGCCTCTCCCGTTGCGGAGCATAGGCTCCGGACGTGCAGGCTCAGCGGCCATGGCTCACGGGCCCAGCCGCTCCACAGCATGTGGGATCTTCCCGGACCGGGGCACGAACCCACGTCTCCACGTCCCCTGCATCGGCAGGCAGACTCTCAACCACTGCGCCACCAGGGAAGCCCAAAAGAAACTTTTGAGAAGAGACTTCCATTTAAGTTCTTGTTAAAAGGACTTCCTGCAAGAGTTTCCTCAAAAATATGTTAAAATCATTTTCATAAAATGTGTGTGGAGAAAAGACAAGTTTAATTCTCACAGGCTCCATTACTGAAGCAAAAATTAATATTTGTACTGTTTCTAAATTGGAATAAAATTGCAAAGATGCAAACACCGTCCTATATCATAATCTATAAAGCAGTCACAAATGTTAAATCAACTGTAAAAATGATTTAAAAATCGACTTGAATAATCTTATTAAACTGATTTAAAATCATATTTTTTGCTACCTTCATGTATTAACTGCATCTCCAAGAACAATGGGGTTAGAGTGGATTTTTGCAAATACAGATATGTTCCCAAATAACGCTGTCAATGAAAAGACTCCGCTCTCCTGGTTGGCATGTGACTTCCTGGCACATGGCAAGGAGAGCTGACTTGCCAGGTGAAAGCCACATTATTTACATCTCCACAAATTGCCATGGAGTCCAATCAGCACACTTAAGATTTTATGCACAGAGTTCAAGTTCATATTTTTTTTCAAGTTCATATTAATGCACAGCAGAGAGAAGGACACCATTTCCTGTGAGCGCACAAGCACAAGAGTCTACCACCGAAGACCCCAAGTGCTCTGAATTTCTCAGTTACAGTGTTTGGAGTTTAAAAGCAAGCATGAATCTGTGTGAGAGCTCACAACTGAATACCCATATCATGGAGAGAAGCTCCCAGAGGACTATAATCTCTCCAGCCCTGAATGTACCTCCTCTGAGTGCAGAACGGCTAGACCACGGAGGTCAAACAATGCCCCATCCTTCCGGTGGGTGCCAGGAAACACAGAACTCAGAGTGCACTCACTGCCTTTGCCTCTGAAAATCAAGTGGAAACAGAAGTCTCTAGCAGAGAATGCAGTCAAGAAGCTGCCCAGCTCTGTCTGTTCCCCGCGGGGCCCTCTCCAAGTCTTCCTCCCACTGGCTATGAGGCTACAGAAACCCGCTTTGGGTCCATCAGTGGGGATTCTAGGCTCATTACACCTTGAACACTTGAGTCAGCAAGCTCCAGGGCAAGTTCATTTACTTATCTACACTGCAGAAATGGACACGAGCGGTCCCGATCCCAACATGAATCTCTGCACAGGGGTCTGGCGGGACCCAGCGTCTCAAGGCATCTCCAGTTCCCCAGATGTGGGACAAAAGGACTCCAAGACTAATAGGCAATGTCCTACAGATGCTACAGGAAGTAAAACCGTAAAATAGGAGGCAAGAGAGGGAAACAGCCCCGGGAGGCTTCGGACTGTTATCTGTGTCACTTGGGGACCCCTGAAAGCACAGCCTCCCAGCCACCTGCAGCTGCTATGCTTTCTCAGGGGGAAGGGGTTTGGCAAGGCAGGAAGGTGGGCAGGGGGCCCGTTGCTGTGCCCAGCAGCCACCCGTCGTCTCCTCCTGGGCCCTGAGCATGGCTGGAGGGTGCCCTCCCTGCCTCCTTGTCTCTCGGCTCCAAATGCCCACAGCCACCTCCTGCGAGCACGGATACAGCACATGAGGCTTCGCTCACTTCTCTCCCTGGCCGCAGAGGCATGCTTGGCCAGCAGGCAGGACAAGCAGGAAGTGCCCGAGAGCGAATGTCCCCAGAAGTTGCCCTCCACCCACAGTGGGTGGCGATTTGAAGGCCAGCATAGCACCCCCTCTGTGGGGTGGCTCTGAGGAGTGTTCCCCCAAAGCTCCAGCTGCCCCGCGGGGCTTGATAAAGCACTCTCTGACCCCTTCCGTACAGGTCACCAGCCCACACCACGTGAATCCTTAACTCAGGTTCTGATTCCGGAGAAACCTCCGCGAGAAAAGGGGAAGCTGAATTCCAGAGGAAGAGTCCTCTACTTGAAGTGAATGGCATCCACAGTTTTAAATTTAAATTTTTATTTTTTATTGGGGTATACGCGATTTACAATGTTGTGTTAGTTTCAGGTGTACAGCGAAGTGATTCGGTTATACAGATACATAGATCCATTCTGTTTCAGATGCTTTTCCCATATTAGGTTATGACAGAATATTGTGTAGAGCTCCCTGTGCTATACAGTAGGTCCTTGTTGGTTATCTATTTTATATACAGTAGCGTGTATATGTTAATAGCTTCCACCGTACCTGACACTTTGCCCACTCCCTCTCCATCCCCAGTGGCCTGTGCACAGCGACGACGCCAGCACCACTCCAGACAGAGGCTCCTCCCAGGACTAAGTGACGTCAGTTCTCACTGGAGCAGCATCTCCTGACAGAGCTCCGTCCCCAGGCCCCTAAACCCTCCTGCTGCTACCCTGGGAGCCCGCCTTTCCCAGATAAATATTTCAGAGTACTTCATCTCTGAAACACAATATCTGCCTCTTGGAGATGTCATGTGACCCTTCACATCATTTCCCCCCAAAGTTAATTTCTGTGATGAATGTAATATACTCAAACCCATAAATCTGGCTGTCTGAAGGATTCAAATTAGGAATTATTGACAGCTGATGGAACCCAAGTGCAGAGATGAAGCGGGTTTTCTCATCTGTCTATCTAAACGTTGGAATGTGTATTGATTAAAATATGACACGCTACAGAACCCAACATAAATCTAAACTCTATTAGATTAACACGAGCATTCAATTAACATAAAATGACAACGTAGGAGAAAGGGGCTGTGTGTCGGTCACCAGTAATATTTTAGCCATAAACATGGGGAACCTGAAATTGGGAGGTGTGTCTGTCAGGGCTGTGTGCTGTGTGAGGGTGTGGGAGGGGCGAGCCCAGAGGCAGGAGGAGACGGGCACAGCGCCCTCGGCCAGAGACACAAGGAGGAGGAAAGGTGGAAGAGGCTGTCTGGGAAGAGTCTCTTTTACCATCACTTGTATTGAGTTTGGACCTGCCGGGTAGCCAATGCAAGGGCGCTGCTTTGGTGGTGGATGTGCGGACCTGGGCGGGGAGGCCAGGCTGCAAGGGTCAACTTCTAAGATACAAAGAGGACACCTTGGTTGTATTTAGGACCCCAGTGTGGGGCATCTAAGGTTGTCCCCTGGGGAGGAGAGCGGAGATTTGAAAATAAACTGGAAGATGAGTACTTGAGTCAGGGAAGAGAAGGACCACGTTAGAAAAACAATGAAAGGAACTGGAGGTCTCCTGCACCTCCAAAGTGCCGGCCTCAGCCCCAGCTCATCTCTATCCCTGTATCACATGCACCATCCTGAACGGGTCCTGGAAGGATGGGAACTGAGGCTACTGAGGCTCCAGAGGTGAGGCTCTCATGGGTCACAGACATGTTCCCACTTATGCCAAAGGCTCCCGGGGTCTCTGAAGCTGCTCTCCAGCCACGGATCACCTTGGATTGAAGTGCCAGGGTGTTCCCTCTATCAAGCAAGGATGGGGATTGGTTTATAAATGCCCAGCTTCCGTGGTCCTCAGTGGGACAGCCCGGGCGCACACCCCACGTGGGTCCTCAGAGGGTCCCCAGCAGGACTGAGACCCCGTCCCCCACCTACTCCGAATTGCACCCATCTCGGCCCCTCTTTTTCCTGCCTCATGTCCCCACCCCCACCTCAGGCTTCCTGGGACCATCTCCTGAAAAGACTGCCTGTGCCGGAATCCTTGTCTCAGAGTCTGATTCTACGAGAATCCAGCAAAGGACTAAGGTCACAGTAAAAAATGGGAGCTGGTTTTACTTGTTTGCTTGTTTGTTTGTTTTCAAGCCAGGGCTTCTCATCGTTGCTCTCCAGTGCTCTTTCTCACAGATCCTCAAGCTAGGAACTGAGTGACCCAGAACTGTAAAATCATTACGTATAAGGAGGAGTTTGGGGGGCCGTACCTCTCAGCTTTGATCCTGCTTTCTGTACAACCTTCAAAACGCACTTTTCTGTAGAAATAATGCCCCCAATCGAATTTGATGGCCAGGCCAGCCCTCAAAACTCTTTTAGCACCTAGTAGATATGCTCGTTCATTGTACTACTGCAAACATGTGTATTCATGTATAAAGTATTACATTTGATGGTACAAGTCAGGAGTATCAGGGACGGAGCTTGGCAGTGGTGGCCCTAGTGTGCCCTGGGGCTCAGCAACCTGAGTCTCCCTGTCTCAGGTAGTCGTGGCCTCTCCAGACACACAGTATCTCCAGAGGAGGTGGCGCCCCCTGGTGATCATTCATCAGAAGTTCTGAGTTGCAGAACAAAGGGAAGTTGCTTCCCTCTGACTAGGTCCAATTTCTCCTGCCTGTAATCAGTCTTGTTTGGAAATAAAATATTCTTGACCCAAGTGAAGACCTGGACGGCCCAGTGAGTGGTGTGGCCTTGACTGAGTGGGTAGGGTTCCCAGTCCTCAGTCCTGCTGAAGTGCGAACTTCTAGGCTTGTTATGGGCAGGCTCTCTGGTGCTGGAAGGGCAGCCTTGTTCCCTAGCCTGGTGCCCACATGACCTCCCAGGGTCCTTCCTGCTGCATTAGGCCTGGAAGGATGCTCTTAGCTGTTTGTTCATCACTGCAGCAAATGTCTACAGAACGTCTGTTTATACCTAGTGCTTCACGAGGCAGCACAGGTGCTCAGGAGTTAGACACACCCCACCGTCGCAGCAAACCGCCCACCTCCGCCTTCTCTCTGGTCACTGAAGACAAGCCACCCCCTCCAGTTTGAGGCCAGGTCCTCACCATGCTTGGGACCTCCACCCTGTCCTGTTCTCCCTCCTCCCCCAATTATCCCTGGCCTTCCCCTCTATATCCCAGAGCCGCTCAGACGAGGCCACCAACACCTCCTTTGGGTTGACAAGGTCTCCATGACTTGGCCACCATCTCTGTGCAGCCCTGACCCCTGTCCCTGCCTCTACCTCCTAAACTGTCCTCTTGCTTCAGCTCCAGGACATACCTGTCAGCCCCGAGCTATGCCATTTACTGCATGCTGTGCCCTCAGCTGGGACGCCCTCCGTCACCGTCACCTTGCTCAGAACTCAGATTGGCACTTCCTTCAGGAAACTTCTTTGACCCCCTTCCCCAATCTCGGGCCTGCATATATGTCACTGGGGCACAGCCCAGGGGCACCTCTTATGCACTCACACACCTGCACACGCTATCTCCTTGCAGACAGGAACAAAGATTTGTCCATCCTTGTTTTGCCAGGGCCTATTGTGGGCCTGACATGCGTGTGTGTTAAGTGAATGAGAAATGGATGAATGATTGAACAAGGGGGTGAGGGAAGGAGCCTCAGAAGAAGTGTGAGGTGGGCCCTGGGGGTGAGCAGGAACTGATGGGGGAGAAGAACGGAGGATGGAGGACCAGGATGTGGCTGTGAAGTGGGGGCGATTGATGGAATGTGTGTCCGTGCACGGTCCCTGCAGCCAGCCCCAGGGATACAGTGGGATAGGCGGATGCTGCCTCCCGCACCTGCTGGCGGGACTGGACCCTGGACGGCTCCTGCCTTCAGACCTGCCACGGGGACACTGATAAACCAGGGGCCACTCTGGAAAGGTCTCCTGGGGCCTGACTTCACAGGCAGAATATTGAAGATGCTCCCCCAATAAAACAAGGCAAAACTCTCTTCATTGTGAATAACCCACTAGCCACTACCAGCCTTCCGGCATCTCCCAGCATCTCACCTGCCAGGGCCTAGGGTACAAGAACGATGTCAATAGTAATAGCCTCGGTTGCAAAATTCTTACTGTGTACCAGGCATCAGGCTAAGAGCCTTCTCTGTGTGGATCTTTTCACTCAAGCTACATGTCTGTCCTAATCTAGAGCAGTAATTGAGAGCCTACGAGTTTTACAGGCAGAACACTGCAGCCCAGAGGAGTGCAGTGGCTTTCCAAAGACACACAGCTAACAAGGACGGGATTTGAACTCAGGCAGCCCAACCCCTGAGGGCATGCACCAACTTCCCTCCTACCCCACCTGTCTTGAAAAGCCCTTCATCCTTGTTGGGGGGATCCCAAGGATGGAGACGGACTCCAACTCTAGGTCCAGCCTCCCATGCCAAGGCACTCAGCCCAGGCCAGGCCCAAGGCTAAGGCACCTTGAATCTGAGCCCTTTCCCACCTGCGGAAAATGACCAGAGTCGGAGACACGGTTTTGGGCAGATGTGGGTCTGGACGTGGTGTGAAGACTGGGCCCAGCTCCTTCATCACCCTGTTTCCCTGCCTCTGTGAGAGGAGGGGACAGCTCTGTCTTGCCCTCATCATACCCTCAAGCTTTGTACACAGCAGATGCTCCATAAATGCACCTTGTCTCCATGAACACATAACTGAACGAAGTGATTAACCTAATGTCTTTTCCCCTTTAATTGTTTCCAAGAGTAAGAGCAGTTTTAGCCCCGTATCTTTTCCCAACACCCCAGTGATGGATTATTTATTAGTTGAATCCACAATCCTTCTCACAGAAGAGTCTCCCAGGTTTTCTAAAAAGGGAGCCCATGCCTTCTGCGTGCCTCGGGCGCCCTCTGGTGGCCATCTTGGATTCCCAGCACCAGGTCTTTGAACCGGAGGAGCGAGAGGTCTGGAACTCCCCGCCTGCCTGCACAAGGGGCCTGCAGCCCCAGACTCTCCAGGGACCTGTCCCTTCTTTCTCCAGTCAGGCTGGACACTGAGGCTGAGTTCTCAGGGACGCCGACGGCGCACAGGTAGCCTCCCTGAGAGAGTGGTGTGTGGGCGGCCCCTCCCACAAGCAGGGGATTCTGGGCCACCAGCGGACACAGAGGGTCCTTGGAACACATCTGCTCAGCTCAGCCTGCCGGGTGTCCAGTTTGGGGGAGCAAGTGAGGAACAGAAATGGGGGGACCTGGATGGACAAGAGGCATTTCCCCAAATTGCTCGTAGCTTCCACCAGCTTGGGCATCACCTCCAGGGACAGCCTGAGCACTGCTTGTGCTGTGCCCACCCCCACCCCAGGAGCAGTCTAGCCGGGCTCTCAGAAGCCTCAGGCCCGCCCCATTGATAAGTCCAAGGACTACCTTGGCGATGATGCCCCAACACGTAAGCGCTCCCCAAAGCCTCCTGTTCCTGCAGCCCACACAGGGCCTCCACTCCCCAAGCTGAGATGGTGGTCAGCCCCTGCTCTTCTTCTGGACATTCAAGGTGAGATCCTTTTCCTAATTAAATGGAAGCTCCTGAGATATCTTGCACTTTGCAGCAGCAAGACCCGGGCACACGGGAAGCACTCAGGAAATGGAGCTGGGCTGAGGAGGTGGGCTTGGCGGGCATCCTGACAGCCCCCATGAGGATGGCAGCTAAGGGCTTCCTCCCAGGCCAGGAACTGGGTCCTCCCATGCTGTCCCCTCACATGGCCAGGAAGTGGGGGAGGGGGGCAGCTGTGAGTCCACCTTACAGAAGGGACACACACGGCCTCTAAGCAGTACCAGCGTCAAGAGGAAGGGCAGAAGAGGCATCTGGCCTCCAGACCCCAGCACAGACTTAGGTCGACCCTAAAGCAAGGAACTGGGACGCAGCCTAAGTGCTGCCTTTCCTTAGACCTTTTTGGGGCTGCAGTGACCTCCAACCTGGACCCCAGGGTCCTGGATGGAACCCCCCAGGGCTATACTCATGAAGGGCTCCCCATACCTCCACACACCAAGAAGTGGCTGTAGCCTGCCCAAGGAGATGCTTGTGTGTTGGGGAAAAACGTCTAGAAAGTTCTCATCACTGGCCCAGAGATACTGGAACCACCCTGTAAGCAAAAGGAGAGTCAACCTCAACCCTCAACCCCAGAGAAGAGCTATTTAGATCTTTGGGTCAAAGGTCAGGAACTGTTCACTCTAGGGGCCCTCAGCCAAACGTGGAAGAGCATCTCTAGGGCAAGCATTCTAATTTTGCAAAAACTGTTTCCTGGAGAGGGAGAAAATGTGTCCAAGACCATTACCATGAACCAAGGAATTAAATTTTTGTCTAATATTGCGTTTAACATCCAAGAGGCATCCAGATAGCTCAGGGCAGTTAGCTCTTCTAAAGAGCACTACAGTCATTTCAGAGGCAAATTAAATGCCCATTGAAATAAAATGCCTTGAAATGTTGGTGCCCTGCAGACATGATTTCAAATCTGACTCTACTGATTACCAGCTGTGTGACCTTAGACAAGTTACTTAACCTCTCTGAGCCTGTATTTCCTTATTTGTGAAATGAGGCTAATAATAATTCATACTTCACAGGGTTTGAGGATCAAATAATCCAATATTTATGAAGCTCACAGCACAGTACCTAGGACACTGTAGTCCTAAAGACACGCTGCGTATGCTCTACTGTTCACTATTATAATCTGCTACCGCTACCACTGTCATAAATGGGCTGGTAGGTGTTCATGTGCCACTCTCCACTAAGACAACCTGACATGCTCCAGGCTTCTGGAGTAGGTAGGCATTCATTTAGTCTGGGAACCTGAAAATTGGGATTATTTTATTTCTTGCTATTCAAAAAAAATAAAAACTAACTAAAAGCTAGTTTTCTGACATTGTTTTATATACAGTGTTCATCAGTTACTTCAATTAACCTTGATTCAGGTCTGCAGGGGCACTTTGTCCCCTTGGGGTCTCCTAAACCTCCACCTCACCCCTGGCAGGGCAGCTTTGGCAGAGAAAAAGCCCTCCTAGACTGATGGACACAGGAAACAGGAGCAGAGAGCCCCGGGAGGGCAGGGCACACTCACAAAGCCCAGGTGCCCCTCCCGCACCCGATGGCCTGGAGCTCCCCGGGCACAAGTCCCTGCTCTGCTACTGGGTCAGGCCACAGCACCTCTGAACCTCAGTTTCCCTTTCCATGAAATGGGGACAATCACACCTGCCCGAGGAGTAAATGAACTAATATGGAGACAGTGCTTGATGCTGAGGAGGTCTGGAACACAGCAGGCATCCAATGAACAGTCATTACTGTTATGATCTTGCAGGGCCCTAACAAGGGTAGCTTGACATGAGGTCCCCGACTCACAGGACAGGCCACAGTCATGTCAGAAGTGGGCCGTCCTGAGGTAGGAGATAGATGGGCCCCTGGGCCAGACAGCTGGTGTTTGTCAAGTGCAGTACAATTGAAGCTTTGTTCTCACCCAGACCCTCCAAGGACAGAGCAAGAGGGAGCAGCTGAGCTCTGCTGAAGTAAAGAGATAAGGTGCCCGCTCCTGAGGTCAAGGAAAACTTCCATGTCTGCACATGCGCAGGAAGGCTCCTTGGGGGTCAAAAAAGGAGGGGGCGCCACCCCATAATATGTGTGGACATGCACCCACAGGCCTCTGTGGCTGGTTCCATCATAGCAAAACATTGCGCACACATCTTGGGGAGGGTCCTAGGACAAGTCAGGTGTGAAAAAAGAAACAAGATAATTGGCTAAAGGTAAACAAAGAGCCAGAAGGACTGTCCTATATAAGTGATTTAAATCATGTCTTTACTGCTCTCCTCATTCAGGACGCCTGCCCTCCTCTCCAGGTATGTATCTCTGCCTCGCTTCTGACTTAACCGTGCTCGTCCTCATTAGAGAGGACACCCGTACCCTTTCTCTCTAGGTGTGTATCTCTCCCCTGCTTCTGTCTTAAATAAACAGACTGCTTCTCTGTGTGCTCTCCCATACGTTCTGCTATGTCTTCCATAATGAACTTCATACCTGTTTTTACAGTTTTTGCCTCCTTGAAACATTCTTGCTTTCAATGGAGGTAAGAGCTAGGGCCACTTTGCTTCTAGCCGCTAGCCCCTGGTGGTCTAGCGTGGCTAGGATTCCTGGTTTTCATCCAGGCTACCAAGGTTCAATTCCTGGGCAGGAAACTGAGCTCTCTCTTCAGGACTGCTCACTGCTGTCTCTCTGAGATCACCTGGACTGCCCCGAGGGACAGAGGGCACTCAGGGCCTCGCCTTGTGGCCAAGGGGACATGAGTCTGCTGCCACCACACCTTCTGACTTTTTCAGAGATAGCCTGTTATGCGCTGTTAAATACCTTGAATTTTAAATGTGGGCAAGTGTGTTTGTTTTTAAACAAATAGAGCAACTGAAACTAGTCACTGGGCCCCAGCTTTGAGGCAGGTGTGGGCTCCTGGGGATTCCGTTCCTGCCAAGACACAGGGCTGTTCCTGGAACATCCACGCTGAGGCTCAGGATGCCTGGTGCCCAGAAGGAGCAGAACAGATTGGATTTTAGCCTCAAAGGACATGTGAGCCTCATTGCTGTGCAGAGACCGCCATCTGCTGGTGGAAGGAGGTGAGAGCAGCCAGCGCCTGCCAGCATCCCCAGAAAGGATCAGGAGGAGGGTGGGGAGGGAGAAGAGTAGGAGAATGATGCCCAGCCTAGCCGGGACCTGATCTGGGAAGGAACCCAAAAGAAGGGCCCAAGAGACACAAGGCATCGAGGACGAGAAGCAGCTAAGGCATCAGTCCCTGGGACCAGGAGAGGAGAAGGAGGCAGGCCTGCACCTGCTTCTGGGAGGGGCACAGCCCGAGGACAGTGTCTCCTGGAGACACTGAGCCAGGGAGCACGCGTGTGCACGTATGTCTGTGGCATGTTGACAGACAGGCACACCCGTCTCTAGTTGATGACTTCTCCTTTTCCCTCAGCCCTCTGACCACACGTGAACCTGCGTGCTGCCCAGGAGTCCCCCAGAGACCAGTACCCCAAAGGGCTCGACGTGGCTGCCAATCCCTCACCTGCTTTGCGGGAGTGCCCTTGTCTAGCTGGAGGAACATCTGGCTTGGTCCCTCGGGGCTGGCATGCCATGTCAATGCTCCAGCAGAAGAACAAGTCTCCAGGTGAGATCCAGAGTTTACCCTTCCTGGACCAGGCGCACAGCCTCTGGACAGCTAGGATCTCCTCCAGGAGCCCTGTCCCACCACCCTGGAGAACCCCAAGCCCAGGCAGGCAGGGGCGGGTGGCGCTCCTCCCCCACGGGACCGTGCATCTCAAGGCTGGGCTGAGTTACTCCTCCCAGGACCTGCCCCATGGCCTGCACAGAGCAGGGGGGCAAAGTCTCCTAAGACAGCTCAGAAAACACCGCATTACTTACTGTTCTTTAAACTTTCTCCTTTTAAAAAATTTGATATGTTTTTTTAGATCCAAAAAAACACATCCTGTTGATTAACTGGCTTTGCTCTCCCAACACCCCGAGGAGGCAGTCTTCTTCCCTGTTTACAGGTGGATAAGCGGATCCTGGAGTGGTTAAGGGAAGAGCTGCTGGGCCTAAGACTGGGCCGGCAGCCCGGGGCTCAGCACTCCCAGCTGGGAGGTGTCCAGAGGGCACATAGGATCAGAGATTTTTATAGCAGAACGCACTCTTTGATGCCAGCTGCACCGACTCCACAGGGAGCAGAGCGTGTTCAAAGGCCCGGATTTTCTCCCCCACCCACACCCTCACTGAGTTTTCCCACTCTTGGATTAAAAACAAAAACAAATAAAAACAACTGCATAAATCACAGTTACTATGTGGCACGGACTTTACATACATATATGCTGTTCTAAGACAACTACCCATGGAAATAGGTGTTCTTATTTCCCCCATTTTTGGATGAAGAATCTGAGGCTCAGAGAAGTTAAGTAGCTGGCCTGAGATCACACAGACAGAAGAGTGAGGCCAGGGTCTGGGCCCAGTGATGGGATCAGAGCCCGCACATTCACCCTGTCCTCGGAAGCATCCTGGCATGATTCAAACGCCAGGACACCATGTTCCTGAAACACAGAGTGTTCCTAAAACAGCAGCCCAAGGTCAAATTTATTACAGTGTATATACAACTACAATCACCAACGGAAAACCAGAACAGGCAGATCCTGGCAGCAGCAGAAAAAGAGAGAGAAAGAGAGAGATTGAGAGAGAGAAGATATGAATTCCTCCAGATAGCACTGTTTGAAACCTTCCCATGATGAAATTAAAAGTGGGCCTTAAGTGATTTATTTTTTCAATCTGTGAATCTAAACAAATGATCTCCCTTCTAGGTACATCCATCATACGATCTCCTTCACAGCTGTGAAAAAATGCTATTAGTGCTTTCAAAGCAGTTTTATCGCAGATTAAAGAAGCACACCCCCCCAAAAAAAAAAAAAAAAATTGGCAACCGGAGACAGCCATATGCCTACTTGACCTAGGACCGGTAAACCTGTTGTTCATTCCAGAGAGGGGATTACGGCATTACTTTTAGTAAGTTGCTTTTCATATGGAAATTTCTTTTCATAGTAAAGATCTGCCTTTAATAGCATCATCCTAAAAACATGCCTATTTTTTAATTCTCTGATCATGGACATATAGATTTTTATAGTGTCTGCAAGCATACATTAATGTTAATTTCACCGTTCTCCTTTATATTTTGTTAATGTCACAATCTGCTGTAAAACCTTGCCAAGTTTCTTAACTGTCATGGTAATTCCAAGACCTATTCTGCACTCTTTGACATTTCAGGACAGAACAAGGCAGTAAAAATAGATTAGAAACAGCTTATAAGTATTATAAAATCTGGAACTTTGCAGATGGCAGAATTAGGTCTGCTGAATGGAAATTTAGCAACTCTGAGCACAACAATATTAGAAAAGCCTATTCATTTCTAAGGTAAATATTTGGAAGGGGTTACATAATGGTGGCTAGAGGAGTGTGGGGAAACTTATAAAATGCAACAGAGTTATATTATTTTAAGCAACTTACTGGATACATATACCACATCCTGAAGAGTTTCAGGTTTCAAAGGTTTTCTCTACCGTATAAATAAGGGCACATAGTAAGAGCTTGATTTTATTCATGGTCAGTTCAAAGATCACACAAATCATTTCACGCAAAGGATTTGTCTGCATTTTCCTAAGTTAAAGCAGAGCATTACTGTACTTCGATATTAAATGACACTACCACATGCTAAGAAATTTGCACAAACGGACAGGAAATTAGACACTGTTTTCTTAAACTGATTGCTAAAGAATGCACCCTGTTTAAATGTGTGCTATCCATTTCAAAGGGAAGCACTGGCTGATTTCAGGAAGTTTAAAATCAGTTCATGGAGAAGGAGGACAAAGTTAGGGTTAAATGTGTTTTTCTTCCCCTCACCAACCCCCCCACACACACCAGGGGAAACTATTTCTTAAAAAAAAAAAAAAAACTTTCCCCTTTTTCTTTAAGGGGAACTTATTATTTCCACCATCCTTGTTGAGTTGTTGATGAATAGCTCACATCCCTTGCCAAGCCCCACCCTCTGCCTTTTTTCTAAGCTCTTTCCTCTTTATTTGCTCAATCTTTTTCCCACAGCCCCGACAGGCCGTCAGGGCAGCTTAAATACAGCAGAGTATTAACATGGGGAAATGGCTTTCAGTCCCCAATTGATCTCCTAATACGTTATGTTGAAATGATAATTGGTACACTCCTCACTGAAAAATAAGAGAGAAAAACTACTTTTCAGTCACCACAAGGTATTATCTTAGCTCATGTATTCAGAACTAACAGATACATTAAAAAAAAAAAAAGAAAGAAAAAATCCTATCCCCCCCATCTGCGGGAGAGTCTGCAGTCCGCAATTCTTTTCAGCTGACATAATCCAGATTGATTCGTTCAGCAGATAAAATTCAGGCCACTTCTGCCCTTTATGGGAGCAACATAATACCAGTCTTTATTCAGTAACAATGTAACATAATGGGATCGGAATGTGCAAAATGACTGTTCTTAAATTACTGCGCCTCACAAGGGCCCAACACAAGCTGGGGCTTAATGTAAAAAAATCATTAGGCACAGATTACTAAAGTGCTCCTGCATTAAGGAGGTCAAACCGAGCCTGTTTATGGTATTTTTCAGGACAGAAACTCTTTGCTAATATCTTGATTATGACTGTGTTCTGGGGGGCCCATCTCAGCACCCACAGCTCAGCACTGTGGCTTCCAGGGAGATGCTGTGAAATGGGGGCCGAGGGACGGGGAGCACTGAGACAGGGGCCCGAGATGGGGTTGGGAGACCCCACAATCACAAACCATTTTCATGAAAGTTTGGTGAATCAAATAATTTAAGCTCTGAGCTATTAAGCTATGCTAATTTCAAGATCTTCAGGGGTTCGTTAGGAAAATCTATAGAAGATGTGGAAAATAAAGAAAAGCTTAAATACAGAATGAATAATGATCTCCCATCATCTCAATACCTAGAAATGACCCCTGCGCATTCCAAATCATCTTTTTTTTTTCCTATGAAGAACTATATAATATGTTTTTACAAAATTTATGGTTCAAATACAGCTTTTCACTAAATGTTATAGGTACTGTCGATATTTCTCCATGTCATTAATTATTCCTCTGCATTATAATTTTATGGCTATATTGTGTTCCCTTCCTGTGGAGGCACCTAATTTATTTAACTTTATCCCTCTTCTTGGGCATGTGGGTTGTTTTTCTAAGTTTCCCCAGTTCTAAGGGATGTGACAATTATTATGTCTATAGAAAAATCTTTCCCCACACATCAGGTAATTTTCTTTGGATGAATGCCTAGAAGTGGAATTTCTGGGTAGAGGGGTTGCACATTTTATATCTATTTAACACATACGTTTCTTCCTTGGCCTCCAGAAATCTTGAAATTCATTTGTGCCACAATTGTGTACAGGACTCCATATTTCCAGGGATGGGTTCAGAACCCACTACACCAGCTTCAGCCTTTGCCCGAGCGACACAGCACAAAGATTTCTTGAACACTGCTGTGCATCTACTGACATATCACACAAGATTATCATGACCACTGTTCAGTTCCACACACACATAAAACTATCATTGGGAGATAGAATAAATTAAGAGAAGTAGTCAGTGCAGACTCTTATAAACCTAAGGTTACCTAAGAAGATTCTAGAAAAAAATAAAGGAGACAAAACAGAGCAGAAAAGATTTCCTTTGAGTGAAAATAATTTTTTTCAACTTGCAAGTTTAAGCCTCATGCAATTT
The DNA here is from genome assembly GCF_026419965.1 of Kogia breviceps. NCBI lineage: Eukaryota > Metazoa > Chordata > Mammalia > Artiodactyla > Physeteridae > Kogia > Kogia breviceps. The sequence goes on from NC_081327.1 coordinate 18,665,043, forward strand.
ACTTTTTGCATTCGAGAGCATTGCTAGTCCCTTATCTTGTTTAAATAAAAGACCTCCAAAATTTGAATCACGGAATCACCGGGTGGCCTCCGAGATGATGCAGTTGCTCTTCGGAACACTGGGCTCACGTCTGGAGTGGGGCCTGTATTTGGTCAGCGTTTGTACTAAATGAAGCAGGTGCTGTGTGTGTATGCACAGGACCAGGGAAGTGCACGCAAGAGGCAGAGATTTTGTGTATGTCTACATATATATATATATATATATATATACACTCACATGCACATAAATATATTTATCTACAAAATGAGCAAAACCATTGTAGCCTCATCATTGAAACTCACACCATCTGAAATATTTGCATGTGATGACCAGCCTCCACTGTCAATCATGACGGCACATATCCAATATTCAGGCCATATGGCCTTGAACCTTTCAATCGATAGGAACCTTTTAAAGCTGAAGCTTCAAAAAGTTGTATCAAAAACATATTCAATGAGAAGTTTAATTGAATAATGGATTACACAGTAACAATTAAGTGCTCTTCAGATATCTTTGGGAAATCTTGAAATATAATGGTGATAGATATTTATTGGTTTATCAGCTATTTCTGCATTATATATTTATTTTTAGGCCCAAAGTCAATTTCTTTCATTTATATATTTTAACATCAGAATCCCCAAGGTGAAAGGATACATATATTTTTTACTACTACGCAAGGAGATGGCAGGATGGAGAAAAATCTGTATGATCCAGGATTGCGAAAGTTGAACCATTTCCCAACATTAGAAACAGCTTCTTTGTGACAGATCTCCAGTAAGCTAGTCAAACAAGGCCTCTCAGAAATACGCAAGCTCCAAAATGCAGTCATTTTTGCAAGGGAAGTTTGGGTGATGGGATTACAGCTGCATTCTATCCACTGGCTCTTGAATTATCTGTATTATGTGGGTCTTCCTTCTCCTAGTTTTTCTTCAAAAGTAACCAGATCTATGGGTCCGCAGAGACAAAAAGCCAATAATCATATACATACATCCTGCCATGTCAAATTGGGGAAGGGGGTCAGGGACAGAATCTGAGTCTACTCGTCAAAAAGTTTGTTCCAGGGCTTCCCTGGTGGCGCAGTGGTTGAGAGTCCGCCTGCCGATGCAGGGGACGCGGGTTCGTGCCCCGGTCCGGGAAGATCCCACGTGCCGCGGAGCGGCTGGGCCCATGAGCCATGGCCGCTGAGCCTGCGTGTCCGGAGCCTGTGCTCCGCGACGGGAGAGACCACAGCAGTGAGAGGCCCACGTACCACCAAAAAAAAAAAAAAAAAAAAAAAGTTTGTTCCAAGTGCTCATTTGGAGGCCACACTTGCATGCATCACTTCCGGCTTTGCCCAGGAGCTCAGAGGATCTTATCAACTGTAAAGAATCTCTGAAAAATCCCCATGCAATTGGTAAGGTTAGATTCCCCCGAACCAAGGCTTTGACTTCCCTAATGGACACACCTAAGAAATGACGGTCTGGACACAAGAAACAGATTTGAGTGAAAACTGATGCTTCCTTAAGTACTTTTTATTTTATATATCTGTATATATATTTTCATTCCCTCATTCAAGAAGTACTTATTGAATCTCTTCTGTGGGTTGAGCATTGTGGTATCTGGAAGGACAAAAGCATGAGCAGAACAGACAAGTTCTCTGACAGCTTGGAGTTCTCAGTTTGGTGGGAGAATTAGACCAAGAAAATGATGGAAAAAACTGAACACCCACATTTTAAAATAACTGCTAAGAAGTAAGTGAGGGACTGAGAGAAGGAATAATAGAGGAATGAGCCATTGTTGAGTGGATGGTCAGAAATTGCCTCTTTGAGAGTACGATGTTTCAAGTGAGACCTAATGAATGAGAAGGAGTTGGTCATGCAAAGCCAGGTGTGTGTGTGTGTGTGCACGCGTGTGTGTGTATGTGAAGGAAAAGGTTGTCCTTCATTCCAGGCAGCGAGAACTGCATACTCAAAGACCCTGAGGTATCAGAGAGCCAGAAGTGTTTAATGATCAGAGAGAAGATCCAGGCAGTTGGAGCAGAGCCTGAGAGTTGAGGTTGAAGGTTGGGTAGGGACCTGATCATTTGGGCTTTGTAGCTAAGGGGCCTTGAGTTTTAATTAAAAGGGAATGGAAAGCCATTGAAAAGTGTCAAAAGAATGCATGTCTTTAGAAGATCACTCTAGCTGAAGAGTATAAAATGGTTTGGAGGAAGGTCTAGTTAAGAGATGATGGTCACCCACCGTGAAAGGGTGAAGATGGAGGACAGAGAGATTCTAGATTTATTTTGGAGCTAGAATTGACAGGGGGTTCTGGTGGATTGGATGAGAATACTGAAGAAAGGGACAAATCAAGGTTAACTCCTAGGTTTGATGTTCTGAGATGTCCAAATGGAGAAGTCCCATAGAAAATTAGAGTAGAAATTCTGGAGGAGAGAAATGGGCTGAAGGGTTGGGTCTGAGAGCCACCAGTAGACAAGTGGTAGAATTTATACGTAAGGATGGGATCTCCCAGGAAGAGACTGCAGAAGGAAGAAGAGCCAGTACTGCCACAAGGAGCCCAAAGAGGGCAAACAGAGGAGGAGTCAGCAAAAAAGACCAAGAAGGGGAAGCCAGTGAAGGAGAAGAAGATACAGAGTGAAGAGTCTCACAGAAGCCAGGAGGGCAGTGGCTTTAGCAGAGGGGTCTACTCAAGGCATGGCCCCTCTTGGACATTGTTGCCTTCTCATATCACTGGAAACTTGTTCCCTCTGGACGCTGAAATTCTGTAGAGTGATGAACCCTTTGGGGTAGGTTCTATTCCCATCCTCATCATACAGAGAAAGAAGACAGAAGCTCGATGAGGTTCAGTGGCTTCCTTGGCATCACATCCCAGTTGGACCCCATCAGGCACCAGTCACTAGCTCTTGACCACTCTTTTATTTATATGCTTTCTACTATCTAGGACAATCCTGGATTTGACAGTCCAGTCTTCCAAGTATGGCAGAAACATGCCACTCGGAGAACTTATGAACATGTTTTGAATATTCTTTCTGCATTTTTAACACTAGCATCGCTACCATCTGTATGGTACCTAAGATGGAATATTTCCCTACACTGTGTCAGGGCCAGCCAAAGACTAACTGTTAATTAACTCCAGGAGAGGGAGGCTTTGTAAAGCAGACAAGCTAAGGGAAAGGAAAGCCTTCAAAGTAGCTTCTCGCTTTCCAGTCAGACCGTGTGCCCACCCCTCATGTCTCTCCTGCAATTTTCGTGGTTCAAGCAGATCCCATCTAAAGCAGGCAGGTTCCCTTGAGTAAGGAATCAGACTGAGGCCACCAAGTGCAGGGCATCTAATGAGACTGGCTCCATAGCCCCGTGTCATCTCTGCCATGTCAGGGGTGAGCCCGACTTTCTGTGGAGCCTTGTAACAAGATGACAGACATCGCTGTCTAGGGACAGACCAGAGGGGCCGTGAGTGTCACAGACCAGAGAGCAGATGTGTGATTGCATCCCTGCTGAGATGGCATGACACCTCCTGACTCTGGAGAGTGTGTCACAGAGGAGCTAGCTTACTGTTCCCGTGCACACACGACAAGACCCACTGCCACCAATTCCATGAGCGATGGTGCTCCGGGCATCCGGGGACAGACCACAGTGCATTTCCCGGCTGGGCTGTCACTGCAACAGAGCAGTGTGCTCCAGCGAAGGGCTAGCAAAAAGCACGCCAGAATTTTAACATTGTTTTAGTGTGATTAAAAATCCTAAATTAATTTATTTTCTTATGTTAGAAAATAGTCCAGCACTGCCATATTGCAATATGTGCTCAGAAGAGAAGTCTGATAAAATTCATTAGCAAAAAATTCAATTCATCATATAAAACACAGTCATTTTATTTTAAGTAGTTCCCAGTTCAGAAGACCAGGCAGTTGTCCCTTACAGTAATACCAAGGACAGACTGGAGAGGATCCCCCAGGTATGTCTCCAGAACATCATGACTTGTTGCAGCTAAGAGGACTTGCCTTGTTTCTGAGCCCTTCTAAATACTTTCAGACATGAGTGAAGCGGGGAGAGAAAAGGACACCAAAGGAAAGAGGAAATCCTTGCTAGATGCCTCCCTTGGATGAAGCTGTAAAACAGTAGTTTTTGCATCAAAGCCTCCCCATTTTTCAAGACCCAGTTCAATCCCACCCTGCTCCTGAAGACTTCCCTGACCTCACTTCCTTCCCACCATTTACTTTGACTTTATCATTGTCTCAGATATCACTGTCTCAGATATCCATCTGATTTATATTTATACTATTGTTTCATTTCCACGAGTAGACTGCAAACTCTTTTCGGGTGAGGGCTGATGTCACCCTAGTTTCTCCAGCCCGTCACCACCCCCTGGCTGCCAACTCCCCTTTTGCCTAGCTGTGGCCCCCGAGGTTGGCATGGCATTCCTCTTGCCTGTGGAGACACCTGGGTGCTGTTTTCTTTGAGTGTCCGTATTCACAAACAGGATTGAGCAGAACCCTCTGAGAAATTGAATCAGGGAGCGGGAACCCCTTGCCATCAGCTGGCTCTTTCCATGCACTCTGTCACTGAGCATCCAAAATCTAACTCTATGTGACCCAGGAAATGGCTGTTTTACTCCATCTTGTAAAAGGAAGAAAAAGCAGAAATGTTAATTCACGTGAGATTTACTTAACCAGCTACTGAGCGCTGACAGCTGACAACCTGAGTGTCCCGTGGGAATCCTTCTGGCTCCGTGGATGTACAGAGCTCGGCTGCAGGAGTGGAGGGACCCTTCACTTGTTCATGCCGCAAAAGGATGACTTGAGGAGTTGGGCAGCAGGAAGACCCTGCCTCTAACCAGCGTTCAACAGTTTAGAAAGAAAATACATGAGATTTTACCCCAGAATTCTGCTCAGGGATAAAAATGTCGACGCTCCAAGAGCCTGCTCCAAGCTCAGCAGGGCCTGCGCGGAGGCCGGTTCTCAAATCCGCCAGAGCCAGGTTTGGCCTTTCACTTGGATGCAGAGGCCGGGCTCCTGGTCCTCACAGAGGGAAAACCAAACACAGTCAGTGCAGCAACAGCATGGTGACCCGTTACAGCAGTGACCATCCCCAGTTAGAGGAACAGGAGGCCGAGATGGCCACTGCCCAGGGCAGCAGAAGATCCTTTTGGTTTTCCCTTAATTTCACCACACAACCAGTGACAATCATGAGAAAACTTGGGATACGAGTATTCCACATTGTTTGTCTTAGCAACCACACATGCTGACTTTGGCTGTTTGTTGCCACATCAAACTCCAACACAGCTCACTGGTTTCCAGGGGTGACTGCGTATGAGTGAATGGGGGATGGGGGATGGGGAGTGACTGACGGGGACCATGCGGGAAGATGATCACAGTTTTTTTTCTAAGCACGGATGAACATTCCAGATTCTGTGACAAGCCCCCAAGCTGCCCACCTGGAAACTGGATGGCAGGAGAAGGCAGGATCTGTGCCCTCTGGAGGCCCTGCAGCCTGGGCAGCTGCCCTTGGATCTCACCTGCTGCTGGGGAGCCTTTGCATCATGCCTGCTTGTTTCAAATGTGATGTTGGTCACAGGGAGTGGGGGGGGGGGGTTCTCGAGACATTTAATTAGCTGAGAATTTCCCGCTCTTCAGCGGCTTGCTTGGGAAAATGGAGCTCCCGAACAGCTCCTGAAACAGAAGGAGCAATTGCCTCAGGCAGAGCTAAAGCCCTTGGGAGGAGTTTGGGTTCTGATGTGGGCACAAATTCTGGTCCTGAAACTCCAGAGAAGGACCAGCAGCCCCAGCCGCTAGGACCCCCGGGGAGGGCCAGGCCCTGCGTCCTGGTGCACGTCTGTTAAATGCTCTGTGATGAGCAGTGCAAGCCCAGGCAGAACACCGAGGGCAGGAAGGCCCATGGGGAAGTGAGAGCCACGCCTCCCTAAAGCGAGCCCCTTATCCACCTCCGTCACCTGTCCTGGATATTCCACTTTTTCCAGAGAACCCGGAAACCTGGGCTTGTAAGTAAAAATCTCACAGTTTTAGAACGTTTGCAGTTAATTGAAGACAAAAGTATAAATATCACACAAGCCAAACAAAACACATCTGTGAGCTGGATCCAGCCCCCAGGCTACACTTTAAGTCCCATTATCCTACTTGAGCCGATCCGAGGGCCTCACCTCACCCTCCATCTTCTTGTGGGCTCTGATCATCACCTCAAGAGGGTGAGCAGTGAGGAGAAGGTGGACAAGGAATCCAGGCCAAGGTATGGCCTACGAACCCACAGCATGGGCTTTAGCCAGGAGCAAACAAGAAAGGCCATTTCCCGGACCCTTCCCAGACCCACTGACTCAGAATCTGCATTGTCACAAGATCCACGGCTATCGGTTGCACACTAGCCTTTGAGAAGCATTTGTCTAAGGCTAAGTAAGAGGAATGGGTTGAAAGATGTGACACCCTCTCCATTCTCCAGAAGATGCAGAGACCCAAGCACACCCCCCGCCCTCTTGTTAAATCTTTGCCACATACCAGACTAGAAATAGTCACTGTAGTCATAAGGACATGGGTCCCTGTGGAGAGGCTGCCCAGGCAGGGAGCAAAAAGAGCGGGTACAGAACAACCCCCACTGCCTTCCACCAACGCAGGACACTTCACACCATGGAGAGCTGACCTCCAATGTCACACCCCAGATAAAGGTCAAGCAGCCAGACCGACGCCACTCGGCTCCAATCTCCAGGGCGAGAATCTCAGGAAAAATTCTCTTTGGAGATCAGCCTTCCATTGTATGAGAAGTTTCATGCTGCTGGCTCCAGACCCCGGAGAGGGCAGACACAGCGCAGTGAAGGGGAAAAGTTTCGTGGTGAGTACGACATGATGGGCTCGTCTGCCCCTTGGAAAAACACCTCTCAGCGTCTGCAGGGCCTCTGATGACTGAGCCTCTGTCTCGGTTTTGCTTCTCCGACTCTCCCCAAATCCCCAGACCTTGTCAGCTGAGACACATCTATCGATAATTACAGAATACACAGCTTGGGGGGCATTTCCCTTCCATTCACGACATTTACTGGTGTCAGTCTGGGCATAAATACAATTAGATTTGAGAGTTCTATTACAAAAGCCAATAAAGCGGGCCTCAGCAGAGATTCTAAAATTACTTAACTTTTCTTTAGAAAAATATTAAAACAGTATTATCACATCAATGAGAAGAAAAGACAGGAAGATAATAAAGTTATGTTAAACCTCCCTGTATTTACTCATGTGTGAAACCGTTATGTCTGGTCACATAATTGCAATGGTTCTGAGAAATATTTCATATTTTATAATGAACATTAAAAGAGTTTGTGGATCATTACTTTATATGAGTTCCAAAGTTATTACATAAAACCCAATAGGAATGGTTATAAATTATCAGGTCCTCTGGCCTGGCCTTGGTAAACATAACATGAAGACTGAGACATTTCAGCAGACAAGATTCATGAGAAGAGGTAAAATTCTCCCTGCATTTTAAGGGGAAGAGCAGACGAGAGTACTTGTAACCAGCTCTTCACATTTTTGTTTCTGTTTCAAAGAAATTCTATTGAACCACAAGCTTAAGCCACACACACAAAAAGCTTCCGTTAGAACAAAAGAGAACTCCCTTTCAGACACTGCCCTCATCTTTCCATCTTTCATTATCCTATCTGTGGCCCTAAGGTCACTGCAAAATTCTTGAACTTTTCAACACAGCATGGGTTTAAAATACTGTACTTAGCAGGCTCATATGATCATCAACAATTATTTATTTTCAAAAGGAGGTCCTCTCTTTGAAATCTGAAAATACAGCATCTTTGCAGAAACTGGAGAGTTGATAACATTCCTAGGAAATTTTCTTTCTTGGTCTGCAAAGGAGGTTGGCAGGCAGCATTTTAATTAAAACTGGTCATTTGTGAATCACAGTTAAGAATAAAATGGGTGCTATACGCTTAACCTCTGGTTTTTTTTTTTGTTTTTTTTTTTAACTCAGAGCATTCTGTTTAGAAATCACACCTGCCACTTTGTTTCCCCCCAGCTTTTGCTTGCCGAAAGAGTTAAGTGTCAGGAGAAGAGCAGCCGGGCAAACATTAGGGCCTGAGAGGTGAAGTCAACCCTCCTTTCAGTATCTAAGAGGTACACCACCAAACTCGCCCTTTAGAGATGCTGCAAAGTGGGGTGGTCCCTAAGGAAGAACACATGGCAAAGTTTCATCCCCGGCTCTGGGAAACACAGGTGCCTACATTACCTGGGGCCAGGGCAATACTACCTGCTGTATTCTCAGAGGGAGGGTAGACTCTAGCCTTCCCGGTGTCCTATGCCCGACACCCTGAGGGTCCTGTACCTGCCATCTCCTGACCTAGTCCAAGGCTCCTCCCTTTATATGGAACAGCTGTTGGTAAGGCTTTCTCAGAAAACAGATGTCTTTTGGAGAATTTAAAGCTCTGAGTTGGAGGCCAGATTCTGACTGTACTTTGAAATATGTCTGCCTCGATCATTATACAGTCATTCACATATATTTTAGACATCAATATTGTCTTGAAATATCCTCAAGTTCTCAGTGCTATTTATATGCTTCTGTCCTTTTCTTTGCTTCTGCTCTGAGGGTATGCTCCAGCTTTCCAGAGTCACTGAGTGCCCACACATCATGTTAATAAATACTTTTTATCCGGGAGGGGTTTGCTATTTTATCCTAAATGGTTTATCGCTGGATTGAACAGAGACCAACATTCTTAGGAAGTCTACCAACCTTCATAACCTGTTTGAATAGAGAATTTGCCAGTTTCAGTATTTTTTAAGATGAAACAATGTCGTGTTTTTGCCTCTTTCTGTAGATAGCAGGTTTTACCTTTAACAAAAGAAAGATTATAAAGATGCCAACTTACAAAGTGGGAGAAAAAAACTGTCCTTGTTTATGTACAGAAATGCTAATTCAGCTAAACTCTGAGATTATGATATAATGTGAGTCCACAGGTGAAAAAAACTCAAGCAGAGTGAGGACAGACATACAGATATTTTCAGGACTTCAAGAGCAACACGAAGAGGGTGGGAAAATTGCAGAAATGTTTCAGCACTTTGAGTATTAAGCCAAGTTTAGGGAAATCTTTATGGGACCCTCAGAACTTCACATCATAAGCCAAGTCCAGCCCATTAGAGTCAAGGACTATGTTCCTACTTGAAAACAGGGTCAGGGCTCTATTCCCTAAAACTAATCTATTGATGATCATCTTGTCCTTGTGTGTAGATCCCTTTGAAGTATTTTTGCAATAGCCTCTAGGTGGTGCTAATACTGCATAGCTTCAGCTTTTCGGCACAATGAAAACATTAATTTGCTATGAGATAATTTTTGACGTAAATGTAAAATGGTGCCCATTCGAACTCAGTAATGAAGCATGGTGCATTTCTGCAGCTCCTAATTTGACTAGTTAAATGACTCCATTACGTGTCTAACAGACAGAAGCAAATAATTTCTGGTCAGTTGATGTTCACTTATCCGTATCATTTTGCCCTGAAAATAAAGTCTCTAATCTACAATTCCTTTGTCTTAGTTTCTTTTTTTCTTTTCTTCCTATTTCCCCCCCACTTTGGTTAAGATTATTAAACAAGTATACTTAAATAATTTAGATTAAACCAGTACGAACTAACAATTAAAACATCAGAGCACATGGACAAATCTAATATTCGTAATAGGGGAGGCGGATAACTGGTCAGCCCTCCTAAATGACTCCAAACTTTGCCCCGTTCCTAGGTCTAGGGGGTTAGGATGGCTTCTGAGCCTCAAAAGAGCAAGGGTCTATCCTTCAAGTCCATTGTCTTTCTGTGGCCAAAAGGAGACTGCTGTCTGTTCTCTTCCCCTTTTCACTTAGCCACATAACTTTGAGGATGTTTGGAAAATTTTCAGGAGGATGCATTTCACTGTATCAAAAAATGCTGTTTTAATAAATATCAAGTGGTGAATAATTTTGCCCAAAGGGGAAAAAATGGTTAATATTGAATCTTAATGTTCCTCATCTAAATGCTTTTTTCTTCCTGCTAAGAACAAGTTTAGAATTAAAGCGTATCAGTTTACACATATTGCATGCATATTAGCGAGACACAGCTGTGTATGTCCACCTCTTAAGAGCCGTATGATTAAGTTATGGGATATCATATAATCCAAACCCTTTTGCTATTGGTCACCTTTCACAGACAAAAGCTTTTTAGTTTTAGGTCTATTAAATGACAGAATGTCCGATTCTGTAAATGTGCAAGTAATTATTATGAAGCACCTGTGTCTCTTATTTTCGCTTACAAAGTCCATCTATAAATTGCTTTTGGAACGGCACTCAGGGGCTGACACAGGACGGCGCACCCTTTTGGGAGGCAGCTGTCTGTTGCTCAGTGAGGTGGGGGGATCAAGGGTCTGGGGCCCGGATCTCTGGATCTTGGTGAACTATAGATTTACAGACCCAGGCCGCCCCGTCCCATAACCCCAAGGCAAAGGGATAGTGACCCTTTGGGTCACTATCTTTGGGGGTGTCCCTGCCCATCTACTTTTCATTGCTGCATCTGGGCAAGATCCTCAACCAGTCTGCACCACACAATAAGTTTTTTTAAAAGACATTTGAACTAAAAAAAAAAAAAAAAAAGTTTAAATGATCTTCATTTTTCCCCAAAGTAGCATGCTATTTGACTCAATTAAAGGCAGTTTTTAAAAACTTGCTCGAGTGTGTGTATACACAGCCTTTATTAAGCTTTTAAAATTTCAAATCCCTCGTGTGTGCAAATTACAGCCATTTGCATGACGAGGGACACGGGACATGGGCGGTGTGCCTGTTGACATACAACAATGTCAAAAGGACTATCGATGACTCATACCTACTTTGTTGAAATTTTTGACTGATGGTGTTTCTGCAACTTGATTCAGGCCTGTAGCCTGCCCTGGAGGGCACAGACCTCACGCCTCTGCTTCCCCTGCCCGACAGCACCCACGATAGCCATCAGTGCCAGGCTCTTTGGTGTTATGTAGGTCAAGCGGCCCTTGGGTTTACAGGAGGATTTGGCCTTCTGATTTGGTGTAGAATTTACAACCTGAGAGCAATGTTTCAGTGTGCAGATCTGGGTTGTATGTGCTGTAAAAGGAAACGAGGTCAAGCTAGGAGAGAATAAGTGCATCTGAAGAGGCTTCCCCAGTCCTCAGCTCAGAGGTGTGAAACCCCTCCCGGTGGCCACCCCTTCACAGGGGCACCTGCTGGTACCAGTGCCTGAAAGCCACCGGGTGTGCACCCTTCACGGGGCGGTGCTTTAGTCTGTATCGCTTTAGCCTGTGTCCCAGAGGCCTAGAAGGAAGCAGATTCCATGAGGTGAGTCCACAACACAGCCTGGGAGTGAGGGAGCCACAGAAGCACAGCCATCAGGTATGGGGGAAGCCAGCAGCACTGCTCAGGGTGCAAGGAAAGGAGAACGTCCAGGCGAAAGCTGACTCGGGAGGGAAGATTTCCAAAATGACACGTGGGAAAATTTACAAGCCCCTAAAAGCCACTGTGGGAGCCAGGTTCCTCTTGTACTGGTCGTCGGGGGGGCCTCCAGACGTCACGCTTCCCCTAGAACAGCTGAGGGCATCAAAAACAGTTTAACTACCGAAGGGTCGGCACTCCCTGCCCCAAATTACAAGTTAGTGATGCTATCAGCCCTTAGAAAGGGAAATACTGACTTCTGAGTTGGGGGCTTAGCAAGGTAGCGCTGGAACTGAATTTCCAAAGCTTTTCCTAAAGATGTTAGGAGGCACAGCACAGAGCGTGGTTTATCGAAATAAGCGGTGACAACTGCTAAGGAAAATGAAAAATAGACGGTTTGCCTTCATGTCCATAAAGGGAAGACGAGAGCAGATGTCAGCAGCAGACAAGCATTTCCCAAGGAGAGGAAAACATTTCCGAAGGAAATCAGCATCACAGCAGAACAGGTGAGAAAGAAATTAGAGTGTCTGAAGACTGAGAACTCTGGGACCAGATGGGAACCATCTTAGAATTTGCGCAAGAGGAGACAAGGAAACAGGGGAACGATTAGCAAATACCTTTTAAAAATACCCTGGGAAACTGCAAAAGCAGCAGTGGGTGAGAGCCCTTATGCAACACCTATATTTAATAACGGCTCTGAGGGAGATCTAGGAAATTAAACACCAGTAAGCTTGACTTGAGCGGTGGGGAAGATATTGGAAACACTAATCAGGGACAAAATAGGGAAAGTTATGATTTAATTAAAGATATTCAGCATGGATTCACAAAAGGGAGATCATACGTAACAAAACTAATAGAATATTTTGAAAAAGTAACAAAAAGGAATTGAAGAGGGAAACCAGGGGTATAATTTACTGGGACTTTAAGAAAGCTTTTGATGCACTGCCTCACAAAAGGCTAATCTCCAGCGGTGGGGAGTTTGGGTATGAGTGTGGTGGCGGGTGGAGAATGAATGAAGAATTGTCTGGACGGAGGGTACTTGTGAGCATTACCATGAAGAGATTAGGATAAAGGGAGGAGACTGACTGCTGGAATTTCCCGAGATCTGAATTTTTTTAATTAATTTTTTTTTTAACATAGCGCATCTGCAGCCTTGCTTAGGAAATGTGTCCAAATGTGATGAATTCCTCCTGCAGGTATAGTATCGAAGGGCAGGTGCCAGTTCGTGCTATAAGGACAACAGCATTGGGAAGGATTTTGTTGAAGTTTGGGGAATACATGACTGTTCCTAAATACGATAGGACTGTTCTTGACCAACAAGGGGGTGAAGGCACTAACTGCCCTGTGAATAACGAACACCAATCAAGATGGAGGCTATGATATGACTAAGGAGCCGAAGCCCTGTGACCTGGACGGCTCGACAGCAGCGCCCCCTGATGGCCACAGACACACCTTCACAGGCACACACACACCTCCACTGGCCGGTGCCCACACACCCACACCCACACTCACCCATTACACAGGGACGCTCTAACACACCCCATGCCTTGCAAAGACGCATACGTTCACGCAACGCATACCTCTACACACCTTCACAAACAGACTACGGGTACACACACAGGTGTGAACATGCATGCACATGCTCAGGCATATCCTGAGACTGTTCGGCACAAGCAGGTGGAAATGGCAAGTGTCAAAAGAAGAACTTAACCATTTTCCACCTGGAAATACTGGGAGGCACATTGGGAAAAAAAGGCCCCCTTAGTCACATTACAGTAATAATAGATGCCACGGGAATGAAAGGAGAAGCAGAGTAGAGGGACCAGGACACACAAAAAGACCTTTGTTACTGCAAAGCCAAACCAGATCTGAGTACCTTCTCTGACGAAATATCGAGGGACCCAGGCCTCAGGAGCGATAATGACAGAAATCCCCCAAGGGGCCCAACTCTCGCCCTCAGAGAAGAGCTGCAGACGCAGCAGCAGGAGCCGGAAGAAGATGGTGACCCAGATCTGGGACCTGATGTCCTCAGAACTCTGACCTGAGTCTGACCCAGGGAAGAACCGGGCTGGGCAAAGTCCTGGGGAAGTCTCCAAAAATGTCTTAGTATTTGCCAAACAAATGCTTCTTCATTCTTGGGAACACAGAAATAATACTAAGGATCAGAGCAAAGACCAATAGTCAGAACTATGAGTATTTATGGGAAGCTCCATGCTCCAGGGCAGTGACTGCCATCTGAGCGGGATTCAGCCACCGACACACAAGGTTCACCTACAGGGTTGGTGTTAAAATTCCCTCCCTACTTAAAGTTACGACCAGCCTATGGAGAAGATATAGCTATAGACATAGATTCTAACATGCGAGTGTTAGAATAATTTGAACCTCATTTACCTTTTCCATCATTCATTGATATTAAAATGTGACTTGGGTAGTATCCAAATTTAAAAGGTCATTTAGGATGGAAAGTTGCAAAATGAAGGATACGTGTCTTCCTCATTAAAAATAACAATATTGCCCAATGGTCATCTCCTGCAATGCAAAGGGGCAAAGCATTCATTCAAAAATCAGATTTTAAGAAGAAGTGTCCACTGTAACTTCCCTCTCCATTTTTGTAATTCTAACCCTGGAGATGTCCATGTCTTAAATCCAATAGTTATGAATTAATATTCAGAGACTACAAAATAGGGATGAAAGACAGAAGGAACATTTTTTTAAAAAAACAGAACATAGCAGAATTGCAACCTGCCCTGTTTTGGCATCAGGGACCCTCTGCCAACACGGCCCAGAGATAACCGACGTGAACAAGCACCCCTTGTCCAGATAAAACTGGAACACAGGACTGGCTTAGGACCTGTGGCTGCACTGCCATGTAATTGTCATTTCTGCAGCTCTCTCCACCCTCCGAAGACTTTTATACCTCTTGTGCGTTATAAGGGAAAAGGCATAAACAGAAACCAAAAAAATACTTGTCTTAAAATTGTCTTTAAATCCTTCCATTTTTCATTCAAATCAAATTTGGGGATTTCTACTTTGTCTTCAAAAGCTAGAAAATCCTTCTTACACCCTGGAGCCTATTCAAGTATGGCCTAGGGCAGTATCTACAGGGGCCAACTCTTAAAGGGAGCAAAAAGTTAACTGGGGGAGCTCTAAGCCCCCCCCATCAGATCTGCATGCGACTCTAAATAGATCTATGAGCTATGTGAAAGCTCGCCTCGCACCTCCCACTTCCACATAACTGTTCCCCGAAGGCCCCCTTCCAGAAATCTCTGTGCTGCCCATAACAGCACCCCCGAGTAGAAAAAGGCTTTTGAAGGAAAACAAAGGGTTAAAAAGTACCTGTCAGAAATGTCCCTTGAACTCAGTCATTGAGAATCATCTGTCAGTAAGACAAAATTAATTACTACATGTAAAGTGAAGAAATCGATGTAAATTAAACACTGTATAAAAGTTTAGGACACCTTGATTGCTAAATAATTACTGACACACATGTGAATCTTCAACAAGCCCTAGCAGGGACATGGCTCGTGCGACTCCTTCCAAATCTTCCCAAAGTTGAGTTTGGGTCTTGGGGTTTTCTACCACTTCTAGTTTCCAGTTAGGTTTGGAGGTTTGGACAATGCCCCAGCAAACACAGTAACTTGCAAAGTTCAGTAACATTTTAGCAGTTTTCGGCATTCAAGGCTGGTAAGAAGGACACAGCCTCAGTTGAAAGGTTAGACTCGTGAACTCAGCCGACGAAGCACCCACCTCACCACAGGGTCCCCAAGAACTTGGGAAATTACCATGATACCCAGGGCAAATATTTCATTAATTTATGCAAAGCTGGCTTTATTTATGAAATCAAGTCAGTCACTAGAAATATTTGAAACATGATCATGATTTAAGATGTACCTTTTGCACTTTGTTGAATTTCTGAACCCCAACTCCATGGCTTCTTGGTGTTGACATGAAAGGGTAAAAGAAAACCCCAGGGCTGAGGCTACTGTAAATCACAGGCCTCAGTCATGTCCCTTAGGGAGCTGGGCAGTGTACCCTGCAGTCCTACTCTCCCATTCTGGCAAAGAGGTACAGTCTACAGACTGATCCCTCACGGAAGGAGTCAAAGAAGGCTTTTGCTGGCTCATCTGCCTCGCCCTAAAGCCCTCTGCTTCATCAGCTCAAACCAGACTGGAACATTCTGCAGCACACGTTTTTCTTTCTGAGTGGGATCTAATCTGTTGTCAGAGTTGAACCCCCTGCAGGAACTTGTGATGACCAAGGTTTCCTTCTGAAACTTCAGCCCCACTTCAGGGTCATTCGGCTTTCCCCTTGTACTGGGAGCTCAGGGCTCTCAGAGCTGAATTTTCCCTAGTCTCCCTGACCTTCTAGCCACCTAATACCTGTCAGTCTCCTCCAAACCTGTCTTCCTTCTCCATTTGCTGGTCCTGGGAGGGATTTCATTATCTTAGGGACTCAACTGACAGCCAGAGGTAGAGGGCAGGCTCCCATCCCTCAGGGGCTGATCCAAGAGAAGAACTTTCTCCCACCAAGACCCACAAACTCCATGGCTGAAATGAACCCTGAGCAACCTCCAAGTATACTTTGCAAAAACCAATATACAAAAATAAAAAAATTTACAATATACAATTTGTAAAATTAAGGAGCTGAAGATTACTCAGGATAGGACGATTTGCATTGCAAACGAACTTTCTGATTTATAGAGTCACCATGGGGTTCCTTATATGAGTCACCAGTCTAAAATAGGATTCAGCTCACAGTGCGTCTAAAAGGGGATTCGGTTGCCAAAATTCAATTTACACACCATATCAGCAACAGCCCCCATCAATCCAGTCATTGGAAGAGTGAGGTACTCTAGCAGACTTGATTTTACTTTCTTCTCAAAAGGTTTTCCTTCACTCTCATCACACTGGCCTTCCTTTGGTTTACTAATGTTACCCTTAACCCTTGGCAATCGGGGTCCCTTTCCACTCACAGCTCGGGGCTCTCTAGGGGTGCCCCACCTTCAGCCAGACATTGGGTCTCTGCCACAAGAAGCTGCCCAAGTCCTCCTGCCTCGCACCGTGTCTGAAAATTGGGGTGAAGTGACTGCCCATTTGAGGAGTATACGCAAGGCTTAAAATAAGTTAAAGAGCATAAAAATATTCTATCATTTGATGCAGTAACTCCATTTCTAGTAATCTGCTCTAGAAAAATAATCTAAAGTGTGAGGGCACAGGGGGATTAAGAGGGGCTATCTTTATGTCCAAAGACATTCCCTGCATTATATCTGTAAAACTAAGAAAACAGGAAACAACCTAAATATTCAACAATAGGAGAAATGACTATAAAATCCCAAATAGGATATTTTATTACAACCAAAACTTTGTACATTCAAAGAGTTTTAATAATTTGAGAAAATGTTCATATTACACGTATATATTACGCAAAAGTCCTGGCCTTTTATGTAAGTCCGTACAAAGTCATATGTACGGTATGATTATAATTATGTAAAAGATAGCACAGGAAGAAACCTGAAAGGAAATAAACGCAAACTGTGGCAGCCTTCATGTAGTGAGAAATGGCTGGGAGTGTTTTCTCCTATTTTTCAACAATCGGACAAGAAAAAAGTAAAGGTTGCTCTTATTTCTAGAAAACACAAGTTGATTTCTTTTTTAATAAAGGAAAACATATCAGGTTAAAAGCAGTGCATTAAAAGTAAGTTTCAATTAACTTTGATATTTATTGTTAAAAACAAAATTTTCTATTAATGTCAAAGATCTTAGTTCACTCACATCATAAAATCCTTTATTTAAATATTTTATACTTGAAATGTCATTATGCCCTAGGTGTGGGCAGGTCCCAGCTGCCAATGCAGAGGTAACTAACCGAGACTAAAGCTGGGACAGGAGCTGCACGTACGTGGGAACATATGCAGCCTCGCAGGATGGTAAGTTTCCCAGAACTCTGCTTCTATGCTCCAGATAGGGTCGTGGTACCCGACCTGTGTAGCTGAACAATATGCCTCAGTGGCAGGGCTGTGAATGACATCATCCTGTCTTTCCCACGTGGCCTGGCACAGGGTCTGGTACAAAGCAATATCTCAACAAACGCTACATAAGGAACGAGTGTCCTTTGAGTGTGCCTCCCGCTGTCTTGCCCAGAATAACTGCAGAGCCTGCCTCTTCTCTATGTTCTCAAGTGGAGGCCCTGCACAGAGATGGAGATTTGGGAGTCACTGAGGAATGCCAGGTAAGCAAGTCTCCCTGCCGTGCAAGTGGGTAAGGTGGAGCAGGTGGGAAGCTCTTGGGCTGAGAACAAAGACAGACTGGGTTTGGATATTATCCCTGACTCTTCCTAGGAATAAACTCATTATGCCTCAATTTGCCAATCCTTAGAATTGGGGGGAAAAAAATAATCTTATTCCCTAGGGATTTGGGTGTGCTGAATCAGAGGGAGAGAAATAAGTCTGTTTTTAAAGGTTCAACAGTACTGATTGCCAAACAGAAAAAAAAAAAAAAAATCTGGTTTCTGTTTATTAACATGTTATTTTACTTCGACTTCTGGCTATGGCAAAAGGCTTGTATCAAATCAATGGTCCCAACAAGAACAAATAGAAAAAACTGCATCATAAAATTGTGTGGGTGTGTGTGTGTGTGTGTGTAAATTATTTTAAGGCATAAGAAAGTTATGCAAGAAGCCAGGACTTGAGGGGCCCAGATTCTAGCAAAAAGGGAGCAGGAGAGCTGGGCCTGGTTTTGGCATTTCTTTTCCCCTTGAGGCAGTTGTGTATTTATAAGTGGCAGCTGAGGCACTGGGAAGCTACCCAGAGCTTTCCAAGGGACCAAAGAGACAAAAATTAGAATCCAGGGCCTGGCAAGGTGGAAGGTACCACTAAATACCCAATGCTTTCAGTTATGACTCCTGCAGGGACACACTTAGAAGAAAGGGCAGATAGAAAATAAACAAACCCAATTTCTGATTGGCTTAAGGTGATCTTCCCCAAGACTAATGGCCTTCTGGAAACAAAAGTAAATCTTCCCTAGAAGGATGCAACATCATCTACAGCTGTGCTGTCCAATACGTCACAAGCCACAAGTGGCTTTTGAGCACTTGGGATGTGACTTTGTCAGAATGACAATGTGCTGTGAGTATTAAATACTCACTGGATTTCCAAGACCTAGTACAAAAAAATCATAAAATGTCTCATAAATATTTTTATATTGGTTACCTTTTCAAATGATTATATTTTTCACAACTAATGTTAAATAAAACATATCTTGTTTCTTTGTATTTCTTTAATGTGACTACTGTAAAATTTAAAATTACATGTGTGGTTCACATTCTATTCCTATTTGGCAGTGCTGATCTAGAGGCTAAAATTTTCTCAAAGTTTTAAACACAGTGTTTGATATTTTTAAAAAAATTACCAGGGAGGGCCTTCCCTGGTGGCGCAGTGGTTGGGAATCCACCTGCCAATGCAGGGGACATGGGTTCGAGCCCCGGTCCAGGAAGATCCCACAGGCTGCGGAGCAGCTAGGCCCACGTGCCACGACTTCTGAGCCTGCGCTCTGGAGCCTGCGAGCCACAACAACTGAAGCCTGTGTTCCTGGAGCCCATGCTCTGCAACAAGAGAGGCCACCTCAGAGAGAGGCCCACGCACCACAATGGAGAGTAGCTCCCCTGCTCGCCACAAGTAGAGGAAGCCCGCGCGCAGCAACAAAGACCCAACGCAGCCAAAAATAAACAAAATAAAAATTAATTAATTTTTTAAAAAATTACCAGGCACACCATGAAATAAGACCAAATGAACAAAAATAGGGATTGAAAAATGAGACAGCAGGTAATAGAAACAGACTCACCGAAGCTACAGCTATGGAATTAAAGAGAGACTTTACAGACCTTAAAATAACAGTAATTAATATAGTTAAGAAAACAGATGACAAGGTGAAGAATTTTGGCAGAAAATTGGAATCTATAAAAGAAATGAAGTGAAAATTTTAGAATTAAAAATACACTATCTAAAATTAAAAGCTAGGTAGGTAGTTTTGACATACCTGAAGAAAGAATTCGTCAACTGGAAGAAGATTCCAATTGTTAAGTACACCGGTGTGCCCTGCGCTTGACCCTAAAGATATTTAAGTTTTGCACTTGTGCTAGTCTGGCTCATGGCTACCTTCCAATTCCCTCAGGAGCCCACAAGATCTCCTTCTCGGAGGGTCAGACAGCCGAGCGATACTGGATACCACGACCCTAAAAGCCATCATGACAGGTGTAGGAGACATGCTAAAACAAACAGAGGTCTGGGTCAGGGTCCAGGCCCTAGAGAGGAAGAGCCACACCGGCCAGGACCTTCAGGCCTTCGATCAAGTTTTGCCTTGATATTCCCCAGAGATCAGAAGTAGCATCAGCTAGATAGCCCTACAGCCTCACAAGGTTTTCTGCCTGGAACATTCCGGGAAGATCAGGGCTTGGCTGGGCCACTTCTGGGTGGTCCATGAGGAAGCCACTGGATGTTTATGTTGTTCTGTGGTGTCCTAAACATCCAGCAGAAAAACTAAGGACAGAGGGAAGAAGCCTTCCATTCTGTCCACACAGCACTGGCCTTGCACAGAACCTTTGGAAATACCTTGCTGCCTTGTTTAACCCTCACCACAAAGAAAGACACAGCCTTCCTCAGAAGAGCAGTTTGAGAGGTTACAATCTTCATCAATTTTAATACCAGAAGGTCACTGAAAGTGGAAACTAATAAGCTGCTCTCACCAAGCATCTGAAAGGAGAAAAGGGCCTGAGATTCTAGAAGAAGAGATTTGACTTTGCATTCTAAGAAGAGCTTCTTGATAATCAAGTGAGCAGGATGTTAAAATATGCATTTCTGTTGCTCTTTAGATGGAAACTCCAAAAGGCTACCCACAAAACAAAAGCGATAAACACTGGTTTTATCCAAAGTGAGATGTCAACTGGCAAGGAAGTGTCCAAACTCCCATACCAGCCCCAAAACTGAGGGTCTAGGAGGGTTGGCTTTGAAAAGGCAGAGATCTGCACGGTGGAGTAGTTCTTCGGGGCATGTGGCTGGTATGATCTGGTCATCAGCCCTCCTTCCATGGCGGAGGGACAGGAGCTGCTTCCTCCCCTTCAAGCTTAGTGAATGGAACCTCAAAGTGAGCCTGTCCCGTGTCGCTTGGCATCAGTGGCACATGAGACCACTGCAGGACCCAGCTTAGAAAAGTCAAAATGCTGGAGGCTGCAGTGATGGCAGGCCAAGGGGAGGAGCCATGTGGGGGAGTGGTTCCACTTCCAAAGATATTTGGAACAAATGAAAAGTTGTTTCTCAAGGTCCAGATGTGAGTCACTATGAAAGGGAGCCCCTGCCAAAATCCACTGTAGAAGACTTGACCCCAGAAGCCACTGGAAGGACAACCTGGACTGGATGTTTACTACGGAATTCAGTATCTGAGGGGTGGCTGACAGTCAGCAGAGAGAACATTCTAAAACCATAGGTGACCGAACCCTGAAGTTGCAAGACAGTCCACAGAGAACCCCAGAAAGCACCCAGCCCAGGGGAAAACGCCTGCTGTGGCCATACAGCCAGCCCTCACTTCTCCTAGATTTTACCCTACGTGGGCGGGGGAAAACTCACTCCACAAAATGGGTTTAAATAGGCAGGAAGAATAATATTATTCATTGCCTCCACCTTGTAGACTTTTCTCTTTAAATATAGAGACGATCAAGAAATCTGCTGGTTGGTAAAGAGAGGGAAGCTCCTTGCTTGAAGAACATGCAGAATTATCACCCTTTAACAAGCAATGCAACCTGACCCTTTGGTTTTATCCACAAGGAGATGGAGGCCCAAGGAGGAGGGAGCCGGCACTCAGGAGTGGTGGCGCCTGGGCAGCCATCTGGTCCCCCCTCCACCAGAGGAGGATGACGACCCATCACAGACTCAGCAAACAGGGCCCCGACTCGCCTTCTCCGTGTGTTAGTGACCCAGATTATCTCATTTCCTTTATCTCTAAAATGATGGTAGCCAAGCCCGCAGTTCCTATGGGGCTGGCCACCATCCTGAAGTTGGGTGACCCCACTGAGCAACATTCCAAAGGCCAGAGGTATTGGGGTGAGAAAATGCACTTAAGCTGGGCCGTTCTTAATACCTTCTCTCAGGAACACTTCTGGCACCTTGCAGCTCATGAGAGGCCCACAGAAGGGCTGCACCCATCATCCCGGTTTCTCGGAGTGAGTCTGAAACTGCCAGCTCAGAAAGCGCCACATGGCAGGGAGCTGGGTGTCCAGCAGGCAGAAGAGGAGGTAAGCTCTCTCTGCAGTGTCCTGCTGTGTTTGGAATCCCCTTCCAAGAGGCAGCGTATGGATCTGTGTACAGATCTGCTGTCTCATAATGAAATGGTAATGCGAGGCAGTCCGGAGCGCTTCTCCACGCAGCCACCAGCGGATGCCATCCACGAGGAGGGCAGCTGCTCCTTCAATCTGCCTGCTTTTTCAAGTCCACACTTTCTTTGGAGACCAAGGACACCCTCAGCCACACCCAGGAGCTCTCATTGACTCAGAGAACCATCTGCTCTTAGACTCTCTCCCTAACTCTTGGGGCGCTCCTTACTCCCAGCCGGAGCCCCTGGGAGCCAATACCCCATCCATGTGGAAGGAGAGGGCAGCGTCCAGCCCCGGCAGGGAGCCATCTTGGAGAGCAGTTGTACCAGTGCCCAGTGCTCTGAACTGCACTCTCTCCCTCCCTTTGTTAAGATAATAATAAACACAAAACAACAACAACAGCAACCACAAAAGCCAAATAAATGAGAAACTCCGAAAAGAGCAGGAGGGGACTGTCGTCTTTTCCAGATACCTGTTCACCACAGCGGATGGCCCGCGCCAACACTGAGTCATGTCCAATACACACCATATGCCTGTTTCTTTACTTAGTCCTGTTTGGGATGGGAATCCTTCAGAGAATGGAAGGTCCCACGTGCTTGGCAAGTCAGACAAGGACACCAGCCGAATGTGCTCAGGGATGCTGTGTCCCAGAATGCAGGCGCACGCACGCGCACACACACACACACACACACACACACACACACACACACATATACACACACACACTCTGTTCTTCTTTTCCAGGCCGTCTGTAACTTTGCCCATCAATTGCTTTTTCTGAGAGCAGTCACCAAATTAACATAAGATCGGTGCTAAGAAAATGGAGCAAATGAAGATTGACTTAATCACACTTTTGCTCGAATCATCTACCCGAACTTTTGGCCAAGAGTTCTGTCAGACACATATGCACCAGGTACACAAATACTCACACTTAATCTACTGGCTTTTGAGATTGGCCCGGGAGGGGCTTTGGAGATATGGAGATGGTGAGTTGCATTCCCAGGATGAGAATCCTATCCCCTTTCTCGTCCAATTGCTTGAATTTGTAATGCAGGCCAGTCTCGGGTCCTGGCCTCATTCACACACACAGACGCACATCCACTGTCATTAAGTGGAGGGAACCACAGAGGGGACAAACACAAACCAACAGGAAATCAATGGTGTCTCCTCATTGCAGGACCCTGGGCTATTCCAGCTGTCGGCAGGGGATCTACTTGTCTGCCACCGGCCCTGGTGCACGGGAGACACTCTTTGGCTAACGCCTTTGGGATGCGCGAGAGGAGCTACCGGGCATATAGAGGGAGCCTTGCTGATGCCCAGGATGGGAAGTATGTGGCCACCCCAGGAAATGGTCCCTCCTTTCCTCTAGGAAATGAGGAAACTGGAAACGTGGCAAGAACCTCTCAAGGGTAATCGTTTTTCCTGACTGGTATCTTAAGCTTGTCAAGTTCTTAGCCAGAGCTTTCCAAGGCGAGTTTGGAGGAAGCATATGGTGCTCGCCCAGTCCATATGACTGGCTGAGCGTCGACCACTACTGTTGATACAATATATCACTTTTTTCTCAATATTATGACAGCATTTGTCAATGAAAATTAAATTACTGTCAAACTTATCCCGCTAACTTACGGCACAACCATCAGAGAAAGCCAGCACCGCGCCTTAAGCCAGTGGGATCTCGTCTTTATGCTCAACCAAGATGTGGGAGAAAAAGATGTTTAAGACTCTGATGCCAGTAGAGGCAGACTGCCGAGCTAGCACAAGGATGAAATCGAACTGACCTTCCTGCAGCCCCTGCTCCTGGGAAGGGGCTATGGTGGGGTAGGGGCAGGGAAACGTCAGCATGGGCACGTGTGCGCAGGATGGCGGTACTTTATGAGGGAAATGGCACCACATGTTACAAGCGTGTGCTGGTTAAAAGGGGGGAAAAGTTACATCTTTAAAATCAGAGATCCTTGGGGTGTGTTTAAAATCTACTATTGACATACTGAAGCCGTAATATGGAAACGTTTAAAAGCTAGATTATGTCTGAAACTAGCATCAGCTTCTTCTCTACCTTTGAACAATGTCAGTTTTCAGTCCAGTATCTAAAATGGAAGATTTTCTTGTTGTATTTTCCCACTGTGGAAGTGAACTAATTGTGAAATTTTTTAAAGTTTCTAAAAACTCACCCTTAAAATTGACCATTTTTCTCTTTGATCACCTTATTGGAAAGTGTTTGGAAGCAAAAGGGTGGCTGGCAGAATAGTGGCAGGTGGTAGTCGTGGGTCATTCAGGAATCGCAGGGCCTGTGACCCGATTGGGCTGGCCTTTCACGTGTGGTCCTCTTCCCGTCTCCCACCACATCCTAGCCCCACACCCATGCACTCAACTTCCCCATCTTCTACAGAAAATACCTTGGGATGGATGGAGCCTGACTGAGATTTTGACTTCTTTCTCTTTTTTTTTTTTCTCTGTATCTTTCAAGAACAAAATCTCACACTAATTTCAGCAGGCAGGGGCTTCAGCAACTGATTGTTATGATTACCATCGGCAAAGCTCCTTGGAAGGAGTGAACACACATAGATTGGGGCCTGGGCAGGGCTTCTTGTTTTCATAGAATCGTGTCTTCCTGTAAGAACATTCCAGAGTAATGCGCATGGCTAATCTAGAAAGAGGAATCGAAAATGCATCCCTAACAAATATCAGGACATCACTATCATCGTTACTATCACACCAAACGATTAAACCCTCCCAAAAAGGGCTTCCCTGGTGGCGCAGTGGTTGAGAGTCCGCCTGCCGATGCAGGGGACGCGGGTTCGTGCCCTGGTCCGGGAGGATCCCACATGCCGCGGAGCGGCTGGGCCCGTGAGTCATGGCCGCTGAGCCTGCGCGTCCGGAGCCTACGCTCCACGATGGGAGAGGCCACAACAGTGAGAGGCCCGCGTACCACAAAAAAAAAAAAAAAAAAAAAAAAAAAAAAAACCCAAAAAGGAGACAGTTTCCGAAAGCTACCACTCACAGTTTAATAATTTCAAACAGAGGCTCATTCTCTTCTCTGTAAGGTCTTCCAAGACCTTTCACCTAGGACCCTCTCCAGGAGGGGTGCCTGTAAATGCAGAGCCCGTGGGCTCTGGCACCCCTGAGGAAGGCCCCCCCTGTTGCTTTGGGAGGTGGCATTTGGGGCCATGTTTTACACGCCCAAAAAAAGCAAACAAAAGCTCCTCTTCTCACAGTGTGTCTCCAGCTATCAGCTGAGTCCTCAGTGGCTCAGAAAGGGAAATGTTCTCTCTTGAGGAGAATTGCCCCCCGTTATTTCTTGAATGCTCTGCTGGCGGAGCTCTAGCTGAGGTGAAGGATGTTTTCAACAATGCGGACACCTGCGTGGCCCTCAGGATACCTGGGTTAGCACAGCAGAAGGAAGTGAGTTCAGGAGCAGGTCTGGAGCCTTCTCCCCTGCCCCCCTCACCTGTGGCCCCAGAGAATCACCCCCTAAAGAGTCACAATTCACTCAAGACTATAGCAGCGGCAATATGGGAGCAACCCACTCTTTCTTTATTCAATAAACATGGACCAGAGAAAGCTGATGGGCCTTTCTCCTCTACAGGAGGATGCAAATATTTGCGACTGGCTCTACCCAGCTGGGTAATGGGAACATCAAAGAACAATCTCTGCTCCGCTGTCAAAAGCTCCAGCCTTTTGCTGGAGACATGTCCACAGGCCCTGGCAGGAGGGGCGAGTCAGGTCTGGAGGCTGGACCTGCCACGGGCTGCAGGTTCTCAGCGCAGCCACGGCGAACTCCCGGCACCGGCAGTTGGATTTCCAGCCCCAAACTGTTCTCCCCAACACAAAGAGGGGCAGCCTGGCGGTGTAACAAAAGCCAGTGTGGGTGGCAAGGTGACTGCACATTTCAGCTTGAATGCTCCAGTGTGGGGCTTGCACCTGATCACCAGATGCTTCAAGCAGATGGCCAGGGAGGGGAGAGCCGGCTCCTGGTTGCTTCCGAGGGGCTCCAGGAGAACTAATCCAGAGAGCCGGCCGGGAGTGCCCGGCTGCCTCGCCCAGCCTCCACTCCAGGAGCACTTGCAGGGCTGGAGCCTGTAGTCTCTGTTTCCAGGAAAGGCTTCCAAATATCCAGCAGCACACCTCGAGTGAGGAGCTCAAACGGGGAGTGAAGCTTGGCCAGGCCAGCAGGAGTCCTTTTGTCCACGGAAGCTTTTAGCTTTTAGGATTTCTTCTCTGGATGGTCTTCTGGAACAGGCCAGGCTGCATCTGTTATCTGATCCAGAAGGTCTGAGTAAATGTGATTCATTTGCAAATTAATTTTTCAGCAAGTGGCTGGGTGAGCAATAAAAAGGAGCCTCCCTGTGGTGCCTAGGCCAGCCTAACCTGCAGCCTTGGGATGGGTTGTGATGACCTTGGCCCAGTGGCGAGTCCTTGACAATGACCTAGGCTATGATGGAAGGGGGCAGTAGCCCTCCGATGGGAAGACCAGGCCTGTGCCAAGGAGCGCTTTCTGGAGAACAGAGGATTTTTCAAAGTTTCCTCTCAGCAGAAGCTGCTGGCAGGGTCTGCAGGCCAGGGCTGAAAGGGAAGCTGAGCCCCACTCTTGTTCCCGCCTGGAGTCTCCTTTCTCTTCCAGAAAACCCATGTTCTTGTGGGCCAAGGCAGACATGTGCACACAAACTACACACAGGCACACACACACACACACACACACACACACGCAGCACACCTCATTGGGAGCATGGCTTTTGGCTGTATCATTTACCGAGGTACCCCACATCTGGAAAGTGCTTGCGATATACAAGGTGATCAATAAACATTGTTCAATGAGTATGTGAATGAATGAATGACTAAGATCTATACGAACCCTATTCCTTTGTTTGTCTTCTTCATACACACAATACTATTTGAAATGACCTCGTTTACATGTTCATTTACGAGTTCATGGTCCATCTCCCCTCATGTGAATATAAGTTTCATCAGAGCAGGGCCCTTGCCTGCCCAGGTCACCTTGGAGTGTCCCCTGCCTGGCCCAGTGCTGGACACCAGTAAGGATGCAGTGTTTGTTGAATGAATAAGTGAACGAATGTTGCAGTCTCTCCCACCTGCCCAGCCCAGCATGGGTAGCAGCTGCAGCCCCAGGTGCTCTCAGGCAGGCCCACGGTGCCTCTCACACTCTACCTCAACAGATGAACTTGTTAGGACGATGACCCCCCACCCCAAAGTGCATTTTCCAGGTCAGCACTTCCTCACCATTGAGGCTGAGCCAGGCCCTCCTCCTCAGCACAGTGCCCTGGTGGCTGCTCACTAACTGGCGTTCTCTCCGGTTTGGGACTGGGGACGGGTTGCTCAGTTCTGTTGGGTCTGGGCCGAGCAGGGGCCACTGTGCTTGGGTCACTGTGAGCTCCTGCACAGGCGGGGGTCTCTCAATCCCCTTGGCCTTGGCATATGCCTGCCCAGCCCTGGGCTAGATGAGAGCATAAGTGTCCGGTGGACAGAGAGGAACTCCCAGCAGATTCCGGGCCACAAGCAGGGCCAAAGCCTAGGAGGGCTGCCTTGTTCACCAGCTCTGTAACCTTGGGCAAGTTACTTGACCTCTCTGAGCTTCAGCCTTTCATTTAGAAAATGGAGACAATAAGGATGCCCACTTCATAGGGTCGTTGTAATGAGCTGGAAGGAAAGCCCTGTCAAGTGCTCAGCCCAGCGCCTGGCACTGTGAGAACTGCTCACACTTACCTGGTGCCCTCCCTGTTCCGGGCGCTAAGTGTCCACTCGGCAGCTGCAGAGGGCCCCAGTCTCCCCTCTTTCTCTGATAACAACACCTCCCACAGGAATGGGCATTCAGTGGGTGCCCCAAAGTGACTCCTGGATGGACAGGAGCTACGCGGTGTCATGTTCTCCACTTCCTCGGTGCAGGCGGAGGCAGCTGTGGTCTGTGGGAGGGTTCAGGAGTGCACTGATTAGGAGGGACAGCGCTGGGGCGAGCAGGAGGCCTCGGAGTTCCCTGGGCTGGTGGCAGGGCCCCTGGGCCAGCGCCGTAACAGGCGGCTGGGACTGGTGGCAGACCCCCCGGCCCCAGGCTCTCCCACAAAGGCAAGGATTAGCCCTGCCGCCCTGGCCAGCGGCCAGCTCAGATCATTTCATTTGGCCTACTTAGCTTTCCCCGGGGGTGCGGGGAGGAGATGATTCATCACTGTCTGGGGCACCCTTGTGCACAGAGGCTTCCACCCAAGAGGGGGCTGTGTCCCTGTCAGTCTGTGTGACATGACAGCCACGGTCCCCGGGGCCTCCCCACAGGAAGCCAAGGCGGCTAGGGGTGACACTGGTTTGGGGTGGAGGTGTGACGGCCACTCAGCAAAGCAGCAGCGAGGACAGGAATGTGTGCTTCCTGCAGCAGGGCTCAACCGCCTGACGGGGGAGCGGGGTCATGTCTGTGCAATAAGGCTTCCACACCGTCCACTCTCCCCCCCGTTTCTCTTGCCTGGCTCGGGCAGAGCTGTTGGGCGAAGAGCAAAGCAGAAGCCCTGGTCTCTGTCAGCTCAGGTCTTGGACAGCTCAGAGCTTCACAGAACCTGAGAGTCCAAAGGACTGTAGACACCCTCTTTAGGGTACACAGGGCTTGAGAGGGAGAATTTAAGTGGGTGCTACAGCCCAGAGAGGTGAAGTAAACTGTCCAAGGTCACACAGCAAAATGGAGGCAGGCTGGAACCCAGTTCTCTTGTCTTCCAGCCTAGAACCTTCCTACATATGTCCCTCTGTCACCTGGGATCTATCCCCAGAAGCACAGAATGGTCAGAGGGCCCAACACCTCGACGAGTTACCACCAGCCTGATTATGTTGCCTCTCCTTCCACATTTCAAGAGTTTGGCTGATTCGTTAAATATCCACGGCTGATTTCACAAAAGAACAATGGGAAGAGGGGAGCCCGTGAAGATGAGGCTTCAGGCTGCAGAGCCGGCTGGGCGCCCCGGGAGGCGGGCGCTGGCTGGGCTGCTGGGGATGGAGCGCGGGGTCCCGGCGCATCCGCCCGGCGTTACCTTCCCTTCTGCACAAGTAATTAAGAAACACCTGTGTTTCTCTGTCAGGCTTCACGTTTGAGGAAAGCCCCCCTGCGCCAGGTAGGGGCCCGCCGTCCCCCGCAAGCCCACGGGGCAGACCATGGCCTCCCTCCCGCATCTCCGAGGGGGATGCGAGAGGCCTGGGAGCCCCAGCTCCAGGGAACCGGCCTCAAAATGGCCGAAGCGCCCCCAGAACTTTGAAATCAGGATCGACTCCTCGACGGGTCTCCTTGCCAACGCTCACGCCCATGCCAGCTTTCTCACAAACGAACAGCTTGTATCCCCATGAAAATCAATGGATGGAACAAATTGTATTAAATTATGTAAAATGATACTAAAGAGCACATTCTACCAGTGAAAAGAAAAAAAGTAACCCCCCAGAAAATCTTACTTTAATAAATCTAGCAAAATTATAGAAGACAATTAGGAGGAAAAAACGCTGAATTTTTATGACACTTAAACACACATCTCTTGGCCGTAAGCAGAGACGCAGGATTTATCCCCTCATAGGTCAGACAGGCATAATTCTTTTGTGTGTCTGACACCTGTGAATTATTTAGCGCCCCTGTGCACCAGCCAGAGACGTCTCCTGCCTGCTCCCTCAGCGGACACGGACCCCGCTTGGGCAGCACAAACAAGCATGCGTCCTTCGGAACCAAATTTCCTTCTCTTTCACATGGATATTCTTTTCCTTGGTAAATAACTGTAATTAGCATTGAACTTGCAATATAACCTCTTGCCTATATGCGGAAAAAAGCATTTAAAAATATTTTAGCCACTTCCATCCTTTCAATTCCCTAGCACAGCTGCCATTCTCTAAAAAAAAAAAAAAAAAAAAATCAAGAATGTCCTAAGACATGGTGTTTAATACGTCCGGAGACCCTTCTCAGCCCCCACTCCCAGAGGTCATGCCATTCTCCAGCACACGGCCTTTGCGTGGCCGCAAGGGTGTGGAAATAATAGGAACACAGGAAGATCTCAGGTACAGAGCACGTTTCTGTCTAGAAACAGTTTAAGCTGACTTGGGGGCTCCCTAAATGCGGTACAGTGGGGGAGAAGGCAATTTTGAATCTTGTTTCCCCACCTCTCAACTGTATGACCTGGAACAAAAGTTTAAACCTGCCTGAGACTGTCTCCTCACCAGCAAGGTGGGTACGCCCGTGCCAACTACCCAGTTCTTATGAGGAGCGAGGTAATTCAGATGATATCAAACTTCCAACACAATTCCCTGCACAAAGAAGACATTTCCTAAATGGTTGCTTCTAATATTTGTGATAAGAATTGTTGTAATATTAATACAATGTATGATATATAAGACAATAATACTGTTTGTAATGATAATCTTCTAATTGTTTATAATAATTATAATCATTTCTCCTGGCTGTGATAATATGTATAATAGGGCCAGTGCAGGTTGACTGACTTTCCGCTTAAGCCCAGTTTGGAAAGACATTCTCACTTGGAAAATCCAAACACATGAGTTTTGAGATCAGTCAGTTCTTGTCCATCCATTGGTCAAGTGAGTAATGACTCTGCCTGCAGGGCTAGGTCAGAGTGGTGCCCAGAGGGTCATACTCTGAGGGCCAGACAGTCCCTTGTCACATCACACATGGGCAGAGCTCACCTGTGCCCAGTCACCTGCACTCACCTTGAACCCAACCTGAGCTCTGGCCCCATCCCAAGCACTCACTGGGGGGCTTGCTGGGTCAGGCTGCCTTCCAGATGGCTGGGCCATCAGTTCTGCTCCTTAACAAACCCATAATGCTGTGCTTCCTCAGTGCTAAGACTCACAGACATTCAAAACTGAGCACGTCTGAAGTAATAATGCAACTTACAGTAGTTATTGGGCTCATTTATGGTTTCCCTCAGAAGATGGCCCACTGTATAGCTGATAGTATCTCAAAGTCAAGAATGATAAGAACGTGTGATAATAAGAATGCTACTGAGATGCAAAGTTACGTATAGGAAGGATAAACAACAAGGTCCTACTGTAGAGCACAGGGAATTATATTCAATATCCTGTGATAAACCATAATGGAAAAGCATATGAAAAAGAATGTATATATTTGTATAAGTGAATCACTTTGCTGTACAGCAGAAATTAATACAACATTATAAATCAGCTATACTTCAATTAAAAAAAAGAATGCTACCCCCTAGGAAGCCTTCACTCTATATACTAAGTGCTCTCCCAGCACTATAGGATCATTGGGGCTTTGGTTCAGATTCCCGGGCGAGGTGTGGGGAGGACCCTGAGGCTCAGAGGAAGGCCCTAGATTCCAGGGGCAGGGCCAGGACTCACAGAGGGAACAGAGATCAAAGGGGCAGCTTTCCTAGATGATCCAGCGTGGGAAGGCTGGGGGCGGGGCTGGCGAAACAGGGAGGAGCCTCTTAGGTGTTGTCCTGTGGCCTGTGGGGAGGGAGAGGTAGAGGCATTTGGGGCCCTGAAATCACAGAGGGCTAATGTCCCATCCGGGCCAGCAGATGAGCTGAAGGCCCCTGAAGAATTTCTCAGAAAAGAAATGCAAAATGCCACCCTGGTTTGCTAACCCTCCAGCCCCAGACATCCTGTAAAACAGGTCTCCTCCACCTGCCCGGTGACTCCAACAGCCAGGCTTCCAACCCTGGCAGCGTGGCCAATGGAACAACAAATATAAAAATCCTCCCCAAACAGTCTGAAAATATAGAGGTGTAAAGCACTGCATCCCAAAAAAGCCTCCTGCTAGAGGGACTATTTTTAAAAAGATTTTTAAGAGGTGTGAAAGTGAAACTGTCTATTATATTACTCCAGCAAAGCACCGTATCTTCAGTTTTCTAACAACTGACATGGAGGGGGCACTTCTGGTTCACCGGTGGGCAGGAGGTCCTGTCTGCTCTTGGCCCTAAGCCAAGCGTGGCCCCAAGGGGGAAATGTTGGAGCTTTGGGAATTAGGCTGTCCAAGCAAAAGAAGGGAAAATTGAACTCTTCTAAACACAGTTGGTTCATAGACTATGAATTAAGGTGAACTTTGCTGATGTCTCTGAGATTTTGCTCCTGCTAAACACCATTTAAATCTGCATTATTAGCCCCTTCTTTGGGAAAGTACAGTTGCTGCTGTACTTACAGCTTTTATATACAGCAAATTGCCAAAAACACCCAAATAAATAACAGGGAATCTATTCTTCCCGTCTGCCTAAGGGTCAGTTGAAAGCAAATGGCAATAACTGACTCTCTTGCTTGCATCTGCAGGAGAAATGGACGTCTCAAGCCAAGAAGTCCATGGTGAGCTAGTTTTGGTTACTAAAGGTTTCCATTTAAATGCAGAAGCCAGAAACTTATTTACAATCTTCTGTTTGAGGGGCGTGGATATGAATCGACGGGCAGCGCCGCACACCATCTAGGGGACCGCTTCAAACAAAGTGCTTTAGTTTAAAACACAAATCAGTGGAAGAGAAGCCCCTTGAAAGGAAGACTGGGAGCATAGGTGGTGTCAGATGGTGCTGTGAGGGTCCCGGCCCCAGCCCCCAACTGTCCACCCAGCCTGGGCGCCCGTACTCCCACTCTCGGCCGCTCTCCACCCCGGCTTTATGTCTGTCATAACTTCACATGCTGTCAGGTTTAAAACAAAAACATAGTTACATTATCGCGCTGAATTACGGCTGACGGTTGTAAAGATATTGTTTTTAGGTCTGGCGTTTAGAGGCCACCCTGGATAGCTTTCAAAGAAAATGGAGCTCTCTTGAGCTCACATTTCATCTCATATGGACTGTTTGATGAGTCTGGTGAGGGAAAAGGATACTTGATTTTAGCCTCTGGGTGCCCCCACTGAGGAACGGGGCTCCACACACCCTGCTCATAACAGGGAGAGGCCGAGCATTGTCTCCAGCAGCCCCTTCCTGAAACTTTGAGACGGGAGGCCTGGTCAATTCCCCCAGAAAGGCCTTCGAATCAGCTGTAATGATTTATAAAGGAAATAATCTAGCCAAATCTAGCTGCTTCACTCTTGGTGAAAATTTTGCTTGTTAATCTAGTATCTTAAACCTCCTAAAATGATCCTCCTCCCCCTTTCCCTCCCCCACCCAACAAGTATGTGAGATGCTGTTCTTCAAACCTTAACTAAAAATACTTTCAAAAGACAAACGTGATATTCTAAACGTCACCGCAGAAGACCATAAGAGCAGTTATTTTCTATTTATCACAAATATTGTCTGATGCTCTGTATCTAAAGAATACTCTTGATTAGAAAGGCCCTTCCTTTTGTTCAGTGCTTCTAAAAATATAAAGACTATCATAAAAAAAAGAAAATCCTAGTACAGGTGACACAAATCTTTCCCATCAGACTTTTTAATTTTTTTTTTGTTGCCAGAATTGGGGTAGCACATTGTGATGAGGATTCAAAAAGAATAATTAAAGTTCTACATGGACACAGATCTGCCTCAGGGAGGACCTTTTATGTTGTTTTGCATTTCGTGTGTCATTCAAAAGGTTTGCAACTGGGAAATGATGTTGAACTAAAATAAGACAAGAACACACTGACTGAAATTATACCCTGTCCAATGAGTTGACACCCCTTCAGACAGCTCACCACGATGGTTCTGGAGCCACCACTGCTCTATGTGTGGATGACATTTAGACTTTGCACAGTGGCACAGGGAAGAAGCAGTCTTGGACCGGGGAGTGTGCACACAGATCCCAGGATGGCAGAGGAAAAGCAGAGGCTCACCTGGTACCTGCAAGTGTTCTGTCCACTGACTGAACAGGAGTTACAACCAAGCAGCTCCACTGGCCCTTCTGGGACCCAGTGTGCTTTGTTTGGTTTGGACCCACATAGTAGTCTATTTTGGGGGATTAACATTTAGCAATAATGAAATTTCACAAATGATCCAGATGTCTGGCTTCATTTTAAAAACTGGCAGCTGTGGCAACACTGCTACAACTTTCCCTTCTGGTGACACTGGAGCAGCAGAGTGGAGGCTGCCCCTTTAGGCCGGGCATATGCTCTCCAGTTTTCCACAGTACCCATCAATCCGTGTTGTGACTTGTCATTGAAACTGAGTGTCAGCCAGCATTGATCCTTACATTTGGAGTGTTCTTTTCATTATAGTAAAGAAACGTTTCTTTTTACCTATACTGTTACTTTAAAAAAAGGATTAAAGAGAAGAAGAAAAGGCAGAGGTGAAGCAGCATGCTTTAAGTAACATACAACAAAGGACTCTTCTTTGTGAAATTAAAGACAATCCCAATAGGTATAGCTGTAAATATCAAGCCCAGGTCACTCATTTATGTCACTTGCCTGGCACCTCTGGGCATTTATTCATTCAGCAAATATTTATTGAGCACTTACTATGTGCCAGGCATTGCTCTAGATACCAGGGATATCAGCTAGCAAAACAAACAAAACTTTCTTCCTCATGGAGCTTGCCTCACTGCAGGGAAGGCTGGGAAATTAAAAAGTACATAGACATAAGAAATAAAGGATTCATATGCATGCTAGAAAGTGAAAGATGCTGAAGAGCAAAAATGGAATAGAAAAAGAATACTGGGAGTGTGTGGAGTGGATAGCAACTTTGAACATGCATTTGAGTTTGTGAGCTCTGGGCTTTGCTCTTTCTGCCTCTGTGACCCCTACCAAATCTCCTGCAGGAAGTCTTCCATGACCACCTTCTCCCACGCCTACCTCTAACTTCTCTGATAGACAATAGCACAGACTAAAGGCCATGCACACTGGTCCTAATGAAGAATATACATTGAGCTACTTCAGGGACCTGAGTCCTCCACTTGGTACTATGGGGGAAGTGGAGTCCCTGCCATCCACGAGCTGAATCTAATCTGGGGATGAGGCAAGTATATAAACTACTCTCATAAAAGTAAAAAGTACTGGGCATCATAAAAGAGGTTGAAAAAAAGTGGTACCCTAAATTCAAAGGGGAAGTCATTACCTGCAACCAGAATGTGAGGTGCACTGGTGGTCCCCCCGTTTCTTCACTGTTCCACTCATCTACTGTTCTTGACTCACACTCAGCAAGATGCAGTCAAGGCTTCTCATTCTTCATTCAAGGCCTCAGCCTCTTTCCAACCCAATATCCCCTATTCCATTTCCTCCAGTCAGTCACTCAGCAAATGCCTCTGCTAATGCTGACCCCAGCATCAGAACCATAACCATAACCATAAGGAAAATAAAAAGAGAGAGATAGAGAATATATATCAAGAGAGAAATTTCTCCAGGAAAGGATAAGAACATGGTGGAACATAACATGCAATAATGCTCAACTTGCATGTACAATAATTGAAATAGAAGGTCTTTGAAACACAGTATAAAGAAGAGATACAAAGAATCAAAATGTGGATGATCAAACAAGAGAAGGACTTAGACAGGGATGGAAGAAAAAAAAGCCATTTTTCCAAAATAAAGAATAAAATAAAATAAAGCCATTCTTTAGAAATAAAAGTCTCATTAGAAGCAGAATAAGTTAAATCGACACTGCCGACAACACAGAGATATGGAAAGGCTTGAGAAAATCAAGCAAAATACAGTTCAAAAAATCCAGAACTAAAATTAATGATAGAAAAAAATGATAGGCAAGACAAAGGAAATTCAGTATGTGTATAACTGGTGTAAGTGAAGAAAAGAATATTTTTAAAATAACACCCAAATCAGAGATATAATCAAAGAAAACTCTCCTCAAATAAAGGAATTAAATCTTTGTCTGGAAATAGCACTCAAGTCTTAGAAAATCCTGACGCATTTTAGATTTCAGTCTTGAGAAAGAAAAACGGAGCTGGAGGAATCAGGCTCCTGGACTTCAGACTATACTACAAATCTACAGTAATCAAGACAGTATGGTACTGGCACAAAAACAGAAATATAGATCAATGGAACAGGATAGAAAGCCCAGAGATAAACCCACACATATATGGTCACCTTATCTTTGATAAAGGAGGCAAGAATATACAGTGGAGAAAAGACAGCCTCTTCAATAAGTGGTGCTGGGAAAACTGGACAGGTACATGTAAAAGTATGAAATTAGAACACTCCCTAACACCATACACAAAAATAAACTCAAAATGGGTTAAAGACCTACATGTAAGGCCAGACACTATCAAACTCTTAGAGGAAAACATAGGCAGAACACTCTATGACATAAATCACAGCAAGATCCTTTTGACCTACCTCCTAGAGAAATGGAAATAAAAACAAAAATAAACAAATGGGACCTAATGAAACTTAAAAGCTTTTGCACAGCAAAGGATACCATAAACAAGACCAAAAGACAACCCTCAGAATGGGAGAAAATATTTGCAAATGAAGCAACTGACAAAGGATTAATCTCCAAAATTTACAAGCAACTCATGCAGCTAAATAACAAAAAAACAAACAACCCAATCCAAAAATGGGCAGAAGTACTAAACAGACATTTCTCTAAAGGAGATATACAGATTGCCAACAAACACATGAAAGGATGCTCAACATCATTAATCATTAGAGAAATGCAAATCAAAACTACAATGAGATATCATCTCACACTGGTCAGAATGGCCATCATCAAAAAATCTACAAAAAATAAATGCTGGAGAGGGTGTGGAGAAAAGGGAACACTCTTGCACTGCTGGTGGGAATGTAAATTGACACAGCCACTAAGGAGAACAGTATGGAGGTTCCTTAAAAAACTACAAATAGAACTACCATACGACCCCGCAATCCCACTACAGGGCATATAACCTGAGAAAACCATAATTCAAAAAGAGTCATGTATGAAAATGTTCATTCAGCTCTATTTACAATAGCCAGGACATGGAAGCAACCTAAGTGCCCATCAACAGATGAATGGATAAAGAAGATGTGCCACATATATACAATGGAATATTATTCAGCCATAAAAATAAATGAAACTGAGTTATTTGTAATGAGGTGGATAGACCTGGAGTCTGTCAGACAGAGTGAAGTTAAGTCAGAAGGAGAAAAACAAATACCGTATGCTAACACATATATATGGAATCTAAGAAAAAAAATGTCATGAAGAGACTAGGGGTAGGAAGGGAATAAAACACAGACCTACTAGAGCATGGACTTGAGGATATGGGGAGGGGGAAGGGTAAGCTGTGACGAAGTGAGAGAGTGGCATGGACATATATACACTACCAAATGTAAAATAGATAGCTAGTGGGAAGCAGCCGCATAGCAAAGGGAGATCAGCTTGGTGCTTTGTGACCACATAGAGGGGTGGGATAGGGAGGGTGGGAGGGAGGGAGACACAAGAGGGAAGAGATATGGGAACATATGTATATGT
The DNA here is from genome assembly GCF_026419965.1 of Kogia breviceps. Lineage (NCBI taxonomy): Eukaryota > Metazoa > Chordata > Mammalia > Artiodactyla > Physeteridae > Kogia > Kogia breviceps. The sequence continues at coordinate 18,702,143 of NC_081327.1, forward strand.
ATAACTGATTCACTATGTTGTAAAGCAGAAATTAACACACCATTGTAAAACAGTTATACTCCAATTAAGATGTTAAAAAAAAAGAGTTAAAAAAGGAACCCTATATATTCCATGTTAAAACAATAACAAGTAAACAAACAAATAAAAGAAAAATAATAAATCAACAAAAAGGTTTGAGAATATTATTAAGATATATAAAATTATATAAAGGTAAAACCATTACAATATTTAAAATACTTCTTTTCCATACTATTGGTGAAAAAATATACAATCACGCACACAACAAAACAAAGAAAGCTCAGATAAATAGGAAGAAAGCAAGAAAGCAGAAAATAGGAAACAAAATAAAGACAGAAGAAAAGTTAAAGTAAAATCATAGTACTACAACCAAATATACAGTTTGTATCAATCAGTATAAATGGGCTAATCTTACCTATTACGAGAAAACAAACTTTCAGAAAAGGAAAACAAAATATCATGCCGCATATTTGACTCATCTGAAGCAGTGACTCAGAAAGATTAAAATTAGGATGATTGGTAAAGATATAACATGAACACATACTGTAAAAGAAAGTAGGATTTTGATAATTTTATCAGGTAAGTTTAAGTTTAAAGTAAAAGTATTTAACCAGACCAGTGAAGCACTTCATAATGATCAGTTGAAGAAGACACACAAAGATCTAGTTAGGTCATTGTGCTCCAAAATATTCACAAAGCAAAAACCAAAAAGCAGAATAACAACAAAATAATTTTTTTAAAAAGCAAAAATTACGGGCTTCCCTGGTGGCGCAGTGGTTGAGAATCCGCCTGCCGATGCAGGGGACACAGGTTCGTGCCCCGGTCTGGGAAGATCCCACATGCCGCGGAGCGGCTGGGCCCGTGAGCCATGGCCGCTGAGCCTGAGCGTCCGGAGCCTGTGCTCCACAACGGGAGAGGCCACAACAGTGAGGCCCGCATACCACAAAAAAAAAAAAAAAAAAAAAAAGCAAAAATTACCAAAACAAAATAGTAATAGAAAACTTTAACTCATCCATCACACATCAGATAGATAAAAATTAGGAAGCATGTAAAAAATATAAATAGCATAACTGACACAGTAAATCTAATAGACATCTGTCAAACTCCATTCTCTTAAAATAGAAAACATATAGTCTTTCCAAATGCCTATAGAACATGAATGGAACAATCAGTGACAGGGAAATTTGATTCATCACCAAAACCTGAGATAGATCACAGTGTCTGAGCAGTATGTATACGAATCTAGATATTAATACCTAAAACAGAAAACATAGCAAAACAACAACAACAAAAGTACATTGAAAGCCTTTTAAAGATGAAAGTTACTTGGGATAAAGTAAAAATTAAAAGGAAAATTGCAGAATCTCTGGTAAAAAAAAAACTATTGCATATCAAGGGAGTTAAAGATATAATAGGGGGGAAATCATAACCTTTAAAACCTAGGTTATTCAGTAAGAAAGCAATGAAATAAGTGAACCAAGCATTCAATTTACAATGAAGAAACAGAGGAACTAAATATATCTTACTAAAGCAAAAAGAATTATTAGAGTGACAGAAGACATTACTGAAAAACATCTAATGAATATATATATCTTTGTAAGGGAAAACACAATAAAATAGATAAATCTCTAGCTATCTCAGTGGTTCTCAACTAGGAAAGATCTATTCCCCCAAGTGACATTTGGCAATGTCTGGAGATATTTTTGGTTGTCACAGTTAGGGAACTGCTTGGGCACCTCATGGGTAGAGGCCAGGGATGCTGCTAAACATCCTATAGTGCTCAGGACAGTCCAATGGCGAAGAATTACCCGCTAAAATGTCAATGATGCTGAGGTTGAAAAACTCTGAGCTATCTTAATAAAGACAAAGGAAGGAAAGCACACATTTGCAAAATTAGAAATAAAATTATGGATATAAACACAGGAAAAAAGAAGTATTAAACCATATAGAAAATAATACATTATTTCATTTTGTGCAAATAATTTTAAGTAGATAAAATAAATATATTTTTATGAAAGTAGAAATTACCAAAGTTAACAACAGAAGAGAAAAAGAACTTAGGTCAATTTCCATGAGGAAAAACATTGAGAGAATTGTCAGAGCGCTAGCTCAAAAATGCAAGGTAGGCCCAGATGTTTTCACAGGTTAATTCTATCAAGCCCTCAAAAACCAAACGATACCGGGGCTTCCCTGGTGGCACAGTGGTTGAGAATCTGCTTACTAATGCAGGGGACACAGGTTCGAGCCCTGGTCTGGGAAGATCCCACATGCCACAGAGCAACTGGGCCCGTGAGCCACAACTACTGAGCCTGCACGTCTGGAGCCTGTGCTCCGCAACAAGAGAGGCCGCGATAGTGAGAGGCCCGCGCACCGCGATGAAGAGTGGCCCCCGCTTGCCACAACTAGAGAAAGCCCTCGCACAGAAACGAAGACCCAACACAGCCAAAAATAAACAAATAAATAAATTAATTAAACAAACAAATGATACGAATGCTATTTTAACTGTTTAAGGGCTTAAAGAGAGAAGGAAAATCTCCTAATTCTTTTTCAAAAGTGTCATAACATTGACATCAAAACCTGACAAAGATATAAAAAACAAGAAAACCATAAATCAATCATACCTTTCAAGAGCAATGCAAGAAATCCTAAATAATGTTTTTAAAAGTAGATTTCTGCAGTAGTACATTAAAAGGACAACAGTCCTCAATCAAATAGAGTTGATTCCATAAATTAAAAGGTGTTTTACTATTAGGGAATCAATTAATATGACCCACTATTTTAATATTCTATCAAACAGAGAAAAAATGTTTTATCATCTCCACAAATCCATAAGAGGTATTTATGAATGTAAACACAAATCCCTGATTAAAATAAATAATCAACAAATATTCATACAGGGTGTTTTTGGAACATACATATAACAAGATGCTTGATGCTGAAATGCTCAAATCATGCACTCTGCAATAGGAACAGGCTGTCCACTGCACGCCATTAATGAACATTTTTCTCAAACATGTTAGTCATTGCAATGGAGAAGGAAAAAGAAGTATAAGGTTCTAAATTTGTTTAAAAAAGGAAAGATTATTATCATTTGTAGGTAATATGATGCCATATAAGAATACTTAAGAAAAACTGCTAAAAAAATATTAGAAACGATAGAACAATTCAGCAAGGTGGCTGGTGGTAAAATGAATATTCAAATATCAGAATTTTCAGTTAACTCAAACAATAATCAATTAGAAAAACATAAATGAAGAAAAGATTTGATTTCCAATGCAATGCAAAGTGAGGAAGAGAAAGAAAGAGTAGAGAGAATACCTAGAAATAAACCTAAATATACATTTTAGGGCCTATATAAATAAATTAAAACAAACAATTGTTTCCAATGACTGAGTAACACAAATGGAAAGCCCCGTTTTTCTCCTGAGTATAAGACCTAAGTCCTCACAATGGTAATTCTCCCTATACATTTATATGTTTATTGTATTTCCTCATCCCCTCTTCCAAAAAAAAAAAAAAAAATTCTCCTGAGTATTTTAAGACTAAAACTCATGTAAAGCAAACATGAAACTATATGGTGAAATTTTGGAAAAGAGCAAGCCTTACCAGATACTACATTAAATTATACATATAGTCATTAATACAATTTGGAACAGGTGCAGAAATAGTAGGCTGGTCAATTGAGTAAATGGAGAGTATAGAAATGGACGTAAATGCATTTGAGAATTTAGTAAATGATAAAGGTGACTTTTTTAATCAGTGAAAGAAAGAAGAATTATTTAATAAATGATATTTAGTCAACTAGCTGGCCACTGGATTAGGGGGAAGATAAAAAAGTAACACTGGAACTAGTTCTCTTCCTACACCAAAATAAAATCAAGATGATTAAGGATTTAAAGGCAAAAAATAATAATGATTATCAAAGATAACATGGAGATTAATATAAAATCTAAGAGTTAGTAAGTCACAGAAGCTGTAATGTGACAGATAAATCTAAATATAAAAAATCTAAAACCTCACTAAGATAAAAAAATTATAAACAAAATCAGAAGACACATGACAAAGTGGGAAAAATATTTATAACACAAATGACAGAAAAGGGCTAATTCCCTTAACATATAATAAGCTCTTGCACATCAGTGAGAAATATATCAATCATTCAATAGAAAAAAAATGGGAAAATGATATGAAAAACCAATTCACAGAGGAAGAAATATAAATGACTTATAAACATATGGAAAGATGTTAATTGTCACTAATAATTAAAGACATGCAAATAAAAACAGTGGGAAACCTATCAGATGGGCAAAGGTTTGCATCTTTGACTTGAGCAGGTCTACTTCTTAGAATTTGTCTTATAGGAATCTCTCATTCATTCTCTCTCTCTTTCTCATCTAAGGTGACCAGTTATAAAACAAAAATTAGATAGATAGATAGATATAGATTTTAGGTAGATATATGTTATATATTAGACATATATATATACACACATATGTATATAATTATTCACCAACAGGGGACTATTTATGTAAATTATGGTAAATCTCTATAAAAGAACTAGGAACTCTGCAATCATTAACAAAAATATGGAAGATGTGGAAAAATACGTGTGATATATTGATTAAGGAACAAAGCAAGGCATAAAATAGTGTACATAGTATGTTTTAAGTTGTGTTTAAAAATGAATACATGTTCTCATATATATTTGCATAGACAATATGTTGAAATATATACATTAACTATTTATAGTGGCTATCAATGGAGTTAGGCTAAGAGTTTGAGGTAAGGGGAAAATTCACTTCTCGTTATATAGGTATATTCTTTGGTACAGTTTGAGTTTTATGTACATGTATTAACACAAATAAAAAGCCCTTCTAGAGTGCTCAAAAAATGATGGAGTCATGTCAAAAGGACACAGGGGCCAATTTGAGGATGCTCCCAATGGCCAAAGCTCTGACAATTTGAACAAGAAAATAATAATAGTAATGGATTTATAACCCATAGAATAAAATAAGTATCATTGAGTCCATATGATAAAAAGCAATTCAATGGGAGAGAAGGAATAGCTTTACCTTATAAAATAATTCCAATTTAAGAAATGTAGGAGGAGTGAGGGAAATTTAAAAAATCATAATTAGAACAGCATAGCAATAATTGTTATAGGCAAGATTCACTAATGGATATAAAAATTAGTGGGCAAAAGCATGAAAATAAAAATGATATTTGCTTTGTCTCATAGTATTCCCACGTGATGCTTTTTCATTACAAAGGAAAAAATAATAATTCTACAGCTAAGGAGATACCATCTTAACTAAGTGATCAGAAGTTAACATTACTAGTAAACAGGTATGTGGGGCTCACAGCCCTCCTGATATGATGCGCTGAGAACACACAATATTGCCCCCATGACATTCTTGTCTAAAATGTATAAGGTCCATCTAATCATGACAAAATAGCAGACAAACCCAAATTGAGGGATGTTTTACAAAATAGATGGCCAGCACTCTTTAGAAGTATTCAGGTCACAAAAGACAAACCATGACTGAGGAACCGTCCCAGATTGGAGGAGACACATGACAACTACATGGAATGTGGTGTCCTGGATTGGATCCGGGCCCAGAAAAAGGATATCAGTGGGACATCGGGGAGATTTGAATAAGGTCTGTAGATTAGCTAATAATATTGTAATGAAGTTAATTTCCTGGTTTTGATAATCAAACCAAGGAAATGTAAGATGTTAGCATTTAGAGAACTCTATACTATTTTTACAACTCTTTTTGTAAGTCTGAAATTATTTGAAGATAAAAAATTTAAAAAATAATTTAAACAAATTCTTTCTGGAAATCCCACTGGCTGAGCAATGAAACATACAAGAGAGTTGACAGTCAATGTCATTAAATCACAATGGAAAATCCTGGGACTAGTTGGGCCTCACTGTCAGATGAGAAGGCCATACCCAGAGATCTCAGTGGGGTGAAAGGAGGGGCCCCTTTTCTCTGGTTGACAAAGAGACAATTGGTCCCTTGGGGAAAAAAAAAAAAAAAAAAATTAGTCAAGTCCCTTGGGAATAGAAATGTTGGGTGTGTAGCCTCAAGGGTCTGTTTGAGCCCTTGCCTTAAATCTACATACTAATAGGCATGGGTTTCAATATCATGTTGGGTTTGGAGAACAGGGAAGACTCTAAAACCATCTCCTTCCCACTTCAGCAGTCTTGGAAAATTAACTCAGCCATTCACAGTTTCCCATTTCTCAATCTGTAAAATCTGAAGAATAAAAGCTTAAAGGAATCCTCCTGAAAGCACTGAATCCTTAAAATGGGATGCTCAGTTTCATGATCTCAAATCCCTTTCGGAGGCTACAGCAATCACCAAGGACACGAGACCCATCCTCGATTCAGTGTGCAAAACCAAGAATCTGAAATGAGCATTCCAAAATGCCCAGCACCAAAGAGCAAAAGAAGGTTGGTGCACTGGAGCCTTGACTCCTAGCTCCCAGGGCTGCTACCGGTTCACGCTTAAGAGATGAAAATTATTTTGAAAACCAAGGCCAAAGGCCACGGGCATATATTTGCAGCAGATTATTGACACGAGTGTGCCATAGACCTAGCCAATCAGAAAGTAATTTTATAAACACTGTTATTAAACAGAAGGGCAATTACTTTAAGTACTGGAAAAATGTCAGGGTCATACATGAATTTTGTGGGTATCACATTTTATTTGACACTCAGTGGATCAATGACTCCAAGGAAATTTATTCAGAAATAAAACACACCATGCCTCCAACCTTAAAGCTAAACCTCCCCTACACAGATTGCCCAAATTTAGACAGAGGAATAATTTCTGATTTATTCAGTTTACTAAGAATCCAGAAAAGCAGTCAAAGCTCTTTATACATAAAAGTATGGAAGTAATTAAGGATTATGTGGTAAGTATACAAACATGGTTTATACGACTGCATTTTAGAATAGACCCTTTTTATTCCTGTCTTTGTCAACTAAGCAGAGCAGAGGTTTTAATGAACTGTAATGAGAAGTGTAAGAGGTGCCCAAGGGCAGCTTCTCGGTGATGCCTGTTTGTAAACCGAATGGCCTTGAGGTCCTCCGAGTCCATGCTCCCCACACTTCAGATTTCTGCTGCGGTTGAATACATTGCTACTACCTTAGTGGCAGTTGCATGAGTGTAAGGGGAGGAGGAGCAGAGACGCTTCCAGGAGCTAATGCTGCTTCCCTTCACCTTGGAGGATAGATTTCTTGCAGTGTCAAATGGCCAGGTAGCTTATTCCACCCAACAAGAGCCTGGAATGGCTCCCAGTGACTCCAGGGGTCCCCTGGCCTCCCCTTCTCCTAACCCTGTCCTAGCAATGATCGTTCTATTTTGCATGAGTGGCCTATGCCTTAAAAGGCAGAGAGGCAGAGCGTGGGATGCCTACAGTAGGCCCTCAATAAAGACACAGTAAATGGATGAATGATTGTCAATCTCTTCCAGGTCAGCAAATACAGTGAGAATAAATAATAGAGACTTTTCAAGAAATGATGCTGCATTTCGTAAAGCCTAATTTTTGATAAATTTCAAATACAACAACTTAGGCAGGCTGTGCCTTCTCAGAGCTGGGTGCAGCTCCCTCTGGGTGTGGCCTTGCATGGGTGAGCCCTCTTCAGCCTCTCCACCCACTGCAACAATGACAGAGGGCAGACAGACCTTCCCTTGGTTCACGGAAAACATCCAGCCCTCAAAGAGGCAAACTAAACAGGTGGCCACTGGAGAAGGGGTGTCATAAGGGAAGCAGGTCCAGAAGCTGAGTTTGTCTTAAAAGCTTGAGATAACATGAAGCTCTGTCTCCTTTTGTTTCAACAACCAAGCTTCCACTCTGCTCCTCATTCAGAGAGAATCTACACAGAAATACTTCATCCTCCAGATCCGCCAAGGGGTGACAGAGAAGCCATCTGTAGACATCCCCGCTTCCCCGGCCCCTGAGGTGGAGAGACTCACAGTGATGGGTGACCCAGCAGGCCACTAAGTGGGTCTCTGTGAGGGAGGGGGCCAGCCCAGCCCCAGGGGTGAGGGAGGACAAGCCTTCCCAGCCTCTTGGAACTGCCCTGCCAGGTGGGAATAAATATGGTTGCCTGTCTCCCAAAATTATTTAGGTCCATTTTTTCAGATCTACATAAATTAGAAACATAGTTTTTTCTTTTTAGTTAAAAAAGGAGAAAATGTGTTGTAAATGTCCACTCTATTTGTTTGTCTCTGCACTAGAAAGATGACTCAGAGGGGCTGGGAGTGTGCTCTGTCTTTCATCTTTGTATCCACAATGCCTAGCACATAGTAGGTGTTGAGTAAATATCTGTGGCATGAATAGGTGGATGAATGAATGAATGGGTGGATGAATGAATGAATGAATGAATGGGTGAATGAATGAATGAACACCTTGAGGCCCGAGTTACCTGGCAGTGTAGCAAAACCAGTTCTAGAGTTATCATAGCTATTGGTCAACCTAAATGTACAAGCCTCATTTCGGGCCACAACTATGAACCTCTTAATCATTTTCAAAAGCTTTATAATTAAGAAAACACTTTCCTTGACTGTGTCTCTTCGGGTGCTCACAATAGCTCTGTCAGAGACACTTGGCAAGAATTGTCATGCCCTTTGACGGCTGTGAAAACTGAGTCTCAAATATGTTAAGGCCTAGTCACACAGATCTTAAGATGCAGTCAGGAATAGAACTTAGATACACAAAAATACATTTGAAGCTCCTTACATATGAACCCATAAAAAGTAATTAGGAATCGCATAGGAAGAGGACAAGATGTATTTTGCTGGGTCTTGGTGACTCATATACTTGATAATATTTCCATTTTTACATTGACTGCTAGAAGGCTCAGTTCCTGATCGGTAGCCTACCTCTTGGAGGGCAAAAAATCTTGTTTTAATTTTGTAAGCTGCCTTAATTCTTTTCTTAGAGCTGGGATGAAGCAGGGGGTTATGACGTGTGAGGAGGGAAGCAATGGAAGAGAGAAGTAAAAATTCAATTACACTCTTATTGTCCAGAAGCGGTCTCTTTCTGGTCGCCCTATCCATCAAACTCAGCAAGCAGCCACCATGCTGCAGTGAGCAAACCAAGAGGAGGCCAGGTGTGGACAGGGCCTTTTGTCAACTGGCCCTCTCCACTTCTGGGGCCGCCTCCTGGCTTTGAGATGAGCGTCCACACATCTCCCATGGCCACACGACAGTTTTACTCTCTGTTCACAGTTCCGAGGCCACATTCTGACTCGGTTGCACATTCCTTAGGCGTCAAGGAAAGTGGTCAAGATGTCAGGGGATTGAAGGTCCCGCATATTCTTTAGAGAGGATCACAGGGGCCTTTCCATAACAGAAGCTCAGCTGAACCACCTGTTCAGGCCCCTCAGAAAGCCACAGAGAGGACTGTGGTGATCAAGATTGCAAGCTGCCAGGACCCAGTTCCTTAGAGCCAGAAACCACACCTGACTTGAGTATGTACTGCATCGGCATCTTCTAAAGCCCCCCGGACCACTACCCAGCATGGGTCACTCTAAATCACATTTTGCAGTCACCTAGCCTACAGCTGGGTAAACAGTTCACATCTTGTAAATGCTCCGGCGGGACCAGAGTCCTGAGTGACTCTTTTGAAGGTCCAGAGTTGATTTCTCTCCAGCAAACTCTCATTCTAATGCACATCAGATCACCCCATGCAACCCTCCTGGGTCTCCCGCACCTGCAGATGCCCAAGCCCAGCATTCACCTCCTCATTCCTCCAGGAAATGTTTACCTGCAAAAAATGGTCCAGGTAATCACTTCCTAGAAATCCATTTTGTCTGCCCATAATTTACCTTTGTCAGATTTCAAGTTTCCTTCTGGTCTAGCACTTGATGAAAAAGTCCATTTTCATGTGAGTCGTACCATTTAAGATGTTGTAAATATCATTCCAAACAAATCCATTTAAAAAATCAATTGTAATTTCTCTTCTATGAATTTATTGCACAAATACAAAAGTACACAAAAGATACTTGGTGTGGTATTATTTGAAATAACAGATACGCACAGCAAGCTAATATCCTGTGTGAATGGGCATCAGTATAGGGCTGGTTAAATAAATTATTGCACATAATATAATAGAATACTATGCAACTAGTAACAATGTAACTTGAGATTAAAGTCAATACTTCTACATCTACCTCATTCTTTTTAAGTGAAAAAAGAAAATTGTAGAAAATATCTATTTTATGATTATTGTATGATCGTATTTACAAAAAAAGAGTAAGACTATACAGTATTACAAAACATGTATTTCTACTGTATTATACACATATGCATAGGAAAAATTTTTTCTGCTAGCATATGTTACTTTTATTTTTAAATATAATTATTTAAGTAAAGAGAGGATGGGAAAGAAAGTTTTGATGAACGAAGGAGAGCTTAACTAAAATTCACAATGAAAATAATCATAAAAAATCTTCACAAACTATCAATAAAAAAAAAACTTCATTTTGTACTTTCTAAAACAAAGCAAATGGCACAAAACTTTTAAAAATCATTTGAGAGCAGGTTATAGCTGCACTCAGTCACACACAAAAAAAAGTATGGAGAAGGATCTAATGGTGTTTTGCAGTGTCTTCAACTCAGGAATCTTTGGTAAATAAATTTGAAAAAAATCATTCTATTGTGGAGCTTCAAGGAAGCGAAAGGATCATTTGATGTAAGTTACTCAGTTTGCAGATGAAGGAGAAACTTGGTCCAGGAGGTTAAGCGCTGTGCAGAGAGCGGGGTGTTGGCTTGGCCTGGGGCCAGTGTGCCCCATGCCCTGGCCAGCGTGCCCTGTGTCACCCTGGGGGACACCTGAGTCAGCCTAAGCACCCACTCTGACACCCATTTTCCTTTCACTTTTCTGTTCCAGCCAGTGGCTCCACTCTGGCACCTCCCGCAGTTGTTTCTGGGCTTTTCACCGACAGCTACCCCCAGTGTGTGACGCCCTGGCTAGACTGGCACAGCCAGCCAGCACTTTGTCCAGACCCTGCTCCCACCCAGCCGCTTCTTCATGCAGGTAATCGCGCGACCCTCTTTTTACAGAAGAGGAAACTGAGGCGTGGAGAGGCTGACTTTCTCAAGATCACAGAGCTGGAGAGGGTTCTAGCTGAATGGGAAGCCACAATGTTGGCCTGCAGAGCCCAAGCTGCTTCCACCCTCCCCGTGGGCACGGGCTTCAGTTCCATTCACACTCGGATCCATTCCCCACAGTGTCTTCACTGAGTCTTGCCATTCCCTCGAGGATCTATATGAAAAAGGAGACAACCACCTTGCCTTCAGATAGTCTTGACCGAAATTCTGCCAGGTGAGGTGTCCCCCACCCTAGACTAGGCATTGGGAGAGGCAGAAAGATGTGGTCTCTTGACAGTGGGATAAACTGCAGGGGTCTCAGCACCACTCATGCCCTCAGGGCAAAACTTCCACTCCAGCCAGGCAGCCCTCGGCAGCCCAGGGCCCACACCGTGTGGCCATGAAGACCCGGTGGCCCCAGAAGAAGGCATTTGGCGCTTGAAAAGAAGGGGGCACCTTTTAAAGGCCCCGAGAGATACGTGCGTCCTTGTAGGCACATTTTCCTAGTAACATATGCTCTTTCAGTTTGCTGGCAACCTGGACATGATCTCAGCCCTGGATCCCAGAGAAGGCCTGTTACTCGGAGACTTCGTTCCTCTCCCTCCCCCAACTCGTGGCTTTTCCAACAGCCAACTTCTTTTTCCTTTTGAGTAGCAATTTACCTCCATTGAAACATGAAGCCACCAGGGTCTGTATGAAATCATTTTATACTTGTCCTCTTATGGGGAAAAAAAGAGAGAATGGAGTCGTGGTGGTGGGGGTGGGTATTTCAGCCATAGAAGTAGGAGAGGAATCTGTCGGGTGATAGAAGCAATTTGTCCCACCAGTTGGCTAGGGACTCTGATGTCCAAAAGCATCCTCCAGGCAGCCCACAGCATCAACAGCCAGGCCGTGCAACTACCCCCCAATGAAGAGTAAGTTTCCTCATCTGTAAAATGGGGATAATCAGAAAACAGAGGGACGGTGAGGATTAAATAAGATAATGAGTATAAAGTGCTCCAGCAGCATGAGCTGCTCTGAATGCATGGACTCCTGCCTTGGGAGCCTGCTGTCTCTGGTGGTATTCCTTGTCCAGAAGCCCCACTGGGCAAATCCATTCTCACATGGAGGGCTGGGGACCAGGATTCCTAGCTCTGCCCCAGGCTTGCTGAGCAACCTCAGGCCAGTCACTCACCCTCTCTGAACTTCAGTTTCTGCATATGATAATGAAGTGTTGATTTAATTACCTTAGCCATTTGCTACTTTTTTTTTTCTTTCGGGCTCAGTAGTTGTGTGGCATGTGGGATCCTCCCGGACTGGGGATCGAACCTGTGTCCCCTGCGTTGGCAGGTGGATTCTTAACCACTGCGGCCAGCAGGGAAATCCTCAATTAGCTACTTTTAAATTAGCAACATTGCCTTTGATTCATTCCCCAAGCCCCACAAACTCAATTTGTTGATAGATTGTTATCTACCACGAAAAAGTTAACCTACTGTGTAATAACTAGTTCATTTTCCCATGCTAACTCATCAAAGGCAGTTGTGGTGACCAATGAGTGCCTGTGATAAGAAATAAGAAACCAGTGGAGCTGATAGAATTCTCGCCAAAAACATTTGACATTTTAGTGAAGTTCAGCAGCGTTCTTTTTAAACTTACATTGTTAGTTTATTTTGTATTTTCCAAATAAAAAAATATTCTTCTTCTTATAAATTTAATAAATACTTATTATAAAAATATAAAATAATACTCTAGTATATAAGATAGATGTGGAATATAGACTTCAAAATGTTTCCATGCCAAAAAAAAAAAAAAAGTGAGGGGCTTCCCTGGTGGCGCAGTGGTTGAGAGTCCGCCTGCCGATTCAGGGCACACGGGTTCGTGCCCCGGTCCGGGAAGATCCCACATGCCGCAGAGCGGCTGGGCCCGTGAGCCATGGCCGCTGAGCCTGCACGTCCGGAGCTTGTGCTCAGCAACGGGAGAGGCCACAGCAGTGAGAGGCCCTCGTACCGCAAAAAAAAACTGAAAGAAAAATGTTTCCATGCATATATAAATGTGATAAATGTACATATTTTTACAAAAGTGAACTTTATGATGTATATTTTCTGTAACTTTTTAAAAAACTTAATAACATATTATTGGCAGACTTTCATATTTATCCACAGAAATGCATTTTATCTTTTTAGTGCTTTACCAATTATTCAACACGCTGCTGACCCTAGACGTCTGGGCTGTTTCCATCCTGCTCTTGCACCCAGCAGTGTGTTGAACATCCCTGTGGCTTACTCTGGGCACGTATTTAATTATTTACTTAGTTTTCAGTTCTAGAAATGAAATTGGTGCTTCCAATCACATGTACTTTTTGTAAAAGGAGATTTTACTATGTGCAATACCATCTTATGAAATCGCCCTTTTAAAATAATATACCAAACTCTACTCCCACCATCAGCGTACAAGATTAGCGGCATCTCCTTGTTTTTCTTTTTTCAATGAATTTTTAAATTGTATAGTTAACATATACAAAATAATATCCAAGGTGATCAATAAGATTATGAGAGCAAAAAAATGAATATCTAGAGACTCTTCACCTGGCTCAAAAAACAGAATCCACAGTAGTTTTACAGGTAAGCACATGGCTTTTATTTGTTCATTTAAAATGACTTGATAAGTGCAGGCCATCTGTGCTACCTCTACAGGGCGTGTGGAGTTAGAGAAGACAGGTTGAGCACCAGAAGGTCTGACGATCTCTATAGTCACAAAATTCTGCTGTTTGTCCATCCATCCATCCACGCTTTCTTTCATCCATCCATCCATCCATCCATCCATCCACCCATCTATTGTTCTCAGCGAGTGTCTGTTGAATGCCTCTCCTCTATTTCAGGCACTGTGCTGGGCCCTGGGGTTCAGGGGTGACCAAAGCGGGCACAGGCCATCCTCCTGCAGCCTCCAGTCAGACATCAAACGTGTCTGTACCACAAACACCTGTGTGCTCCCGATGACGCCTGAGTGTGTGAGTGAGAGCAGGATGCCAGGACGGCGGCAGGAGGGCCGAGAGCAGGAGGACTGGCCCAGGCACAGCTGGCAGGCCGCACTGCCAGTGCCACCTAACACCACGTCTGACCGCTGCTTCCAACCGCTCTTTGCTTGTCCGGGGTAAGGGATGGTTGCCTAGCTTGCTCCATCCAGTGTGAAGATTTATTTAGCAGTATTCTTTTTAAGCTGCTTTTCGAAGGCGGGATTAAAATCTCGCGAGAGCAGCCAGCCAGCAGCTTGCTCCGTGGACCCGGGTCGCAGCAGCCACAGTCCATGCAGAGGACACCTCCCCACGTTGCACAGAGCTGTAAATTGATTAGGGTGCTCCTACCTGGGCTCCTCTACCAACCTTCTCCTGGAACCCTGGGACTGTTCAGTCAGTAGCCGGGCTCCTTTGGACCAAGTCCCTAAATTCAAGCAAGATGAAGGGATGTACACAGGCTCGGTGGCACCATGGGGCCCCTGAGCTTTCACCATCACTGACTGAACATCTTTGCACAAGCTAATTTTCACAGGGAGAACAATTAACACCCACCCAGTCATGACTTCTGACATCCACGGGAATTTGGTTGCCAGGGGCTCTCAATGTAGCTCTGAGTATGAAGAAATGTATTTGCACTGTATCAGCAAAAGCCACATAGCACCCAAGAATGGTGCTGCACAAGAGCAGGGACTTCATCTGCCTTGCTCCTCATTTTGTCTCCACTGACTTGAACAGAGCCTGGCATATAGCAGACACTCCATATCTTTGAGGAGAGAATGAATATAAACACTAACCCCCTGAGCGTATGTTAATAACCACTGGTCTTCCTGCACCTCATCATCGCATACGTGAGCACCCAGGGCCCCGCCCTCCACCCCAATCCTGTAACCACTGCAGATAAGAGTTGTGGTTGACTGAAGCTTTCCAACAGCACTTTGCATGCATAAAGCTTTAATCACGTGCTCCAAGGTGAGTTGGGGATGAATGGACTCCACTTCCTGGTGACCTCAGAGGCATGATATTTTCAACACCCTCCATTTGCCTTCTCTGGGCCAAGGAAGTTCTCACCCCTGGCTAGAGAGCTCTAGAGTGGAGTTTCTGAGCTCTTCAGAGTCTTACCACCCTCTCTCCGCTTCACTGCATCACCACCTCCTCTCAGAATCACACAACCAAACTGCAGAACTCGGGAGAACAAGTTCCTTCAGCAAACACTCCCTGCCCCAGACCCTTTCCCACCAAGGCAGCTTGACCACAGCCTTCTGGGCCTCCTGTACTTATACCCATGGCTTCTAACTCTCACTCAGACAGCAAGGTTCCCACAATGCTTTGTGTTTCTCAGGGATGGATGCCAGGAAGTAGTGTGAACTCCTTTTGGGAGTCACGGGTCCATCTGAGGACCCAATGGCATCTGTGGTTTCATTCTCACTACAGAGGTGCCCATATTCCAATATGGCTTCAATTGAGGGGTTCCTGCAGTCCCTGAAACCGGGCATGGACCTTCCTCAGGTGGTTCAGATAACTTGACCCGGTCCTCTTCCCAGGGGTTGTGTCCAACAAGCTGAGGAAGAGCGTCCTATTGTACCATCGACCTTCTGCCCACATACCCTGACATGTGACTTTGTAGACTGCAAACCCAATGTAATCTTGCAAAGAGCCATGGGTTCGTATGTTCACTGCCAGATTCCCAGCACCTAGAATGATGCCTGGCACCCGATAGAAACTCAGAAAATATTGCTGGAATGAGTGGAGAATACAGTCACAGGTAGATCACTTTATCTCTCATGCCTCAGTTTCCCTATATGTCAAATAAAAGCTTAGGTTTAGATGAGCTCTCTGGTAAATTCCAGCTCCCAAAGTTATATTTTGGGTTCCAGTGTCTTCACCCAAGGAACACGGAAAATCTGGGGAAGAGCCATCTTCTGGCTCAACAATTCCCTCAGCCTGGTCTGACATTTTAGCCAAAGACTTTCCCCAGAAAACAGGGTCTAAATGCCATCTGCACCCAACTTCAAGAAAACTCCATCAATAAAAGTCAGAAAGTAGTCGCTCAATCAACCACAAAAACAACATTTCACTTTACAAAAGAGCTCCTTTTCATAGGTCCACACTCAATGCGGTGGACAAACTTCAAGCTGAAGTGTCTGGTGTCCGTCTTTTTGGAGAAGGCCTCTACAAAGTCAATCCCATCCGAGTCTGTTACTAGCTATGGAGGGACAGTGGGGATACGGAATGGGACGCACACCAGAAGTTTCGAGCACCCAGATGGGGGCTGGATGAGGAATGCCTGGACCCAAAGAAACATCCTAGATGCATTCAAGGAATAATGGGACTCTGATCCTGTTTCCTCAGCTCTGGCCTCAGACAGCACCTCAGATCACATTTAGGTTTGCAGTTTGTAAAAACTAAGATCAGTAAACAGCTCGGAACATTATGGAGTAGAATACAGGCCCAGGGTCACTTTTTTTTTCCAGTGACACTTGGTGAAAATTGTTACATTTTAAACATGACACGCACAAGGCCAAGAATAAAATCCAGAGTGGGGATTTGTCACAATTTTTAAGGGAACCCAATGGCTTTTAGGGAAACCAAAAGATGAAAGTCCCATTAGTCCACAAAACAGCCCGTGAATAGGGCAAAATGCCTCAAGGTTGCCAGGGAAAAGGAAGACAAATATTCTTTGTGAAACTTACAGAACCTCATCAGGTTCGTCTGTCCTGCCATTGTTGTCCAAATTCAATGCTTCACTTGTAACTCTCATTTTTCATACAATTAGAAAAGAATATACAATTTCTGCCTTGTCCTGTGAAGGGATGCAAATGGCCCAAGTGTGAAGAACTGGATCAGTCCATTTTCTAGGTTACGGTCTGCGGGCCAGGGTAAATCGGCAAAAGTTTACTGAGTAGATAAAGGAATGAATAAGCAAAGTCAGAAGGAAGGAAGGAAGGAAAGAAGGAAGGAAGGGAAGGAGGGAGGGAGGGAGGGAGGGAGGAACCTCTTTTCCAAGAAAATTGACTAGTAAACTAAGAATACAAACCATTGCTATCTCTAAGTTTAAATAGAAAATATAGTGTTTTTAAATTAGAACTTCAGATGAGAGTTTTGCTTGTATATCACAATGAGTCATAGAAAATAACGTTCCACTGGATAATCATCATGTTTACCCAGATCAAAACATGGTAGAGTGAACAATCGCTCTGTGGCTGGGAGTTGCCTGGCTAGATGGAGTGGGTAATTACACTTCATTCTCCCTCCACCACACCTAACCATTCGCTTTCCTTTCATTTTGCTTTCATTACCCAGAAAATTAAGAAGAAAGTGGAGTCCCTAGGTTTTGGAATAATCTAGACAAGGATATATATTCTGTGTGGCTTTAACAGGGGTTTTCAAAAGCCCTTATGGGGCTCTGCATGGAGGTGTTTGCATGGACCCAGGGGTCTCTGTAGTGATTCTCCCAGGATGGGTACTTGGGCACCCATGTCTTACTTCAGGTCTTCCTGACCTGAGTCATGTTACAGCTAAACTGCAGAAAACTAGTGGGAATTTCACCGGTTCTATCAATGATGCATGCCTACTATGTATCCATACCAGCTCTGAGTATTGCATGTACAAGTAAACCACGGTTAAAACAACTGCAGTAGCAACATTATTGAGCATTACTGTGTATTTTACATACGTGGTTTCATTCAACTCACGAAGGTGACTATTATCTCTAATTTAGAAACAAAGACAGCAGTGAGCAATGTCACCCAAGATCACAGAGGAGCCAGGTGTCAGGTGCGGACGTCTGACCCCAGCACCTGTGCTCTTAACCACTACCCTATGCTACCTTCCCTCGCATAACCAAAGACAAGGTAAATTCAGAGTTATTGAGCATCACCCAGGGACCAAGCCTTGCATTGTCACCTTCACTCCCATCATCTCATAAAATCCCATGTACCCCTTGAAATAACCCTGCCAGGTTGGTGCTATTGGCCCTGTTTTCTAGAAGGAGAAACCCAAGCTGGTCAAGGCCGTGCACTCTACCTGTTTCCAAAATGTGTGCTGTTCGTACCACAAGTGGACAAAAGCCCTGTGCGTCCTGTGGTGAACTTAAGGAGAAGAGACCGAAGAAAGAGCAACAGCTCAGAACCAAGGGAGACCACATTACAAAAGTCAGCTAGACCGTGAACTCCAAGCCCTGGGTTGGGGGATGCGGGGATTGCTCTCTGACCCTGGCGGGCTCCACCACCCATGTGACTGGTCCAGGGACAGGAGTCTTCCAAGACGAAAGGCCCAGACTGACTGGCCGAGGAAATTTAGGTGATGCAGTCACAATGCAAATGTCCCCGCCTCTTTTACATAAGATCACAGAAAGCAGAAAGCTTCTGCTCTTGAGGAACTGCTCTTCGCATTACAAGAGGAAACAGCCCCAAAATGTAATGGGCTCATCAAAAAGGCCAAATCATTTCTCTAGTGATTAATGATGTTGAGCATTCTTTCATCATCTCACACGGGTCCGAATGGCCATATCAAAAAATCTAGAAACAGTAAACGCTGGAGAGGGCGTGGAGAAAGGGAACACTCTTGTACTGCTGGTGGGAATGTAAATTAATACAGCCACTATGGAGAACAGTAT
The DNA here is from genome assembly GCF_026419965.1 of Kogia breviceps. Classification (NCBI taxonomy): domain Eukaryota; kingdom Metazoa; phylum Chordata; class Mammalia; order Artiodactyla; family Physeteridae; genus Kogia; species Kogia breviceps. The sequence goes on from NC_081327.1 coordinate 18,720,876, forward strand.
GGAGGTTCCTTAAAAAACTACAAATAGAACTACCGTACGACCCAGCAATCCCACTACTGGGCATATACCCTGAGAAAACCATCATTCAAAAAGAGTCATGTACCAAAATGTTCATTGCAGCTCTATTTACAATAACCAGGACATGGAAGCAACCTAAGTGTCCATCAACAGATGAATGGATAAAGAAGATGTGGCACATATATACAATGGAATATTACTCAGCCATAAAAAGAAATGAAACTGAGTTATTTGTAATGAGGTGGATAGACCTGGAGTCTGTCATACAGAGTGAAGTAAGTCAGAAGGAGAAAAACAAATACCGCATGCTAACACATATATATGGAATCTAAGAAAAAAAAAAATGTCATGAAGAGACTAGGGGTAGGACGGGAATAAAGCACAGACCTACTAGAGCATGGACTTGAGGATATGGGGAGGGGGAAGGGTAAGCTGTGACGAAGTGAGAGAGCGGCATGGACATATATACACTACCAAACGTAGGGTGGATAGCTAGTGGGAAGCAGCCGCATAGCACAGGGAGATCAGCTCGGTGCTTTGTGACCACCTAGAGGGGTGGGATAGGGAGGGTGGGAGGGAGGGAGACGCAAGAAGGAGGGGATATAACATATGTATATGTATAACTGATTCACTTTGTTGTAGAGCAGAAATTAACACACCATTGTAAAGCAATTATACTCCAATAAAGATGTTAAAAAAAAAAAAAAGGCCAAATCAGGTGGATGGAGAAACCAGTCCAGTAATGGGAGAGTCTTCTTTTGCAGGGAGATTTTTTTTAAGCTTAAAAAAAAGAGAGAGAATATAGCATATGAAATCTGCCTCATTTCACAGCCTCATCAAACCTATGTGGTCATCAGACCAAAAAAAAAAAAAAAAAACTTTCCTTAAATATTGCACGACCGACGGCGTGCAGAGCCTCTTTCCCCCACGGAACATTACTTTTTTTTTTTTTCTTTTTGCAGCTTTAGAAAAATAGATAATTACTTCAGTTAATTTCAGCAAAACAGTTCAAACTCATCAGGGCTGAACAAGTATAATTTACTGCTCCTTCTGACTTATTGTTGTGACTAGATGTGGATTGATGATTAAAGTGGTAAAACAGTAACATTTCTGTAAAATGGCTGACTCGGCTGCCAGCGTGTCAGGGGAGACACCTGCCCCAATGGCTGTGCCGGGACTGTGCCTCTGCTCTAGGCTGTCAACAGAGAATATAAGTATTTGACAAGGTGTTATCTAATTGTGTTTTTAAAAGCCACGATACATACATCTTTTAATGTGTCACTTTAAGCAGCCAGAGAATTTCTTTTATTAAAAAGTACAAAGGAAAAATGAATGCCTTGCAATTTCTTTTTTCTTCCCTCTCCCTCTCTCTGTTATTATTTTTTTTTTCCTTTCCCTTTCCCAGCTCTGCCCTTTTGCTGTCATTCAGTGGAATATATTTTGCTCTTTAGTCAAATTGGCTTTTATTTAAATGGTTGCCCAAAATAGCTCAGCCACATTAGGACTATAAGAAGAAAGAACAGTATGTCCCACAGAGGGTCTTTGCTCTGATCCTGGTGGGAATTAGCTTGTGGTAAAGAAGGCAAAGAACAAATCTTCCCTGAGGCTCTGTGCCCTGAAAGTGAGGGGTCACCGGGACTTCCCTGAAAGTGTGACCCTTGGAGACACCCCCCCCAGGGGTCCTCTCTCATCATCCTCCGGGAACCCTGTGCTTCCTTTCCCCTCTCTCCTGTCTCCTTCCCCCAGACGTTTGTCCCAGGGAACACTGAACCCCAAAGAAGACAGCTCTCCTCCCACCCAGTAACGCGGGCAGTTGCCTGGAAAGGACAGCAGCCCGTCGGGGAAGGCCCGAGGCAGTCACCTCCAGCAGGACCACAGAAGTCAACAACGCCCTGCAGATTTGGGATTTTGAAAGAGCCAGAGAGAAGATTTGATTCACAAAAACCACCCGGAGAAGGCAGTCAGAGGGACAAACAGACACAGTCCATCAAGAACGGGGGTCCTGCCACCACCACCAGGTCCTGAGGGATGGCCGCTTAGAGGGCCGTGCCCATTGCCTCATCACATGTGGGGAAAGCCAGCCCTCAGATCGCGGTCAGAAAGCAGAGGTCACGCCTGCAATTCAGACCAACCCAACTCCTCAGGCCGGGCCGGCCCAACTGCATTTTGCCTCTGTGGTTCCCTGGCCCTGCTTGGGGAACCTTTTCTCTGCTGTGTCTGCCACACTGCCTGCACGCAGGGCCCTAGCGGGAAGCATGTGACACAGGAGACCAACCCTGCAGGAGCCCACCTGCCGTGGGCATCCCTGATCACGCACTTGAGGCTCCTCGGTGTGGGTTTCAGGGCACCGGGGGAGAGAGGTTTCCTGGGGAAAATTGGAAGTGGTCCTGGGGTGCCTCAAATCCCACGGCTCAAATCCATACCCAGGTCCATCTAGACTGCTCCTCTGGGCCAGGCTGACTCAGATATTGGCTTCAGTTTTCGCTAAATTGAATGTAAGATTCTCTCCAGAGAGCAGGACCCCAAGCAGGGACCGCCTGAGCAAACCTCTAGCAGGCTCCATGGGCATCCTGGGGATAAGGGCCTACAGATCTGGTCAAGGCAGCTGTTTAAGCTGTCACAGTCAGTGTCACGTAGTGAGTCAAGCAATTTGTTACCAGTTATGCAAAAGAGGCAGCAGCCAGTGATGGAGGGAGCGGAGGAGGAAGGTGGCAGGCAGGCCTCGGGGTTCATCCTGAGAGCTGGGCCAAGCCTGAGAAGGCAAGGAAAAGGTGGTGACCTAGCCCGGCTCACAGATGTCTGCCCAGGCCATGGCCCAGAAGGCTGCCTTGGAGACCAGGCTGGGATGGGCCCTGAGGCCTGACTCCTGCCTTTCTGCAGACGCCCCCATGGGGTACCCATAGGTGCATTAGGAGCACAGCTGTTAGCGTTGTGTGAACAGATCCTGGGTCAGGCTGGGAGTCTGGGTCAAACAGGCTCATGTGCTGGGCATGGACAGCCGTGGGGGAAGATGAGGTCCACAGCAAGCAGTCCTCTGAACACTCGTCCATATGGACTCCTCCATATTCATTGCCCTTGTGGAGGAACTCAGAGAAAGGGCTCTGGATCACTGATTGGGCTTTGGTCTTGGACAATTTTAGTGCATGGTAGCCCTGTGGAAGATGCTGCATTTTGTATAGACACAGCTTGTAAGGCTGAGAGGATGAGACTGAAAGATGGGGCCATGGGCAGTTGATATCTTTAAGTCTAGCCTTTTTCTCTTTTTCTTCTCAGAAACTCCAGGGCTCTACTTTGAAGGGTTCACTCTATCCAGCTATCTCATGCCCTCCAAATGCTCTGAAGTCTTGCCAGGCCAGCAGACCCAGATCTCAAGCCCAAGGCTAACTGGGAGGTCACTGCAAGGTGGGCAAATGATTGACCCTTGACTGACATCTAGTCTCCCTTCTTAGAGTCTTGGAGTCTCAAGTGAGGGTGGGGGAGTGATGGGAAAGACCAAGGAGAGCAAAACTCCATTGCTTGCGAGCCTGCCAGCCAGGGTCAGAGCCAAGACTGGCCTTGCCAAAGACTAGAAGCGCTTTGCTTTGCCAAAGGGTCACAACCATATTTGCTCTGCCTGCCTACCTTTTCAGGAAATGCTCCATTTCAGAAAGTGGAAACCATTCATGAGAGACGGTACCTTTGGGATGCTGGCCAGGGCTGGGCTATCTGCAGCAGCATGGACAAGAGCTCACGGGGCCATCCATACAGAAGGCTTGGGGAACCTGTCCCAGGTTTCCCCCCATCTGGAATATTGGGTGACTCAGCTACAGGGCAGCAGATGGCCTTCTTGTCACGGCTCACAGGAGTTCTCCTCATGACGATCCTTCCTGGCTGCCTGACGGACCAGCAGGATCCCCCCTGGAGTTTTCAAGGAAGTGGCATTTACTCCAAGGGAGAGCCCAGTAAAACTGGAATTGGCCTGGAACTGGATCCAACACCAAGAAACAGAAGCCCAGCAAGCACTGGGAAAGGAGAAGAGAGCAGGGAGGCCCCACAGATCCATTTGGACAACCCTCCACTCGTTCCCCCACACACACACACTGAGAGATGCAGGTATTCTGAGTGGTTTTATGCCACGTGGTTTTCACACAGCATCTTCTCTCTGATCCACCAGGCTGTAGTTATAAATACTTGATAACATTTGCATGAAGGGATCTTTTTACAACAGGTTTAATGAAGGGTTCTGCTCCAGAGATATGGGAGAAGATACTGAACCTCAAGATGGCTTCTAAGTGGTATGAATGTGAAAAACCTCAGCAAATAATAAGCGCATTTCAAGCTTTATACCTGTTTATTTCACACTTTCTTTAATATACCAATTATTCATGTAACACCTAACTGAGAAATGTGTTATATCTAGCAATGACTTATAAGAATTTGCTAAACAGTAGCACAACGGATGTGTCCATCACCCAATCATTTATCATCCTTCTATAACCATGAACTTGCTGGCAAATGAGGGGTAAAGTTGATTTAATCTTTGGGTTTAGAAAAAAAAACAGAAGATATTTGTGATTATGAGACATTTGCTTTTCATTTCCACAGCCAGTTAGGATTCACAAACATGAAAATCCATTATGGAATGGTGTGTAAAGTGTGACCGCGTCTTGTTCAGTCAATTAGTGAGCTGAGTCTGAGTGTGCTGCTTATCCGATAATCTGCATCTTTAGTCTGACAAAAGTAAAGAAGATATTCAAAGAGATGGGGAATGGGTTGAGGGATTTCTTGATTCTGCCACACTTCGTATCCAGACACCCACTTGCCCGACTGACTTTCATTCCACATCCTAAAAATGGGCCCAAGAAAAGGAGGCAATCAAGCAAGTTACCAGAAGGGGGGAATAGGAAAATCCCACCGCATTCCCCAGGTGTTGGGCACCCCGTGGCTTAAACAGTCTTTCCAAGTTCTACTCCTTGAAATCTTTTGTGCCCCCTTGACACCTTGATGCAACACCAATGGATAATTTATCCCAAAATGGATGCTATTTTTGCTTGGCAAGAATTTGATGCATAGTGACTTGTGCATGGAAATTACCCTGCACATCTGTATTCTGATTATGATATTTAGTGCAAGGGTCATGAATAATAATATTGCTAAATATGCTTATTACCATCTATAAATAAAGGTTATCAAACCAGAGAAGGTTTTGTTTTGGAGTGGCAGAACAAGGCATGTTAGTTGCAAGACAATAGAACTTTAATTTTAATATGAAAATAAATACTTAAATGTATAAATATGCAAAAGATTTCCAAAGTGCAGGAAAATACACCGCACCGTACCTGCTCAGGAAGTACTAAGCTTTCCAAACCGCACTGGGAAAGTTTTCCAAGGCCACCTTGTGAATGTTGAAAACAAATTCTGGAGGGCAGGGCCCCTCTCCAAGGGATGTGTTTCTCTTATATTTTTAATAAAATTACAGTTTGTGATGGAAAGCTCAGGACAGCCTATCGTCCCTTCCCAAGTTGCTCCAGTGACCCATCAAAGCTGGCTGCGGCTTGGAGGGATGAGTCGGTATGGGACAGTTGAATGGGGTGGCTGAGGGAGTGCAGGAGGGAAGGAACTGGCAATCCTGCAGAGTGTGAGCAGTGAGAACACCCCAGACACCTGCCCTGACATCTCACACCTGACCACTGCTTTTTTTTTTTTTTTTTTTTTTTTTTTTTTTTTTTTTTTCAGTACGCGGGCCTCTCACTGTTGTGGCCTCTCCCGTTGCGGAGCACAGGCTCCAGATGCGCAGGCTCAGCGGCCATGGCTCACGGGCCCAGCCGCTCCGCGGCATGTGGGATCTTCCCGGACCGGGGCACGAACACGTGTCCCCTGCATCGGCAGGCGGACTCTCAACCACTGCGCCACCAGGGAAGCCCTGACCGCTGCCTTTGCAAGGGGGATGGCCATTTCTCCTCTGGTGTTATCTGCTTCTGCTCTGAACTCTCTGCCACCAGACGGGCGGGGGCATCTGTCTTTGCCTTTCCTCCGTGAATTATCAGTTGTCTGTCAGCACTGATCCCACTAACTGGGAAGCAGAACTAGTTGTGCCAGGCTCTCCCCTCCGTGCACAGCTGGGACCTGCACAGGGCAGTCTGGCTCAGGACACACCAGAATCCCTGGGTCTTTTCCATCCTCCCGAGGGCAGCCCCTTGCCACTTGACAGTTCCTTGCTACCTGGGAAAGTTTTCAGCCATTCTTCCCTATGGCCAGCTTCCCTCAAAGAGCTGGCCATCACAGAGGCTTTATTTGTAAGTGCTAGCTTAGTAAGAACTACAGAAAACAAACCCTAGACGTGGAAGGGTCCTCTGAGACACTCGCGTCCACACCACTCACTCTGCAGCTGGGGAAACTGGCCCTAGAGGATAAAGGGGCTCTGGAGGTAGCTGATACAGTGACACCTAAGCCCAAGTCTTCTGGGCCATGTTTCCACTCTTTCTGGGGTTGCAATATCCAGGAGAAAGAGTGGTGCCTATACCAGCTCTACAAGTGGATTGTAGACTGTAGTACAAGCTGACTGCATGGACAGGGCAGGAACGGTTTAAAATCCACTATAGGACCATTTTCAGGGAGATGATAGGAAAAGAAAACATAAGAGCACTTATCTTCCTGAAACCAGGGGCAAAGCAAAGGCTTTGAAGTCCAAAAGAGCCATACTGAAAGGCAATTGGCACCACAGAAAGATTTGCATGTCACCCATTCTCTGTGTCCCAAGACATCAGGGACCAAGAGTCCTGGGAAGAGGGCTCCAGAGGAACACGCTTGACTATGAGGACACTGCCAAGCTCACCCCTACCACGAGTCACCAGGAAGAGAGGACCACACTCCAGCATCCATTGATCACAGTCTGCAAGCTGTAGATCAAAGGGCCCGTGAAGAAGGTCCAGGGCATGGGCATGCCCCAAGTCAGCACCAACCAGGTGAAGAGGAGAAGAGGCAGGGTTGACTCTCCCAACCAGCAAAAGTGGGTCCCCTGGATGAATCCAGAGGTCTGGCTCTAAATATAGTCGATTTTTCACTATCTTAAAAGAAGATCCTTTGTGGCAGCTGCTGACAGCACCCTACCCAGACTCCGCTCCACACGCACCTCTGCCACCAAAGGCTGCTGGGAGGGACGCCCAGGAATTGCTGTCAGAAGGCATTTTTCAGGACATGGAAACATGTGTAGCCTACATTCAGGGCTGGCTGGAAGTGCCAGAGGGTTCATTCCCCTTGAAGAAACCCCCAACTAATGGGGAATGGGGAGTCAGGGGTTAAATGCCCCAGCTTCCTGGCTTCTCAACTGGGAAAACTCTGAGGCACATTCTCATTGTCCTTTGCTGTCCCCCAGTGGAACTCCAGTTGGCCACCATAGTAACCGGCTTGAGAATATACCCTTTTTTATTGCCTTCCCTTCCTTGCCTCACTTCCCCACACCCCTACCTGTTCTTCCTGAGATCATCCCAAATAAACCACTGGTACTAAACTCTCAGACATCCACAACCTGGGGACGGTCCCTAGAAGGAGATATTTGATATCAGAACCAGTTCTTTCAACAGCAACGACAGTCAAAACAAAACAAGAGTTGTGGTTGGACCCCCTCAAGTTCACAAGAAAGTCACAGAAACGTCTCATTGCTCAAGCGACCTATTTAGTGGAGGTGACAATCTAATTGCCATCTCCCACGGGAAGAGTCAGCATCACGACCCCTCGTGGTCTGCAAGAGCAACAGAACGGCCCAGAACCCCGGGCTCAGCAGGATCCTGGGGTGGGTCTGAGCCCTCCCTCCAGGCAGTGCTGCCACAGCAAACAGCCCTCCACACAGCAGCATCGAAGCATCCTCCCGAGTGGGAAGCTGCTAAGCACTAGGAGGTCACTTCCTATTCTGAACCTATATGTGGTGTCCTCCAACTTCCCCCCAGCCCCATTCTGAGGTCTCCTGGGGACTCCAGCACGTCCAGAAACAACCCCGCGCCCACCACCTAGCTAAGCACCTCAGCGGATTCTTGAATAGCCCTGGTCCTACAGTGGCACCTCCCATCACAGCTCCCAAACTGCTCCTGTTGTCACAATGCCTCTCTGACTCTAGCCATATTCTCCTATTGCTTGTACTAGTATTTCCTTACTCCTTTTTTTGGGGGGGTGGGGGGAACTGGCTCTTTTTACTCTTTACATTTATTCTAAAAGGAAGCTTTCTATCAGAACCATAAATGGAAACCCAGGAGTACTTGACGTAATTAGGAAATAGTCACACTAATGAAACAATGAAAACAGGAGCGTGTTACTCAATTCCAGCTAGAATCAATTGCCCAAAAGGCTCTGGGACTAAGACACTCTCTTTCTGGGTTAAAAACTGTAATTAGTAAATGTTGGGGAGGCATTAAAGACAGAGCAGCACCAAACCCATATTTTCTTCTTGGTTCGAATCAGAAAGGTCAGAGAGAACTGAAAAGGGAATTCATCTCCCCTGACATTTCTGTAGGCTGTGGGTCATCTGAAACTATTATCGAATCCTCGGTGAGTGGCATGTGCCCACACAGGACACATTGCATGTGGCTCCTCTCCTTTGCCTGACCTCCAGTTTGTCAATCTCTTCCCTAAATGGGGTATCTGGGCCCACACAGGTATCGCCCTGGACCTATCACTGACCACTGTGGTCAGGACACTCAGCATCTATTGATGCAGACATGACCGCATCAGTGTCACGGGCTCAGGGTTGGGCCCGGCCTGCCACTGCTGCAGGGGTACCAAGGTCAGGCGCCAGAACACCCTGCTTGTTCTGCAAGGGTGCTGTCCACCAGAACGACCCCAGATGGCCGCCGGAGCTGGTAAAGATAGGCCTCAATTTGACCTCCAGCCTGGCAGGTGCATCTGCAATTCAAGACACAGCTGCCACCGAGGGAGCTCCCTGGGAAGCCACATGTTGCTACCAGATGAAGATTGAATGCACTTTGCAGCTGGGGCCTATGAGATCTAGTGGGATTCTCATAGGAGGAAGCAGAGTGCCACAAGTGGCAAGGCCATGCATGGACCAATTGCAGTAAGTTAGCAAACAGAAGTAGCTTTTTAATGCACCAGTTCCAGAAGCAACTTCAACTCGACCTTGTGAACCGCGGAGTCAGCACTGCTGCTGGCTGCTGCAAATTGAATGGTGACTACGCAGGTCAGAAAGGGTTTGCAGCCGTTCATGCTCTAGGCTTCTCCACTCTCTCGCCTAAAGGGAGCCTCCACCCCTGCAGCAGTGCAGACACCACGCCCGCAGCCATCCCTCTGACAGATGGGGTTCCCTTCCAGGATGCTGCCACCTGAAACACGACCTGTTAATTCATTCAGGGAATGAATTCTCCAGGCTGTGAAGCTGAAGATCAATAGCTCGATTGACAATAAAGGATGTGAGTGACCACAGCCTGTGGAAGGCTGCCTGGACAGTCTTATCTAGAGCCTTGAGCCTGCCATGCCTGCTACTCCCAGAGGTAGATGCCAGGTACCACTCGGGGGCAAGCACCTCAAGAGCTTTCCGATGAGTGGTGGCAAATGTGCTTGCCATAGTTAAGAGACTTGGAGAATGGGAGAGTAATGCCAACTGGTCTTGATTTAGTTGGAAAAATGCATTCTATCATTTGTTGTTGACTATTAAAGTCATTTAAACCCTTCTGAGAATAGATCTAACATTGGGTTGCTTTGAAGGTTTGATATGTCTTGTAATCCATAGATTATTGAAGTTAATTTCTCTGCTGAGATCCTGCTATCAGTGACATTGCATGCATACTCAAAAACTGAAGAAAAAAAAAAAGAGAGAGAAAGATTTTTAATTGGATTCCTGCTACGCCTCAGTTCAGAAAAGTAGCAATGGTGGAAATGGCTAGATGAGGATCTAGGAGGAAAAGGGCATCTTAACTCCTTTCAAATCTTTTCCCAACATACGTGTGGCCAAAGTCATGTTATTTGCACACAACTTGCCCTTCACTCATTTGGGAATGTTTTTTGGTTGTTTTTAGAGTGTCCCTTATAGGATAAGATAAAATGGGCAATAACAGTGTGCTGATTTATATCATTGTGAATCGTTTTTTCTGTACTTGAAATTAATTTTAATTGAATCTCATCCTCTGGACTTTCATTTGCTTTTAAATGAGTTTCAGTCATAGAGTGAGGATGCAACTGACTCCAAGAGTTGACAAGTTTTCGTGTTTTGATCACAGATTATTATATAATGTTGACAAATGTTTGTTGGACTACAATACTGCATTTTAAATACTTTACAACCCTCATGTTACTCTTAATCCACACAATATTTTCCAGCTAGGCCAAAAGCCGGCTAAATGTGTTACAAATGTAATTAATTTCCAGAAGGTACAATTGCCTCAAGAAGTGATTGCAAATAATTTACCAGTTTATGATCATCCTCAAGAAGCTGGCTAGCCGGGCAAGCCTTCTAAAAAATGATATTCGGTATTGGAATTGACACCCAGCACCAGAAGGAGAAAGAAAGGAAGGAAGGGAGGAAGGAAAGGGACTCCGGGGCTTTCTGGGCTGGTTTTCAAAGGTGCTCCCGTGCCGGCCACTCCTCCAGCTCCACAAATTCACCCTCTCAGCTCCCTGCCATAGCTAATAAAACTCAGCCTTTGAACTGTCTTATAACTTGCCTAAAGGCACATTGCTACTAAGTGGTAGAGCTGGGATGCAAACTGACTATGTGTAAGCTCCAGGATGGATTTGTGGGGCTGGGGGAGTCTGGGGGGTTATTCTGTTGACTGGTATAGTTCAAGTGGCTGTAACAGTGCCTGGCACAGAGTAGGACTCAATGCATATTTCTTGAATAAATGAAGAAATTAGCTCCAGCACTTACCACTGCAGTGTGACAAACGCTGAAGCTGATGTTTCAAATGTCAAGCTATGTGGTACAGACAATGAGAGAATGTTCTATGGTCCTCAAGTGGGAGAAGACGTGTTGCCTATGGTCAACAAGACAGGCTACTAGAGAATGTGAGACGTGATGCAGGCCTTGAATATTGAGTAGGTGGTGAGAGGGGAGGGCATTCCAAGTGCGATGCATCTCAGGGGAGATAGGATATTGCAGAGGTGAAGACATAAAAGATGTGTGTGGTGGCACGTGTGAGAGTGGGCTGCTTGCAATGGAGGGCTTGAGGATTACTTGGCTTGACTATTGATTCTAGATGCACAAAAACTGGGTGATACCAAGCAACAGCACCCGCCCTGACACTTACTGTGCCGTTCATTATTCTGCAATGATTTTTGAGGGTCTACCCTCTACCAGGCACTGTGCTAGGAGCTAGGAATGCCTTGACTGTTGTCCACATGGAGATTATGGTCCCTCCAAGATGCTGTGCACAGGGAACAGCGCTTTCTGTTCCTGCCGACACCAGGATGTCTCCAATGGATCATTTCAGCATCTTTCTTGGGCATTGTCAGTGTGCTTAAGACTCTGTATTTAAGGTAGATTTGATTGGAGAGAAAAGATAAACCTCTAGGCTGCAATCTGTGTAAAAGGAAGACATACAAACAAAGGTGCAAGTTCTCCAAGGTGCAGATTTAAGACATTAGGAGTCAGGCAGGAGAGAGACAGACCTGTGTGATTCTGAAAGGCTTTATTAAAGAACAGAAAAAGAGGGTTCATCCTGAAGGCTGGTCATGGATCGGTAGGGAGGAGCTAGAAAGTGTTCTAGGTTGAGTCTCCAGTGTCTTCAAACACTGTCTGAGCTGTGCTTTGTAGAGATATATATATATTCACATGTACAGATATTCACACTTGTATTTAATCAGGAGTGCTGATTTTTTTTCCTCGGGGAAGGAGATCACATGGCAGGGCCACAGGGGAAGCCACATTTTCTACAACACCCAGACTAAACACACTGCACCTTCACCAACAGCTTTCTTCCCACTGATCCCTTCCTCCTGCTGCTAGGGGGATTGAGAATGTAAATAACATGGAAGCTAAGAGGGGTTATCTGCCTTAGTCCCACAAGGAGCAGAGGAGAGGGAGCCCCTCCACTTGCTGGAAGCCCTGGTAGAAGGACACTGCTTGTGGGAGCCCAGCCTCAGGGCCACCCGGGCCAGAGCCCTGAGTCTGGAAGGAAGCATGTGCTCGCACTAAGCAAGATCCAAGAGTGAGTGCCCTGGAGCATCTGGGCTGAGTTGCATGTTGGGTACCACATGCACTCACACCCCAAACCATACCCCTTCCTTCAGGAAGCCCTTTGCAGAAGCAAAGTAAAGTGTGGCACCTGCTTGCCAGCCTGGCCTGATAATGGTCTCTCCTCATCTCAAAGACGTCACTCCAGGCCCTGTGACCAGGTAGAAGGACCACTGCTGGGGCCCCTAGTGGCATCTCCCCACTAGCCCAGAGAAGGGCCAAAGATTCTGAGCCTCTTTCTCCCTGTAACATCGCCCAGTACGGCCCTGGCTTGCCTTAAGACCCTACTCTTGTCACTCCTCCACTGGCCTTAGAAAAGCCACTCAGTGGCTAGGGTTTCCTTCCAACAAGCCCCATGACTATTGGTGTTACTGGGGCCCTTGGGGATCCAACCCTTCTTGGCACATATGTGGTACCTGAGGCCTAAAGAGGGTTTGAGACTCACCCAAGGTCAATCAAGGAATGAGTACAAGTGCTCAGATCATCAGACATTGTAACTTTGGAAGTCCCAGAATGTAAATAAACTGTTGTCAACTGTTTTGGCCGAAAAATCTCCCTTCCAACACATTCCCTCAGCAGTAGATGACCTAAAGAGTTCAGGTTCCCTCCCTTTGGCTTGGTGTATGCTCTACCCATTGTGATTCACTGCCTCAGTTTCCCTGAGCTGCCAGATTGCATTGTTTTCCCCACCCTCAGGTTTTCCCAGTTCTGAGCCAGAGCTTCTGGAGCTTACAGTGAGTCTGCTGCTCTGGACAAGGCCGAAAGCTGCCTGATAGCTGGTGAAGCCCTGCTGGGGGCTCTTAGCCTCGTCCTCATCCTCTGCCCCTCCCAGAAGTCCACTTCGAACCCTTCGGAAATCCAGTTACTTTGGGTTCTTTGGTACCTGTCTCTCAGACATTATTTTACATTATATTATGCATTATTTTATCATCCTGCTTCTAGTCTCAAGAGGCCCAGAAAATACTCCAAACAAGGAACACAGCCCTGTCAGCCGGTCTCCGCCTCTCTTTGTTCCCTGCAAAAACCGTCTCTGGTCTTCAAAACCAGTCTTCAACCAGGATGAGCAACCGTAACTTTCTATAAGTGTAGAGGCAGAGAGAGTTAGTTGAATTTATCAGGTGGTTACCGTTTCTTTTCCTAAAGAACCTGTATAGTGGCTTTTATAAGATCTGCTTGCAGATGGAATCTCAGATTTTGGAGGTTCTAAAGCAAACCATCAATGCTCATAATTCCAGAAGCAAATACAAATTCTTCAGGGGAAACCATTTCTAGATTAAATGAGGACTGATGGACTCACACAGGTCTTGGAAAATGCTGAACCCACCTGCGACCACAGCTGCCCACTTCCTGTGGGCACAACTTCTGTCCCATCTCATCTGCAGAGACCTGTGACCCAGGGCTCCGAGGATGGCATCTGTGGGGTCACACAGCAGGGAGGGCTTGCAAAGGGCACCTGGAAGTCAGGAGCTGGATTGCCTGACCACCAAGGACGCCCAGGTGAGAAAGAGTCCCCAGGGGAGGAAGAAAAGTACAGGAAGCCTCAAGTCATCTGAGGCCTGGAGATGAGCTGGGATTTCCTTTAGCCCCATTGTTTCAGGGCTCCCCACAGGTCCCAGGAATCAGAACACAGAAGACTTTGTGACGGCTACTTCCCGGCCAGAGAATCTTCTGGCTGAGAAACAGCAGCTTGTCTGGCTCCTGGGCCCCACCCCAGCCCTTCTTTGGAGACGTAGATGGTGGTCTAGTTCCAGGCTCCTCCCCACATACCATAGGTGCACACGTGTAGCCTGGCTTGTGTAGGCACAGGTGGGCCATGCTCATGACTGCTTCTCAGGCGTCTGACCCCGCTGCCCTCAGTGCACCCAAACACACGGGATCAGGCTCCGGATGCTGGTGCCCTGGAGACACCATCTTCTAGCCACCAGGGGTAGGAGGTGCATTCTAGGGACTTGCTACAGAGATTCCAGCTCTCCTAAGAGCTGGCCCTTTACTACAGTTCATGCCCCAATAGTATAAGTAGAATCAGAGCTCAGATGGGGGTGTAGAAGGGAGAGGATTGAGTGGCCTGTGGGAATGGCGGCCACCAGAGAAGCTAGAATGCATCCTCCACTCCAGAACCACTGGATGAATGTGGGTCTTCCTGAGGGCAAGACGGCAAGAGAGAGACGGAGGGGAAGGGAGGTAGCCAGCAAAGGGTGAGGGGAGAGGGAGGATGGGGCTTTCACACTCAGCGATCACATCTGCCCAATTCCAACCATGCGCCTGTAGAAGTCAAGAAGCCAGAAAATCTAACCAAGACTGTGTTCTCAAAAAGAGAGAGTCTACCAGCAGAAAGAAAAAAAAAGCAGGTTTCCATTATGGAAGGGCTGTGTCTAGTGGTGGCAAAGCAGGCCATTGCAGATAGGACCTCAGAACACACTAGAACAATATAACGGAACATCTCACTGTTAGTGGTGTCCTGAGATCAGAAGACTTAAACCCTCTTCTAAGACATTTGATTCCATCCTGTTCACACCACTCGATGTGTCCGTTGGGGATTTAGGGATAGAAAGAGGTTGACTGGTCTTGTTAGTGGCTGCAAGCTTATGCCCCCTCGCATCCTGCCCTTTGCTGGCCTCCTCCTACACTGACTGTGGGCTCAGCAAGGTGGCATGCTTTGGTCAATGGGACAACAGTAACTTGATGCAGGCAGAGTCAAGCAAAAGTGCTTGTTGCATTTCTGTTTGCTCTCTTGGACCCCTGCCTCTGACATGAGAACAAGTCCAGACCAGCCTGCTGGAGGAGGAGAGACACATGGGACAGAACCAAGTAACCCCAGCCAAGCCCACCCTAGAGCAGCCAGCCTGCTAGCCAGGAACAGAGGCATGAGCAAGTCTGGCTAAGATCAGCTGAGACTGGCCTGGATCAGCAGAGTCACTTAGCTGATCCAAAGACCAGTGAGAAAAAATGTATTGTTGTCATTTTAACCACTAAGTGTTGGAGTGGTTTATTACAGAGCAGTAGCTAACTGCTACAACTGTAGCGGAAAAAACCACACTTAGCCTTGTGACCAGTGACAAAACATTTTGCCTCTCCTTGTTTTAGCTTTCTAAGCTCTCTTACACTCCAAGGATCTTAGCAGTGATTTTCTAGATATAATTAGAACAACTAATACTGCCACCCTCATAGCCAGTAGCTCATACCTAATGATCAATAACTCAGCCCCAAACGCCGTGCTAGGTCCTTTGCATGCATGACATTATACAGTCATGTTGGGTAGATACTTGCATTATCTCCATAAGGAATCTGAAGCTCAGCAAAGCAGAACAACCTGTCTAAGGTCACACAGCTGCAAGGGGCAAAACTGGGACACAAACTCAATTCTAGTTGATGCTAAAGCTTGTCCTTGTAAATAGGGCACTACGGTAGAAAAGAGTCTGTCCAGAACCTGTATGACTCTCATTTGACTAAATGCCAAAGCCTAATCAATGAGGAACTAAAGCCCCATATTAGGAAAGATCTGGTAAGAAGAGTCCTTTGAGGGCCACACCTAAAGTGATCAGTGTCGGCCTTGAGACATCATTACTGCACCAGGACAGTAATGGACAACTTTCCAACCGAGATGGTTCTGGAAGAGACCGGTATTTCAGCAGCTGAAGGGTATATGCATTCATCTTCTGTAAAACCGGGACTTTTGAATAGCGCAGCCCCATGTGAGGAGAGACCTTTCCTCATGTCACACACGCCAACACCTTCACAGCAGTGGGGTCCACCAGAAAAACCGAGGTGAGACCAAGCTACATCCTCAGCACTCTGACGTGGCCAAGAAACAGGCAGAAGACCGAGAGACTATGACCGAGAGAGAATCTGAGCAGAAAACCTGAACGCGTTTTCTTTGCAAGCCAGGCTCAGAACCCCCGGGTCCTGTGCTGTGACACATCCCTGATACATGGCACAGTGGAGTCTTAAGTCAAACGGGCATCTCCATTTCTGGAAGCATCATGGCATTTTACTGGCCGACTCCCCACTCACCGGCAGGAAACCCCCTCCAGTGACTCAGTTTCCAAACTTTCAGGTCTCCGAGTCAGATGAACATTTTTTTAAAAATCTGAAGTTGCAGGGCAGATGTTACAGCTTGCCTCCAAAATCCCTTCACATTCCACCTCGGAACTTTAAAACAACAATTTTATTTAGAGAGCTGATTTATCCCAAGTAAATAGGACACAGTGTGGGTGAAGGCAAAGGGACCAGGAGGCCGTTATTGGATCTATCAGCACAAAAGCTGCACTGTTGCTGGCAGCCAAGGCTCCGCCGTCCCTGTACCTTTCAAAACTAATATGTAACCATATCTGTTTTAAAAGAGTGATTCATTTTCCTCCCATTGCCTGCGAAACTCTCTTCATCCCCCACCACAGGAAACTTGAGTCTGATTTTAATGAGCTTCAATTGGAATGTGGCCTTTGAAAAGTAGTGCATTTGAAAAGATGGAACATTAAATTTTGTAATGATGTAAAACATCTTCAATTTTTGACAGGACAATGGTGCTTATTGTACTTTATGAGTCCACTGGCGATTCAAAGGTCACTTTGTATATGACTCCACAGACAGGGGCAGCACGGAATGAAAATTAGGTTACATGTGATCAGCTTTATTATTAATCAGACGAAAATGGATTTTTAACATTTTTCTAATGAGCAACAGAGAAGGAAGAAAATACCACGAATAAAACTACAGAAGAACAAGAACGACCAAGGCTAAAATTGCACCACGGCCATAGCTAAAAATGTGCTTTAAATCTAAAATACTTAAATACTATCTCAAGGAATAAAATGCAGCTGCATATTTTGGTGTCATAAATACACAGAAAACTGCTGAAATACCTACTCTAATTTACTATCTCTGTCCTTTGTTTATAACTAACTAATGAACTGATTTCTCTGCACAGTATATTACCACAGTCCCCAAGAACACCAGACTGCGTGAGGTGGTGTCACTATTTCCATGATAAATCCTGTTTTTCAGGGGTTTATAACTCAGCTGTAAATATGTAATTCAGACTAAAACTTGGCATACAAGGCCTCAACCAGAAAGCAAATTTACACTACAATCACCACTCCACCCGCATCTGATTTTTTAAATCTTTCTATGTGTGATATTTTGGTATTGAAGAGATGGGGTGTTGAAATGGAGAAAAAAAAAAAAAAAAAAACAATAAGTAAAAGTTGAAGAGTTGGGTTTTTTTTTTTTTTCATTTCTTATTTAAATCAGAAGGCTATTTTTCAACATATACTCTGCAAAGCATATGAAATAAATAGACTTCACATCCCAAGGAAATAAAACCAGGCACAGAGGCATATTTAAAGTGCAGCTCTGAGGAGTGTGCATCAGGGAAACAGGCAGTGATGTGCAGGCTTGGGTGAGCTTTCCCAAAGAAGCACACCTCTCCAGAAAGGGCCAGCTCCTCTCACCTGACCGCTCACCTAGGAGGATGGCTGAGTTGCTCAGAGCACTTCCTAGGGCGAGAAACAGATCCAAGCCCCATGCACATCCGGAAGCTCAGCAAGAAGCAAAACCTGCAGTCATCACAGGGTAGCCGAGCCCAGCAATGTACCCCGTGGGGCACAGGAGGAAGCAAGGAGGAGAGTGGATGGTGTGGTGCATCAGGTCCCCACTCCTGTGACCAGAACCTGGCTCTCTAGCCCACAGTTCCAGGTATGAAAATGGCCAGTGTTGACACTTCCTTCTGAGACAAGAGTAAGACCACCTGTCTACCAGACAGCTACCTAGACGTGCCCAGGAGGTAAGGAAGAGGAAGACACAAAGAGCACACGGGAAGGAAAGCGAAGTTCAACAGTAAGCCTGGCACTCCCAGGATGTGTGGGCCAGGGGGATGGGGTGGGCGAGGGAGGGCCCAGCTCGGGCCTCAGACTGCAGTGGGCATAGAGGAGGCAGAAAGAAGGCACTGGAAGAGCACGGCGGCCACTCACCGGGCTCAGGGAGTGAACCGTTCCAGCCTCGGGGCTCACGTCACCACTGAAACCCGAATCTGTGAAGTCTCTGTCGCTCACTGCATCCCTGCCCAGCCTCCTGTCCTCCCAGTCCACACCGTGGGCCCCTCCCCAGTGCTGGCTGCTTACACCCAGCAGATGTAAAGCTGGGGTCGGGCCACCTCATGATTTGTGAGACCCACCACAAAATGAAAACGCAGGGCCCCTGTTCAAACACTATTAAGAATTTTAAGATGGTGACAGCAGAGCATTCTCCCAAGAGCAGGGCCCTTCTGCACTCAGGGCCTGCAGGACCCCCACGGCTGGAGGCCTCACGATGGTCCACCAGGGCTGTAGACGGTCCCCGTGGCCCTTGCCTGGCCCTCTTCTGCAAATTCTCTCCTCAGTGTCCCCAGCGGTACAAGCGGCTCGTGGCCTCGGGCCTGCGGCCTCGCTGTCCCTGTCTGCAGCCTGCTCCCCACACCCTCCTGCTCTGGCCTCCTTCGTGTCCTTGCTGGAATGTCACCTCTCAGCCCGTGTCTCTATCCCCCCATGTAAAGTAGCAGCCCCACCCAGGCGCTCACCCAATTCTTCTTTACCTTATTTTTCTCTAGAAACTTAGAACCCCTTCACCCAAGGATGTGAGCTCCCTGAAGGAGCTTTTCTTGACTGCTGGTCTCCAGTGCTTAGAAAAGGACCAGAACAGAGGGGAAACAGGGTCCTGGGGGCTACGGCCGCGCTGTTCATCCCTGTGTGCCCGGATGCTTGGAGGAGTGCTTGGCATAAGAGAGATGGTCCATAAATATTGGCGAATGAAATAATGAATGAATGAATGAGAGAATGAGTGACAGCTGCATAGTACCTCCTGACTTTGTTCCCTGCAAACTCAGGAATCCCCTGCTCAGACTTAAGGGGTGAGGGGTAGGGGCTGCCCAGGTGGAGGCAAGCCAGTGTCAATCTGTGCCAATGTAGATGTGTCTGCTCAATGCCAAGCCCAGGCGTCAAACTCAGCCCTTGTCCTTCAGCTATCACTCTTCCATGAAGGGCTGCACTTGACTAAATTCAAACCATGCTATGAATTCATGTCCCACCTATGAAATAACTCCAACAGGAGGAAGCAGAGGCCGGGAGGGGAAATTCATTGACTAAAAATATATTTGTATTATTTTTATATTTATTTATTACATTGTATATATGTGTATATATGCGTGAGTGTATATATGCATGTGTGTATACATATGCTTACATATACTTGATCCTGGTGAAGTGCCTACCCTCACTTTTGTTAACACACTAAGCTCTGGCCTGTCATGAGCTCTCCCCAACACGGCTTCAGAATCACCTACTTCCATGTAAGCACCCTTGTAAGAAGAGCTCTGTATCTACTAGAAACCAGGGAGGCCTGGCGTCCACACCTGTCCAACCTGAACCCTCCTGTTGCTATGCAAGCCCATTGTCTGTGCCTGATCTTTTGCAGCAGTGAAAGGAGCAGGTCCCTGCTATTAGGACCAGCCGTCTGCACTAGTCGTGTACTTACTGGGGGTACCTGCAAGCCAGCCTCCCCAAGGAAACAATGGGAGGAGGTATCACCGGGATGTCCTCTGAAGAGGAACCCACCTAGGGGCCTTGCACCTCTTCTCAAAGAGTCTCCTCCCCCAACCTTAGTTCATGCTTATCCCAGTCCTCTGGCCCCACTGCAAATCCTCCCTTATGTACGTAGAACCTCACAAACAGTGCTGAGGGAAAAAAGCAGTCTTTCCACTTAACTGTCTCACTTTGAGAGCAGATAGGGTGTTTATTTCACCTTTTAGTATTGGGAAACAAATTGTGTCACAGCTAATACAAAAGGTGGGCTACCTCTTGTCTCCCACAGAGGCCAGAATGGCATGAGATGCAAATTATATAGCAACCAGATGGGAGAAGAAACACTAAAAAAAAATTATCCAGAAATAGCTATTCATTTGAAAGCAGTTTGCCCAGACAAGAACAGGGACCCTGAAAAGAGAACGGAGCAGTCAGTCTTGACAATGGGTCCCCCTGCACCTCAGAGTAGCAGCATCTATCATCAGGCCGCTGTCAGAAGGCATCAAGGAGAGGCTGAACTTAGTGCTGGCCAAGGTCAGTGTGGGGTGGAACTTCACAGCCACAGGCTGGTCTGAGCAGCAGTCCTTAGTGGAAAGTCGTCTGCCTTTCTCCAAGGAAACTTGACTCAGATTTCCAAGACTTTGGTCCATGTTTTCCAGGTGACTTGTTGGGTGTGGCCATTAAGGGTGCTGACTAGCTCCAGCTCTCTACCCATGGGATCCCTAAGAGGAAAACTGTAGGCTGTCGTCAAAAGAATTGACTCTGTCAGGGGCAGTCTTGGTCTGTGGAGATGAGTGACCCTCATCTTGGGGGACCTGGGGGGATGGCTGTGTCTCTCATGTTTCTCATGGGGGGATGCCATGTTCCCAAGGTCACGTGACCAATTCTCTTAGTTTCAGGTGTTGTTTTTAAGAGTTGGGTTACTGTGCAAAGAGTCAGTCATGGTGCCTCCCCGAGACCCAGCAGTCCTCCAATATGGTAGGTCAGGCTTACAGGGAGACCCTGAGTCCCACGAATGCGCTGAGGTTTTCAGAGCAGCAAAAGGAGCCCAACGTTGGGAGTCAGGAGGCCTGGGCACCTACCCTGACCTTTCACTGCCATTAACTAACAGGGCAAGTCATTGTTTTCTTCTGGACCTTCATCTTCCTCCTTCTGCAAAAATGGGCAAGAGTCCCAGTCCCAACTCTGTCGACCATTCAGGGCTGTAGAGAAGCCCAGTGAAATCTCATCATCTGGGAAAGCCTGTGAAAATGCTGGTCACACACACAGGGTGCCCAGGCCTGAGAGCTCAGAGCCCCGGATGTCTGTTCTTTTCCCATGCCAGAGTCTTTCTCTTCACTCTCCCCACTCTTGGAACATGCATCCCCCTAATCTTTGCACAGCTCCCTCCAATGTCACCTCCTCAGACAGTTCTCCCTAACCTTCACGATATGTGATTCTGACCTTCCCGTGTTACTCTCTAAGCCTTTGCCACTTCATCATCTTCCCATCATTTATCACAAGCTGAACTTATATTTGTCTTTTTTTAAAATGGTCAGTGATCCCCCAGGGAATGTAAGCCCCATGAAGGCTGGAATCTCAACTGCTTTGTTGGTGACCATCTCCCAACTCTCTGGAACAATTTGATGTGTGCTAACTAAATGAATGGCCAAATTCATTTCCTGTCACAGATTCTTCTCCTTTCTAAAGGATTTGGAGAAAATGCTGTTTCTTCCTTCTCCAGCACAAAGCCAGTGGAGCGAAGGGTGGGGTCTAGGGGTGCAGCCCACAGGAACCCCCAGCATGCTCTCCACACGGCATAAGATCTTCCTCCTCCCACCTCCTTCCCCACACCCCACATCTGTTCCCCTTTTGTGCTTCTTTGCCCCACTTCACAGCCTACTCTTAGCACTGGAGCCTGGCACCCTCATGTGACCATTAGTCCATGAGTCCCCGCTCCCAGGTTGCACCAGGAACCAGCCTTCCCAATGCAGGCTGCATACCTGGGTCCCTGCAGAGAAGAGCAGCCTCCTAAGAAGGAGAGCTTTCTCTTTTCAGATCAGGGCTCTTCTCAGCGTTTTTGCAAGTGGCAGCTTGTTCTAGCCAGAGATGACTCTATACAAACGTGAACTCATTGCGCATTTGATCCAGGGCTACGTTAACCTAAGAAGCCCACCTCTTACCCTCGCTTCCCAAGTGGCCTGGCCCTCTGCAGGGGGAGGGACATAGTAAAACTTGCCCCAACATCGCAGGGACAATTGCTTACGTACTGATCCCCAAGAGGCAGAGGCTGCCTGCGGCTGCCCCAGATGGTGGAATGAGGGCCAGTTACAGGGACCTGCCTAGACACCTGGAAGCAGCAACTGTTGTCTCTGGTTAAACAACCAAGGCAAGTCCTCTCCTTAACTTGCATCTGGAAAATGACCTCTAAGGTGACTTCTAGCTCTGATAGTCTAAGAATCTTCCATTTCATTATGGAGGGACTCATTTTGGCCTCAGTGAGCACTAAAAGCAAAGCAGGCTGCCTGAGGGACATCAGAGATGCTGTGGGGGAGGCTCCTGCATTTGAGACCCTGGGATGGAGCTGGATGCTGAGGGCACACAGGTCAAAGAGCCTGGAGAGGTAGCAGGAGAAGGAGGCATGGAGAAAGGAGTAAGGTGGTATAGACTGGAGAGAGTCTGTATTCCTGTTGAAAAATGGGGGCACGGTCACCTGTGCTCTTCACTGAAGAGTCTTTGCCTGTGGGTCTGATGCAGCTTCCTTGGACCTCTTTGGGAGGTCCCTAACTTTGGACCTCAGCAAAGCCGGGAGCAGACCCACAGAGGTATGCTGCCCTCAGCCTGTCAGGGACTCCCGAGCTCCAGAGGACGCCCCTGCCGTGGAAGTGCACAAAAACTCTTCCAGGGACACAGTCTGCTGGCTGCAGGTTCCTGAGCAAGCAGCCCCTGGCCCACTCCTGCCCTCCCCTCTCCAGGCAGCAAGTCTTTTCTTAGAAGAGTACCTACGGGGCCTCTTAAAGCAGGAAACGTGCTAAGATGTGAAAAAGCCAGAACCAAAAAAATGGGAAGGGCGACTGTAAAAAGAGTCTGAGTGCAAACAAACCGCTGGTGTCCGGGGAAGAGGGGGGGGCAGTTAGGAGTGCCGTGGGCCCAGCGTGAGGCCCACTTGTCTCCTTTTGAGGAGCAGGGGACAGCTGACCGCTTGTCCACGGGATGTGCTTTGATAACTCCCAGAAATGAGAGGGTGTTTTATGGGAGGGTAATTGGGCATAATTCCCTTCATGACTTCGAGTCTACAGGCAGCCTCTACAGCTGGCCCTTATTTGGAATCATCAGCAGC
This sequence comes from Kogia breviceps, assembly GCF_026419965.1. NCBI lineage: Eukaryota > Metazoa > Chordata > Mammalia > Artiodactyla > Physeteridae > Kogia > Kogia breviceps. Next base: position 18,743,917 of record NC_081327.1, read on the forward strand.
AAATGCTTTTTTTCATGGCCAATTTATTAAAGAGTCCATGTTTTTGAGGAGACGTCATGGACACAAAAAGGGGTATATTTATTGATATGTTTAAAATATAGGTTTTTAACTCCATTCCTCAGCCCTTAAAAACAAAATACAGAGATAGACGGATACAATTATGTTCTGACTAGTTTCTGCCAGCCTGCCCAACGGGAACGTTTGTATATAGTTCTCAGTGGCGCTGAAATCTGCTTAGGAAAGCAACAAGTCCTTTGTTCCGTTGACAACAGTTATTACAATTAATTCATTTTGTGATTGGTGCTTGCGCTGAGTGACAAGGTGTTATTTTACCTCAGTAAAAGTTAAAGTGGTAATACCTACATGTGCAGTGAAGCTGCGGGCTTCCTCTCCCTCACGGGGGAGAAGAAAAGACCGACTCCAGCTGTCTGCTCAGCTGCCCCCTCCCCACACGGGCACACCCAATTGGAGCTGGGAGGAATGTGCTGGAAATTTCTGGTTTTCACCCCCCACACACACACACCCGCCCTGCCCCGGGTCTCTTGCAAAGTTTTCACAAAGGCATAAGGTCCAAAGTTGACATGATTTGGAGGGAGAGTGTCTGGGGAGCGAGCCGAATGCCACAACGTGAGTTGGGTGGTAAATCTTGTCACTTGACTTGTCACCATTTATCCAGCTTGGAATTTCACTTGCAGGCTGGGTACTCCCAGCTGTACACCAGGATTTCTCAAATCCTGCACTCTTGACATTCAGGGCCCGATAATCCTTTGCAGGCCTGTCCTCTGCATTGCAGGATACTGCTAAACACCCTGGCCCTCACCCACTAGATTACCAGGAGCACCCCCCCAATGTCTCCAGTATCTCCAGATATTGCCAGATGTCCCCAAGGGGGAAAAACATACTTGGTTGAAATCCACTGCTGTACCTAGCTCTCCAGACTGTTTTCGTACAGTAGATAGTAGATAGAAGGTTCAAGAACCCTCCTCTGACTTATCCTGTCTCAAGCTCTCTGAGCCCACCTGACCCAGAGGCAGGTTCAGGTCACAGCTCCCCAAAGAAAAGGGCACGGGATCACAGTTGGCCTTTTGTACCGTTGAGAGGGTGTGGGCAAAGGAAAGCAGTGGGATAGGGGACTCAACACCTAAGCAGCAATTTCAAAGGACATTTCTCCTAAGGAGCCCAGACTTCCCTTCAGCCAGGGTGACTAAGAAAAGGCACTTTCTGGTAATAGGGCCTTCCACCCTCATCAGGGTCTTCAGAAATGTATTATATAATAAATGCCTCAACACAAAAATATGTGGAACATAACTTGTCTCCACTCATCATTACGAATTTCAGTAATTACACACCAGGATTTGAAAAATTCTGGTTATCTGAATGTTCCAGCAGCTGGACAGATAAGTAGAACCTCTTCTCTGCTCATTTCTTTGTATTGATTAGACATTTGGCTTTTTACTCAACTTTCCTAGGTAGATACTACCACATCACATGGAGGAAGGGGTACAGGTGAGGGATGAAGCCATCCCGGTTCTGGATGGGATTGTCTCAGGAAGGACATATTTTGGGGAGGAGGAGTTCCTGAGGAGCAGGGCTGGCAGGGACCACGCTCCTCTGACCTGTTCACCCATCACCTCCTTCCTTACAGCAGTCCAGTTGGGTTTCTGTAGCAGAGACATACAATGACAAAGGGCTAAATTCTTGGCCATTGAGCCCAGGTCCCAATGCATCCTCTTTGCCACCCCAGAGCATGGCTGGATGTTGCCAAGGTCCCCAGCCAGCCCAAACATCCTTTCAATGCGAACAACTCAGCAGAACCTGACTTGTACTGTACATCTGCATTGGAAAGCCATTGACAGGGAACCACAAAAACCCTCCCAATGTTTTTTTTTTTTTTTAGCAGTATTTATCACCTTCTCAAAATCAGTTGCATATTTTAAATTAAAACAAATGACTATTTCTAGATTAATCAATACTTGCATTTTTGCCTTTTAAGAAGTAAAAAGTTGAATGTAAAAAATCCTTATCTTTGCTCCCATCAATCCAATTTTAATATAATTCAGTATTTAATACATATAATCCTCTTTGTCTGTGCAGAACAACATCGTAAGAAATGTGAACGATTCCATGGTACCCAGGACCTTGTGAGGTGGAGATGTGGCCTCTTCCCCATAAACTCCAGGTCTCAGTGCATTTCTCCTCTCTTTCCCGGATAAGGAACCGTTTATTCCTATTCAGTCTAAAGAAAAGGGTTTATGTATTTAATGATTCTAAAACCAAAATGCTACCTACTATCTGCACAATTGCCATTTTATCTCTTTAAACTTCTCCAGTTGACGTTTTTAAAAGAGCAGAAGCAGAAAACCCGTATATAATACCTAATTTGTACATCTGCGGTTTCCCTCTGACTGGCTCAGGCACCATATGTTTTTAATTATCATAATAGCCCTAAAGAACCTGTTCGGTGGGAAACACATATGATCCTTTTATTACTGGTTTGTAATTTAAACAGTTTTAACAGAAAAGATCTGGCTATAGGGGAGTGACAGGCTCAAAGGCCTAAGATCTCCGTCGTCGACCTCTGGAAGCTCAAGTTCAGATCCCACCCACCAGGCGGGACCGCCTTCTCCTGCTTGACAGAGGTAATTGGTCGCATGTGAAGCGGCTCTGTGGGACCTTAAAAGACAGGATCTGTGATCTCCAGTGACGCTGGGGTTTGGTCAAGAGCCTGACACGGTGAGCGGAGGGTTGATAAATATTATCCTAGTCTGACCTCTGCTGCTTTCACAGCTGGGGGCTGGGCCCATGGCAGCCCCCGTCTGGAGGGTCTACTGGTGCCTTGGGCCACCCACTCTCCACTCTCTCCCCCACCTGGACCTCAGGGAACAATTGCAAGGTGAGGGGTCAGGTTTCCTTGAGGCCCTCTCATTTTGGGGAGGGCGAGGGAGACACAGTTTTTTCCCTGAGGCTGAGAAGTATAATAAATACAGTCCTAAAAATAATTAATTCACAGACTGGGAGATGGAAGGAATCTTGGGATGATCCAGTGGATGAGGAGGTGAGGACACCGAGGGGATGGGAAGAGACCTGCTCAGGGTCACAGGCAAGTTCTAGGCCAGCTCGGTCACATGGAGCCCACCTGACCACACCCAGTGCCCCATCCTGCTTACTCCTGGATGACAAGCCCCAGGTTCTCTCTGTGACTGGAATCTCTGCTTGAAATTGCCGCATCTTCTCCTGGGACCCAGAGCTACAGGATGGCAAGAACAGGCGATTTTTATTTATTTGTTGGTGGGTTTATTCATTTCTGACACATCCCAAACAAGAGTTAAAGGCACAGGGAAGCACCGCAAGGTGAGGCAGCAAAATGTCACCCTCAGGGACCTCCACTGGCTGGCTGAACCTCAGCCTCCGCACCTACTTTCTGAGTCACCTTGGGTAAGGTAAGTGGCTTCTCTGTGCCTCCATTTCCCCATATGTAAAATTGGAAGAATAAAAATTACATCTACCTCACGGGATTTTTATAAGGATTAAATGAAAGAATAACATTTGCATTATATACGTAAGGTATTTCGAATGTGAGTTGGCCCTGGCACATAGTTAAGTATTTATTATTTAAAACCAAACTTGGTAGATGGAGGGATAGATAGCTCAGAAGTCCCGATCCTACAGGTGATCGTTCCTTGGGCATGGGGAGATCAAGGGGGAAACTTGTCATTGTCCTTAAACACCAGAGCCAAGATGCTGGGTTTGGAATGTGACAAAACCTCCGGCTTATAACTGCTTTCTGGTAACTTTTCAAGACATGCAGGGGGCGGGGGCAGCATTCGGAGTGATGGCCCTCGGACTTCCTCGGCCTCTCCAAATGGCAGACCTGATTCCACTCAGCTGCCATGAAAGTGGCTTTCTCGTTTCCACTACTGGTTGCTTTTAGCATCCAAACGTGACTCTATGATATTGTATTACTTTGACTCTTTTTTTTTTTTTTGTCAGAGCCTGATATTGGAAATGCAATACAGCTGACCTTTGAACAACGTGGGTTTGAGCGGCTCGGGTCCACTTACACGCAGATATTTTTCAATAAATATATATATGTACTGTAAATGTATTTTCTCTTCCTTGTGATTTTCTTAATGACATTTCTTTTTCTTTAGCTCACTTTATTGTAAGAATACAGTATATAATGCATATAATGTACAAAATACGTGTTAAATATTTATGTTATGGGTAAGGCTTCCAGTCAACAGTAGGCTATTAGTAATTAAGTTTTGTAGGGAGTGAAAAGTTATAGATACACAGATTGTCAGCTGTGTGGGGGTCAGCACCCCAAACCCCTGCACTGGTCAAGGGTCAACTACATATTATAGAAGAGGTATAATATAGCTGATGATACCAACCGCTATCATCTAGCAAGTGCTCTTTGCCAGGCTCAGAGCGCAGCACCAGACACATGTGTCTCCGTAAATTGCTGTCCCTGATGCTGCAGGGCAGTCACCTGGTGCCCGTGTGCACTAAGCTGGGGCTCAGAGAGGCTCTTTAATAGAATGCTCACGACTTGAGAAGTTGGAAGGCTTTTCCATTGAGTAGAAAAATAACATTGGGCAAGTCACCTGACATGCCGTGGCCTCCGTTTCCTCATTCATAAGATGGGTTCTGCTGACCAGGTGAGTTGGGTTATGCAGAAGTGACTGGGAACCAGAAGGGCTGAAGAAGGACCAGCTGGTGCGGGGACCTCCCCGTGAAGATGGGCCTACACTGGGGTGGCCCACCTACCTGGAGGGCGAGGCTAGGACCGAGTCCATAAGTAACAGGGATATCTTTCCACATTGCCCCATCTTTCCCCCTGCAGGACAGGCTCTTTCTGAGTCAGTAGGTGGACAGGCATTCATCTGGCCCACCCCACCCTTGGGGGAGGAAGGAGGGAGTCACAAGTTCAGATCTGGCCCTCCAAGTGACCCCAGAAGACGAGAGGAAGCCTTCTCATAAGTTTAAATAAAGGGGGGCTACAAAGCCCCCACCCCAGAGGGACTGCTCTTTCCTTTTGGCAAGAAGAGGGCCAGATGGCCACCTTCCTTTTGAGATGTCAATGGTGACCTCCTGACTCAACAAACAGCAAGTGCATCTTAATCAGACAGTGCCCTTCCTGTCCACCAGAAAAGGCGATTGCACCGACCCGCCCCTCAAGGAAACAAGACCTTCTTAATCACAGGCTGACTCAAGGGGCTTGAAGGGGGACCACAGGCCCCCGGGGGGGCTGACCCCTCCACCAGCAGCGACTGTTCCCCCCACACACACTGCCTGCCTGACTGGAGCCGGCCCAGCTCGGCTGCCCAGCCAAGCCTAGGCTGGGGTGAAGGCACCTCTGAATTTCCAGTTCTGGGAATAATAACTCACATTACTTCGATCCCATCTGCACCCAGTGAAGGCAGAGCAGGGAAAGGAGCATAAAACACAAAGTTCCCACAGTCAACATCTGTCTTAGTGCAAACAATGGACCATTATCTTGTAAATAATTCTGATTGAGCTGCAGCAGCGTTTCCTCCTGAAGCTGGAGGTCGGGGAGCAGGCAGAGGGTGCTGCTGGCAAGCCGGCCTGGGCCCCCAGGTGCTGCTCTCAGGCCTCTTCCCCGGCCCCAGCCACTCAACCTCTTCACCCAGGCCGTGGGCACCCTAGCGCTGCACACACAAGCAGGCCTTCCGACCAGCACCTCCAAACCCCGGGCGGCTTCCGGAAAGTTCCTCCCTGCCTCCAACCTCTCCTTTCTGCTGGCTTTTCTCTTCTTCCTCTTTCTCACTCTATTTCCCATTCTCCTCACTCCTCCAGATGCCACCTTTACCATGTTTCTTTTACTCTGTTCATACTGATTTTCTCTCCTCTTACTGTCTCCGTTCCTGCCCTTTTATCTTCCCTGGTCTCCAGTTTCCCTTTTTCATGCCTTTTCCCTACTCTCCTCTTTGATCTCACCTCCTCCTCTCTCCTTTGTCTCTCCATCCACATCTCTGTCTCTCAGCTCTTCACCCCTCTCCCATTGTCTGGTCTTTTCTGCTCTTGGTCCCACTGTGGCGCTCTCTCTCCTCCCTTCCTCCCATCCCAGGCCCCTGGGGCTTGCCCACCCCTCCAGACTGTCCCTGGGACAGGTGGCTGGTGTATGTCCAGTCTGGGGATTCCGAGGCCTACGGGTCCCACCTGCTCCCCGGCTCTCTCAGGCTGTCAGGCCTGGGCAAGGCCGACTGGGAGCGCTGTGCCCACAGGAACGTCTCTTCCCACCACTGGGAAGCCCCTCACGGCCCATCCCAAATCCAAAGACCCTCTCCTTCCCATGTGTTCCAGTATGCCGTGGTCAACCTGCCTCTGCACTCATGCATCTCCTGTAGAAAAACCCAGTGTCATGAAACAGAGCTGGGGCTTCACAAAACCACCCAACATTAGGGAAATCCAGATGTTTGCCTGTTCAAAGGAGAGAGGATAACTCACTTTGTGAGGGCATTTATCCCAAAACCCTCAAGAAAATTCCCCTGTGATTTAAAATTAATTGCCTGAGTGTGATTTTGAGACAACACTCGCAAAGTTTCCATGTAAAGCAAAACGCCATGGTACAAGAATTCTATTCCTACTAGTTGACCTCTAGAAAAATTTAAAAATCTCCTAATTGTCAATGCTTTGCAGCATTAGAAAACAGGACAAAGAGCTCAGTTGGAGCGAACAGGGGTGATGTCTGCACATTCCAGGAATGGGATCACTGAGACATAGCACAGCTTCCTCTGTGGAGGTGTTCACGCTGAGGATGGAAAAGAATCCCAGTGAGGCTGTCCAGACAAAGGCCTTCATGTGGTGAGTACACGTTGGCAAGGATGAGGGGCTCCCTGCTTTGCAGTGCTCTACCCAGATTCTCCACCCACTTGGCAAGGTCTTAGGGGTTACGAGTCCTCATGGGAGCCCTGCCTGAGACCTGCACGGCAGCAGAAATCCTAAAATAACTAAAATGTGGGTGACTTGCCAGCCTCCAACTTATTCATATTCATTTTATTGTCTTGAGGATGTACAAGGGTACACAAGTGTATCCTTTGATGGATGAAAAACTAGAGGCAATCAAGTTACATTCAATCAAAAGCAAAAAGCCAAGGACTTGAGGGGCTCAAAGTTGGAGATAGTACACACTGTCCCAAACTAGGGGGGCTTGCTAGCCAACAGCTTGCCACTTTGAGTGGCCAAAGGAACTCTGAGGATGGAACAGTGGAAAGGTCACAGGTACGGAGGAGGATGTGACCTGTTCCTTGTGCCCCATGCATGGAGTACGGCATGACCCCTCATCTCTCCATACCTCCTTCCTCTCCCTCTAAGTGTTACTGGGTTGGAGTGTTGGGTGGGAGTGGGGGGCTCCCAAGAGGGACTATATACTTTCCAAAGAGGGACACAATAGATTATAAAATTGATATCTATAAAGCACTTGAGGAAACCTTAATCATCATGAAAAATACTATCTTCTCAAGCTCGGTTGTGAATACAAGAGGTTGGAAAATGGCAAAGAAAAAAAGTCAAATAATCATATTTTTCTTGCACTACTATGAACCCAAAGATTCAGTTTTATTGACTCCCTCTTTAAAGAAAAATATTTTGATTGACTTCCAGAATTAAAAGAGAAATGCCTTGATGCTCTTCTTATGAGTTACTAAAAATGTCTTGATGATGAGACAAGTATTCACATGCCCCGCGCCCTAACTGAAACCCCACATGTTCATGTGCTTGTGGAAAGACCAGTTGGGCGCCCACCTCTGGGGCCCTGCAGGAGTGAGTGCTCACGAGGACTCTAGGACTGACCAGGTGCTAGAGGGTCACCTGAAAAGTAAAAGCTACAAGGGATCCTGAAAGCCATAGAATTTGAGACACAAGAGGGTACTGAGCGGACTTGTCCAAGCTCCTTGGAGCTCAACTGCTGTAGACACTGCCGTCCACCAGCCTCCAGGAAGCCTGGTCCTAAGCTGAGTGCACATCTCAATATTTAAAATCTGCTGTTCACTTCCCACAAGGCATCTTGGAGTGTGTATCTGCCCTTATCCTGGGCTCTGGAAGGTTGGTGGCCTTCTGCAGCGCACCGGGGTGTAAAAACCTGTAAAAACCTCAGGCCAAGGGGTTCCCACTTGTGGTGGATGCTGTCAGTGCCCGCCCCCCCCGCTTCCCCTCTGGTTCCCTGGGACGCAATGGCCTCTTGTTTCTCTCTGACCATGAGAAGACTGCTTGGCTGTTGGGTGAGCTGCAGTGACCCTCAACTACTGACTGAGAGCTGCAGAGCTTCTTCAGCCCTCAGGGGTGATTCTGAGGTGAACTTCACATAGTGTCCTAGGGGACCCCCAGGGGACAAAGCCCAGTCCCTGAGCGGTGGCAACCCTGTCGTTAGGCCCCTCACCCATGCCTCCCTGGATCGCCTCCCACATAAATGACCTGCACCCAGGTCCTTATCTCAGGTCTGCGCTTGGGAGACCCCAACTAGGTGAGCAATGGGCTCCTAGAAGACTGAGTAGATGAACTCTCCTTGACAAGAAAGAGCCCCACATTCTGTGAACCCCTGATTCAACACCAAGGCCTCTGCACCCCAGAAGACACCAGCCTCCATCCCGGCCCCAGGTGCAGGGACACCTTGGATGGCTCGTCCTTGTGTTTGCCCTAGCACTCCCCCCAGGACATACAAAATACTTGAGTCAAAAGAGAAAAGCGACTTGTCCATCATATAAAAAGAGCAATAATTTGGTAAATTAATTGCAAATTTTCTTTCCCTGCTTGGTTGCCTTTCTCCTTTTATGTGGATAATTGAGAGCATATTATATTAATTTGACAACAACCGAAGTTCAAAAAGGAAACTTAACCTTGTGAGCAGTGGGTTACCATTAGATGGGTGTGTCTGAACAACTCCACAAAGAGCATGAAAGACAAACTCCTCATAAGCCAGCCAATTTCCGGGTGCACAAATGGAGATTTTTGCTAATGAAATAGCCGTGCAGAGTTCCCCAACTTTAACCTTGAAAATGCACACTGTTTGCTCAAGAAGCAGAATCTGCTCATGCAGAGACAACACTGCCCATTTGCGGCTGCATATTTAGGGATGTAGTTTAATCATCGTGATGTGTCTTTGAGAAAAAGTGACTATAGGTGAGCAGTAATCGTCTCCCAAAGTTTAAATTCTTTTTCCCTGCACCAGAGCATTTGAATTTCATCAAAGCAAACACATTTCGCAGCACGAGTAATTGAAGACGTGGACTTGAAGACTGGGTTTCACCATGAGCTGCACAGCCCCTTCTCCTCCCTTGGCCTATCCCATCTCACGGCACAGTTACCTCCTTGAAACTCCATTCTCCTCTACAAAGGGGGCCTCTTTCCATCTCAGACCAGTGGGCCATCGCTGCTTAGAAGGGTTTAGGCTGTAGGGCCAAGGGCAGAGTAAATAGGACATGCTTGGGGCTGCCCCAAATCTGAGCCCAAACAGGTCGGGCTTGTTATAATGCCATGTGGGGATTGGCGGGGGTGGGGTGGCAGGCTTCGAGAAACAGGACAGCCGGCCCCCATGTTGAGCTGTGAATGAAGTCAGCTCATCCCAGAGGCCTGGATGCACCCAGCTCCCTCACAGCCACAGACAGGATGTTCCCAAGAACACTCAACTGGTGGGAAGGGAGTTCTTCCCCAGAGGCAGCAGGAATGAGGGGAATGAGGGGGAGGTGGGTGGAATGGAGAGAGCAAGGGGGAGGGAGGGTCCTGAAATGAGAGCGGGGAGGAGGCTGGGAGGAGGCTCATAGAAAACAGGAGAAGAGAATCCACAAAGGTCTCCCCTAAGCTTGAGAAGTCCCCTGGGGGAGCAACCCAGGAAATACCCCCTGCTTTTGAAGTGGAAATGCATGGAGACCCCCTTAGGGGGATTGGGCCCTCGTGGAGAGAACAGGGAACACAGATGCCTGGATAAGGGGCTCGAGGGAGCCTTCCTGCCCTCAGGGTGAGAAGCCAGGATGATGGGTTCCCTGCAGGGGCTCTGCCTCTGTTGCCAAGGCCCGGCCACTCATGCTGCACTGGACCCCCAGCCCCATCCCTGCCAGACTGGCAAGGTCGGTGCTGTGGTGTCAGCAAGGATTCGTAGAATGCACAGCGTGGCTGTAAACGAAGAACAGAGCCAGGGGCAATGTGCTCAACCCTGAGCCCTTCAACAGAGCCCTCTGGTCCTGGCCACATCTCCAGGCTGGAGGCATTGGTCAGGGGGTGTGCAGAGGGTGCCCCTTGCCTTCACAGAGTTGGATTGTGGTGACCCCTCCTTGGGAGCTGCAAATGTGGCAGCTAAAACCCAACGTGGCTTCAGGCCCCGAAGGAGGGAGCACACAGCCCCCCTCACACAGGCTTGGTGTGCGTGGGGAAGTGATGCAGGCCTCGGGCGGCCAGCAGGAGGCGAGGACCCAGGAAAGGGCAGAGATGAATTCTCGTCTCTAGGGCAGTTCCCCAGACTCAGGGGTCATTGGAAACAAAGACGAAATTCCACCGGAGTCTTTCTTTTGGTTCAGGCTGTGCCTACACACTGCTGGTGAAAGCTAGCTCAGGTGGATGTGGCCATGGACCAGGACCTGGTGGCTGGGGTCACTTCGCTTTACCTTGGCTGGGCATGTGGGGGTCCATCACGTTTTCCATAAGCACCCACAGTCCGTGTTCTCAGCTTCACGTAAACAGAATCGTATTCTCAGACCCAGAACCTCTCACTTCTCACCTCTTCCCCCCAATAAGAGACAATCTAATCCTGTACTATATGGTTTTGGGGGGTTGGGATCACATGAACAGTTTTCATGAGACACACTGGAGGGAATGTTTCCAGCAGCCAAGGTGATACAGTTGTCCTGCTGCTAAGGCCAGGCTTGTTCAAATGGACAGTTCTGGGCTTCCAGCCCCTTGTACACAGGACACTTTATTTATTTGGAGTGTGGGGACCAAGCTTGGGGCTTGGGATTCTGTCAAACGACGATAATACCTTTCCCCCCCGCCAGGAGCAGTTCGCCAGGGAACGGAGTACTGTGGAATTTAGAAGTTTACAAAACAGACCCAATCAGAGAAGCTTGAAAACACCGTTGAAGTGGCAGGGGCCTGACATCCAGCCCATGGACAAAAATACTACGTACGCAATACAAAAGAAAAGTGAAATTCTTCCTTCCTGCACCCTTCCTGCCATGATGGGGTCGAGGGCGGGGCAGGCAGAAGCCTGTTACGACAGACCAGGGCACAACCAAAAAATCTCAGTGGACAAAAATACTCCACACTCCAACAATTCCAAGTACCTCTCCATGTAAAGCTACTCTTCACAGGATGCAAAGAAAATGTTAAGGTTTGCTGCAGGAAGGCCGGGCAGATGTAGTCCTCCACACCGGGGATGAGGGACAGCAGCCTGCACAGACCCCCACAGGGCCTGTGAGCCATCGTGCGGTCTAGACATGCACCCGAGAGACACTTGTACAGAGAGGTGCACTCCCTGGACGGTCACCCCACGGTCACCCCACCCAAATCAGGAGATGCCTTGACATTTGTATGTTTAGGAATTGTAACTCCTGGGTCCGCCTAAAGAAAGATGGGTGGAAAATGCAGTAGGTGGCCCAGAAAACAAACCATGGGACAGCATCACTAGTTTCCCTGAACGTCCTGTTGAGGCTCCCGACAGAGGGATGTCAAAGGGTGGAGGGTGTTGTGGAGTGAATTAACATAATGACTCAAAACTGCACTAATGTTTCACAGCTTTTTTTTTATTAGCAATACCAAGATAAGTTATTGAAGCATTTTTAGTATTGTTTTACATTCCATTCATAAATGACCTAACTTGTAACTCAGCATACAGCACACTTAAAGATATAGTTTGACACTTATTCAGAAAGCTACAATTATTATAACTTACATGCCTTCATTACCAGGAACACCTTCATATATCTTCTAATTACTTCAACAATACTCTATTCCAAAGCACACGATAACCTGGTACAAGTTTACACATTTTGCTTCAATCACCATTTTTAAGGAGTGGATATCAAGGTGCTATTCACTGGAATTTTACTGTCATCTGTTCCTGGTTAACATGACGACCTGACACAATATTAAACTAGCAATATTACTGCTTAAATACTATGGAGAAAGATAATTACTGCACTTTTCTGTATTCTTCTAAAGTGTTACAAAATACAGGACAATCAGACACAAGCAGTAATGCCAACAAGACCATCGCAGGGCCCGCCTCTAGAAGCTGTGCTGAGCAGGCCCCCCATCAGGGTTTCCACAGGTGAAGGGACCTCGAATCCACCAGCGTGTGTCATGCAGAATTCATGACTCGGAGGGAATTTTCTCTCCCGTTCAAGTTACTAAGCCTTCACCATCCTTTCCTAATAGTGGAACATATGGGGCAGTATTTTTAGCCTCCCTGATTCTTTGCTATATATACCGTAGGTTGGTGTGCCATGTGTATACACATATCTATGCCAATAGTAATTATTTATTCAACACACATATGTGTATACATTCTTCTCTTGACTTTACACGATTAACAAGCTGCAGAGAGCCACCGAGGAGCACGAACAGACAAGGGCAAGTCCAGCTAGACCGACTAGAACAGGGGGTGTCACTTACCTGCAAGAAAATGTGCAGATTCATTAAACAATCCAGAAACCACGTGGGCTAGAGGCATTTGAAAGCAAGGGCAGGGCCACATTTCCTAACTGTTTAATGGGATAATGACAATAAAGCAATATTTATAAAATTTGGTCCTTCTCTCTCTGGATAAAGCAAGAAGAGCCCATGTGATTAGAGCAGGTTGGCAATTAGATGTAGAGGTGCTGTTGATCAGCGCTAAGTAATAGGAGAAAATTACTACTTATTTGAAACCTAGGCTTGGCACATAGCGTCTGAAAATAAAAAACAGAAGAACTTGATTCATTCAGCAGTTAAGATGTGGTCCGTGGCACATGTGGCAGGTAGACTGCTGCCCGTGCCAACCACCACTTTGACTCAGTAACCTAAGAAGGTAGACCTCAGAGCTTAAGCCCAGAGCACCTACACACAGCTCAAGACAGGCATGGGGTCACAGGGTTCCTATTGCATAGGGCGGGGGCTGGGCCTGCCTGGGGAGTTTGCATTTCCCCAGGGGATGTGGGTGTCCGTTCTGACAACACTCTCTTCTCTCAGCATTCTCTTCCTCCCTCCCAATTTGAAGTCATCATTAGGGAGGAAAAACATTGTACATATGTTTTGAACCAAAGAGCTTGGTTGGTCTCTTCTCCCACCTCAGGCTTGATCCTGGGCAGTAGGTATCACGCAATCCAAAGACACCATGGACACGGCAACCAAAATGAAAGCTACCAGACTTGTCTCCTGCTTTGGAGGCACTGTTGATTCAGACGGTAGCTTTTGGAGCCAAAAATATGCAGCAAAAGGAAAGGAACATAAACAAGGCTAAATGTCACCAGTGTTTGCCGACTTACAGACACCATCCATTTGTTTGTTCTGAAATGACGAGTGGACCATTTGGCAAATACAATGGTATTCACACAACAGTTCTGTCATCCTGCAGTGCAAACGACATCATGTCAGTGGCATTCCCATTTAACTTAAAAAGAGGGAAGGGGAGGAGGAGTAGAATGCCGAAAGAGTTTGGAGAGGGCTGCCATCCGAAGAGGATGCCCCTTCGTCAACGTGGTGCACACGGAGAGCCTCTGGATGAGGGCAAGGGAGAGCCTGCCCGGGGTGCTGGTTTCTGTGGGAGACCCCGGGGGACAGCACCTGTGCTTTGTCCCACCAGAGTTAAAGGGAAAGACCCTGCAGCCAGTTGTGAGGCAGCCAGCCTGGGCAAAGCAGGCAGGAGGGGTGGTGATTTGCATGAATTGAAAGGATCTGCCCTTGGACTTCAGGACAAGCCAAGTGGTCCTCCCTACTGAGGGCTGACATCAGGCCCTGGATACACACTATTACTGAGAGCAGGCTGGACTATGGAAATCAAAGACCAACCTGTAAATGATAAAATCGGGCAGGGAAAGCGAGTGCAAAAGTTGTGCTTTATCCACAGTCTCTGCAAGCCAACACATAGGAGAATCATCTCATGAAGAGGAGGAAGAGGAGGGTGATTGCTCATTTGGCTTTAAATAAAGCATGGCAGCTCTAGAGACAAGACCTTACAACAGAGATTCCCTGGGCCTCCTAGGCTCACTGCCTTCACATGTGTTGGCTGAGCCTGGGCGCCTGTCTGCTTGGCAAATTTGGATTCTGTGGTTCTCTTCCTCTGCCATTTAACTAATTTAACCTTCTTTCTCCATTAGAACCTGCTGGCTTCAGGGCCACACCTTAGAACTTAAGATCATCCACAAAAATGTACCAACTGTCATAGGCTGTGCAGCAGTAGCCCATGCTCCGGTGTCTTCATACACGCATATGCAGTGCTCACAGTGTTTTCACATACTCCACCACGGCTCCCTTGGAAATCCCTAACTGACCACAGACCTTAGCCATTTCTTGGCCAAAGACTGAGGAGGCAGGACTTATTTCCTACTCCAAAGCACTTGCCTTCTAACAGGAGAAGAATTGGGTAGAGACTGAAACGGTGAGACCATGGCAATGAGATGTCAACACAAAATTGCCAGAACTGTCTTCTAAGCTAATGTTCCCACATACCCAAGAAATAGCTATCAATGACTTGGCAAAGCAGACCCAAGGAAATAAGATGTATCTCCATAACCTTGATGGAAAGTAAGATTTGTGCCTGCTCAGCGCCAAAGGGAAGACTGCAACCAAAAGACATTTGGGCAGTGATATCATCTCCTTGTGACAGCCTCCTGCGGATGTTCACCCCTTCCAGAAAATATCAGCTCAACTGAGAACCATTTATCCAAGCTCTTATACATCCATTGCCTCTTTTTATCCACACACCTCTGTCCATCAAGCTCACCTCAGAGCCAAGAAAGAGCTCCTGTGTCTTCCTCCTCTGCCTGCATTGGCCATGATGGCAGGGGGGGCAGCCTTTCAGAGCCCTGGAAGTCTCTGATGCATAGGTAGAGATGTGACCTTCCAGAAATAGCTACTCCAGCCCACCTGGGTCTACAAGTCCTCTCTCTCTCTCTCTCTCTCTCTCTCTCTCTCTGGAAAATCTCTCAGATCTCTGGCATTAAATGGCAATAGATGGAATGTTGTAGCTGCTGGCCTGGGTCCTGCCTGCATCATCTCACTGGCCAGTGGGGTAGCAGAGGACTGCTTTCACATGTCTTCTCTAGGATGACCACAGCAACACAACCTTCTTTATACTAGAGCGGGGCCAGCAAACTTGGAGCTGTGGGCCAATTCTAGCCCACTGTCTGTGTTGGTAAATGAAGTTTATTGGAACGCAGCCATGCCCATTCACTTCCTTACTGCTTATTGTCTGTTTTGTGCTGCCCAGCAGAGACCACAGGGCCTGCAAGCCTAAGGGCTCTCTGGTCTTCTAAGAAAACAGTTGCCCACCCCTGAATATTTTCAGACTGCCTATGCTGAGAAATCAACAAGGTTTCTGGAGGACAGAGTCACATTTTAAGAGTTCAGCTTCTTTATCCTGGTTCATTAAATCACACATTCGAGAATACATGAGGTACAGAGGTTTAAGTGGACCCCATCTTTTTTTTTTCAGGAAGGGAGTCCTAATTTTCTCATTGCTATGAGAGAATCCAGGATCGCAGGCATAACTTGGGTCAGGGAAGCCAGTTTCCCCCCAACTGGGAATACTGGGGCTATTGCTGGTAATGACCCTGCCTTCTCACTGGCTTCCTCCCCAGTCTGGTGGGTCACTTGGTCTGGCAGCCACGACACAAGGGCCTCATGCCCACAATAGACAAGCTAATAGATTCTCCTCACTCAGCCGGGCTTCCCTGAGTGTCAGTAATTCCAGACCAGAGCTTTGAAGAGTAAGGGGGTTGCACTCTTCTCACTCATGTTCCCTTAATTTGATTTTAGTTCTTCCCCATCAACCCTACCCCTGGGCTCACCAAAGAACACAGAGCAAACTCTGCTTGCAAGACTCAATACACGATGGCTTCCAGACATCTGTCTCACGTTCAAAAGCAAAAGTAAGAGTTGCTTTCTAAATCCACAAACTCTGGAGTGAAGCAAGCTCTGTACCTGGGCCATGCAGCCAGCCCCCCCGCCCAGGTGCTGTGCAGCCCAGCCTCTGTGCTGACTAGGGCCCACCAGAGCACTCTCAGATCTCCGAGCTACTGGCGGTCCCAATAGTTTGTCAGATTTCCCAGGCTGGACAAAGAGGCTGTCTGCCTTGTCTTGTCAGTGGATGTGACGCTGCCCTGGTCTGCCCTTGCCCCCCTTATTAAACACTCATGTGGATTTGTCCCATTACAAAACCAAGGTCAAACCCATTCCCCAAAAACCGAGGGCACATCCGAGTTCTCCAACGGCCGGGAGTGCCCTTGTACATTATGCTCTTCAACGGAATAAAGAAAGGTAGGCCATGCCTGGAGTCTGGAAACCACCTCATGAAATGGGGACTTTGACTGGAGCAGCAGTTCTTGTAACAAGATCAGGCCCAGAGTGGGCACTGACTCACTCTAGAAGCAACAGTGCATGTCCTTCAGCTTAATCCAAGATGGCTCCATCTCCTCCTCGGGATCATCTGTAGCACCCCTCTGATCTTTTGAAAATTCATGCTCAAGCTCTCAACGTTGGCACATGCTACATACCTCCCCTACCCGGCTGGCTGGGTTGCCTAGCAGTGGGCAGTGCACATTGTCCAGGGCTCCAGGTCCATGACACCAAGGAATGAAAGACCAGAGTTTTAATAGTCAGAAAGCAGGCATGCGGAATTTAGGAAGCATCCAGAAGTAGAGCCTATAGCATGAAAATCACCCACAGACTAGGGGTTAGAAGCCACCTTCTCCACTTACCAGCATGTGTCAGCAGAGCCACTGAGCTCTAGTGGGGGGGTGTGTGTGGGGGGGTCTATGTGATTTGAACAAAGTCTTTACTGATGCTTCTTCTAACACTTCTGCACCCATGAGAATAGAAACAGACAGACATTAGCTCCTCCCACAAGCCTGTTTCTAAGGGTGTCAAAGTGGGGATTTGGGTTTACTAACCAGATAAAATCAGACCCCAAACTCTCTTAAGTTGAGAACTATCAAAATAATTCTTTGGTTAGGCAAAGCCCAGCTTCTTGAGGAAACCAGCTATTAAGCTGGTGGGCCAGTTTGGAAATCTATATCTACTCTGAGTGGAGCAGAGAGGAGGGAATAAACATTAGGAATATTTGATTCCTTGTGCCAATATCATTTCCACCCTGGCAAAGTCAAGCCAATGGGAGTTTGAAGTTTTCAACTATTGTTTGTGCTTTTTGCAATGCTAGAAAGGCAGTAAACTAGGCAGTAAGAAAAAATGTCCTCAAATGCCCCCTTTGTAGCTCAGTGGGTTTAAGTTTTCCTCACAGATATCAACTCTTAGGAAGGATGAATATACCTGGCCCTCCTGGGTCACAGAAACCAGTAAGAAAACAAGAAGAGGATTTTGATTATGGGGGCCCAGGTGTGGGAAGGGGCAGTGAGAGCTGGACAGAGGCAGGCCATCCTGGAGGCGAAAGGACAGGGCTTCCACCCCAACGAAACAAACACCAAGTCCAGAGAAGGGCCTTCCTTGCCTGCTCCCAAGCTAAAGCAAGAGGGAGGATGCAGAAGAAATTAGGATAAATGAAATGCTGAACTTGTGCACTCTAAAAATAGGCATTTTTTTTGGCCGGCATTAGTTTTGGCATCTCACCATGAGTTCAAGGTGGAGCCGTGGGACCCGGACTGTCCGCTGGGAAGCGACCAGGTGCCTTGGAGCCTGGCTGGCCGGAGGGTCTTCACTCCCCTTTTGGGAGAGAGGCCGCGACTTACATCTCAGGCTCTTTTGCCCAATGGCTGAAAGGTTGACTAAGCAAGTTTTTTTGCACGTACCCTGGACATGTCAGGGAAGTGTGGTGAGCTGCTCTTCTGGGAGGGGGTAAAAGAGCCTAAGAGCTGCAGCTCGGAGGAAAGGGCTTCCTGGTGCTGCCTTTCCCTCCACCCTCGCCTGGTGCAAAAGGACACAAGTGGGCACGCTTCCTCAAAGGCGGGCAGCCTTCCTTCGGCATTGATAGGACGATGGGAAAATTAATAGGGGTAATATGAGCTCATTTCAATAATAATGAGCTTATAAACATGCCAGGTTTTGATCTTTTCTGATGCATGGATTCCTGGCAGGAACTATGGGTCCTACGTAGGTATTTGAAAGAACTGAAAATAGACTTAAAAAAAAAAAAAAAAACCCAAACAACAATAAAAAAGAAAGCACCCCAATCACAAACTTAAAAACAACAATAAAAAAAAAGATAAAAAAAAAAATTGGACTGACATAAAACTCTTTTCTCTTTCTTTTAAATATTGTTTTTAACAGCTTCAAAAGTAATGAATTGTGTGTGGCTAAAAATAGATCTGGGGGTGCTGGTTAATGGGGCCTTATGAATCATTCAGTATAAGGAATTGTCAATATTTTTTTGAGCTGTCAGAAATCCATTTAGTGATTTTTGACAATTCAAAAAATATTTCTGACTGCTTGATCCAGTTCTTAGTGAATTAGGGAAGGAGAGGGAAAAAAGAAATACATCAATTTAAATTATGAACTGAGTCCAGCTTGCTGAATCCCACTCTGTGCTAAAAGGAATGTCAGGATTCAGAAGTTAAAAACTACTCCCTTCGATCTATTTTCCTTCCTTCTTCTCTCCTTTCCTTCCTCCCTTCTTTCCTTCCTTCCTTCTTTCTTTCCTTTTTTCAACAAGTGAAGTAAAGTCACAGAAATTCATTCTTAGATTACAGATGGAAAGGTACCGCGGTCATTTGTCTCTAGTGAGGATATTTGGGGCTGGGAATAACATACTGAGCTTCGATTCGGAGAAAAGCTTTCGAATAAGAATATCTGGGTGACAAGAGAATGACTTTGATCCTCCCTGCCCACGCCGACATTGATTTGATGCAGTTCTAGGCTTCAAATCTAGCATTACTTTTTAAGATCTGGAATTACTTTGGAGTAACCGTATTCTTTAAGGAGGTAAAGAAGTGCCAGTTTGCTAACAAGATCAGGCAGGCGTAAATCCAAGACACACAGGATCACAACATCTGCCAACCAGGGACTTCATAATGTACATTCTTGTTCGAACAACAGGTGAAGAAACAGACAGACAGAAGGCAATAATAGAAGGCCAAAGTCACAGTAACTGCCATTTGGTGTGTCTGAAGATGAATCACAAACACCCCAAACCATCTCCCTGCTTGGAGAGAGGGTCATTTTATTTCTACATTGTGGTTAGTGTGATATGATTTTAGTATCCTCAAGTCATTCTAAAGAAAAGTTTCAGAAAGCAGATTTGGCTTAGCAAAGCAGTAAGGGATTGTCTTTAGGCATCTTATGCATAAGTTGAAAAGACTGAAAAGTTTGCAAGTTACCATGTCTCTTTTTCTTTTTGTGTTTTGAAATTTTTCCTTTCCCCCTCAAGTTATGGGTTAAAAACAGGAGCAGTGCACACTGTGAGACCCCGCCCCCTTTTCCATGCCTTCCGTACAGGCATTTCAGATCACATTGATGCAAAATGAAATGCAAAAGTACGAGGTCCAACACTTCTAAATGAAGTTGACTCTCATGATTGTCTATATTGCATATACAGCATAGTCGGGGTATTTTTTATGTGTAGTTCAAAATCTGCTCATGGATAAGTCTACCCCATTTAAAAAAAAATGCACAAATCAGCACTGATGTTTTGGGAAATGAACTAAAGGAAGAGGATTCTAAAACTTACCACACAAGTCTGGCCTCTTGATACATCCAGAATTTGCTGTGCTACTTGCAAGTCCGTTAAAGGCTGCTAAGCCATCGGCGCTGTAGGCCCTGAGGACCGACAGCACATTCATTGGCTTTTCCAGGCCCTGGGGCCCCCGCTCTGGCTTGGGCAGGCTCGCCACGGGGTCCTGGGCTGGAAGAAGGCCCGGGCTGTGCCACTGCTTCTCCGATGCCTGGGGTAGAGGGGAGACCAGTCCCTGGATGGGCTGTGGGGCGCCTGCGGGCAGCAGGCCATCCCCACCGTCGCTGACTCCGTCCTTGCTCAGGGCAGGTGGCTTGCTCATCACCTCTGGCTCCGTGTCGATATCCTCTTCCTCGTTGTTTTCTCCTTTGGAGGAGTCCATGTCCTCTGAGGAGGCGATGTCCGAGAGGTCATCAGTAGTGTTCTTATTTGTGGTTTCAGGGATCAGGATCGGGGCATCGTCTTCCAAGTGGGCCTTCCCATTGGGCTCCCTGTTGGGGCAGGAACTGGAGGCCCCCGAGCTCAGCAGACCTGGGTAAACACCGAACTGCTTGTAGAAGTCTGATGGGAAGTTACAGAACGTGGGGTCCATGTGGCCGGGCCATGGGCCACCCTTCTGCTCCCCCAGAGTCTCTTTGACCTGTCCTTGGGCCATCTTTTCAGAACCCGAGTCCAGAGGCCCCATCATGTTGGAAAGTGCCATCTCTTTGCTTGATTGTACCGAGGGCAACAGGGCCACTTTACTGGCCTCCCGGGCTTGATCTTTGCAATTGACCGTCACCCCGACGGCGCTATCTTTGCGTTTCGATTTGCCCAGGTGGTTGGCCTGGAGATGAAGGGCCATCAGCTCCATAGAGGACGTTGTGAAAGCACAAAACAAGCAGCCATGCCACGCGATGCTGTCTTGTACAGTCACCGAGGAGCCCGGGAGGGAGGCGGCGTCCGGCCGCACGGACAAGTCCAGGGGCTCGTACTGAGACTTCTCAGACTTCCTGGGGGCCGCCTTGCCGCCTGCCTTCTCCTCACCACCGTCTGCCCCGTGGACCTTCATGGAAGGAGGGTCAGATAGGGCTTTGTCCTTCATGTCCTTCTCCTTCTTCAAGGAGCTTAGGACAAAGCTGTCCATGAACGCTTGCAAGGACCCTTGGAAATTCACACCGTTGTTAACGATACTTTGATAGGCTCTCCCGATTTCGGAGAAGTGGGTGCTTTTGGAAGGAAGGTCGGTACCTTTCAGAGTGTCTGAAGGAGCCTCAGAAGACAAGCCGGCAGCCTGCCCTGAGTGATCTCCAGATGAGAACACCCCTGATGTCCACTGCTGAGACGCAGGGCCACCTCTGAAGTCGATGCCGGGGAGACCCTTAAAGGCGCCCCTCAGGATGTCTGGTCTGATAAACAAAGCAGCTTTGTTGGACAGCTCGTCCCTGTGGTCTTGGTTCAGGGGCTGCCCAGACAGTGGCCCGGCTCCGTTCTGCCTCTCTCGGTGGTGCCGCTCTAGGTGGTATTTTAAGGAGGCTGATTGGGTGCCAGCATAATCACAGTGGGGACATTTGTAGGGTTTCTCACCTGCAAGGTTTTGGTATAAGGAGAAAAAAAAAAAAAGTGTTAATCTCATTTTGGTGTGCTGAACAAGGCTAGAAGGATCAACATTTGTTCTTGGAAACAAAGCAGCTCAAACTAATAATTAGTTAGAGAACAACTGTTTTTTAATAGAAGAATAATTCGTACTCTTAAGCTTTTTTAATGATTTTGTACCATTTGGGACTATTCAGGAATGACATACTATCTACACACAATTAGCTATCTTTTTCTTTATCTAACATGTGAAAACGGCTGTAGATTTAAAAGCTATGATTATGAAAATTAAGCATAATAATTTCAACCACAGTGATCATTAAAAGTAGAAGTTTAAAAAGACAAAGTATGTAACAAATGGGTGGTTGCAATATTTTGTGTATACAATAGCTCTAAAATTTGTTTAAATTATACACATGGAAACCATTTTTAAACCTAAAAATTTTATGGCACTGTTACGCAAGACTGAAATGAATGATTTAAGTCTTGCTCTGCAGTAAATCATGGATATAATTAGCAAATGGCATACTGCACAAGTAATTTATCATTATTTGGAGGGCACCATTCCAGACGGGCTCAGATATCCGCAGACCTACTGCATTGTTTCTAAATAAAGAACTATAAATACCGATTCTATAAAATATTAATACCATTACAGTGCATTATGATTGCAGCATGTAAAGACATATAGTTAAGATGAAAAGCAGTCAATAAAACTTAAAAGAAAATGAGTAATAAAAAGGCACAAAATATATTTAGTTTCTGTATTTGAAATTAACATTATCTACTGGTCTTTGTAGTGCCTTAAATTTGTACTAATGGCAAACCTAATTCTCTGGTAGTAAAATGTGTAATTTACCTATAATAAGCACTTTCTAGAGAATAAAAATAGCTTTAAAGACTGTCTTAAAACATATAAGATCATTTTCATGAATTAAATATTTATTTAAATCCAACACACAACTTCTATTGTTCTTTCCACCATGGGAAAGATACCATAACATACAACTTAGACCTGCCTACGACGTTGTAGGAGAGAGGAGAAGGGGAGGGTAAACAAATGAGGATTTAAATATATTCCAAGAATTTGTTTGCAATCCAGGGTCTTCTCTGGACTTTGGAATCGAAAAGTTCTCTGGAAGGAATGGGACTGTTAGAGTACCCAGGAGCTTGTTCACAACAACTCCCTGTCAATATCCACAATTAGTTCTCTGAGGAAATTCAAGCATCTCCCACCGCTTCCTCTATTCTATTGTAAAACACACTGATCTAAAAGCAACAGCAAGTCATGGGTGAATGGTGTATTCTGGAGACATTTTGCTGTGTCTAGTCTCAGCTGACGCCATGACTCCCAGTTCTCCAGGCATAGGCCATTTGGGGGTAAGATACTTGTTGGGGGTGGGGTGGGGGGGAATGCATGCATTTTGTAAATAAGAGGACTACCGGCCCAGGTTCTGAGCAGAGGACTCCAGGTCACCTCCAGACTGTGTGCTCCAGCCTGGGAGAAGATATGCCTGCCTCATCAAATGTTGGCTATGTGCTCCTCTTTCCCTCCTACGAGCAGCTGAAGGTTTCCTCTGGACACATCAGATGCCCAGCTGGGACTCTCTTTCTCTGAATGCAAAGGTCACGTTGTCTCTAGACCAACAACATGGATCTAGAGGAAGACTCACTCCCTTTTGATGTAAAGGTACAAATGGCTTCAGGCACCATTTCCCACCTCTTGAAGTCAATCCCCGTGTTAGGCTTGGATTCACTTCAGCCACTGCTATTTGGACATCTCACTGGAGACTAGGGAACCCTCAGATGGGATGGGGTGCTTCTGAGCTGACCTAGAAGTCAAGTGCCAGGTGGAGAAGAGGCAACCCCTGAAGCTGAGGGGGTGTCTGTGGGGCTTGTGGTAGGAGAGCCTGATGAGGAACTCAAGATTCTGGCCCACGGGTTGATGTAAACCCGGGGGGAGGGCCCTGCAGTGAGAGCTGGAAGAGGTGCCTACAGGTACTGGATGAGAATTGGGTTGCATTTCAAAAGTGCACCTGGAAACGATTAAGTGCGTCTGGCAAAGGGTTTGTAGAGCATGCATGGGCATCCATCAGCAGGAGCTGCAGAGAGAAAATGTAGACCTTCCCTCCAGGCCTGGGTGGAGTGGGGACTGCCTTTCTTGGCTGACTGCAGGGAGGCTCGGAAGATGTGCATAGATTTCCAAGGGACACACACTTGAAATGCTCACTGGAGCAGTGGTTGTCAGACTGTACTGAGCATTGAATCCCCAGGAGAGTATAAAACACCAGTTCTGGGACCTAAGGCAGAACAGTTCTGATTCCCTGGGTCTGGGGTGTGTCCAGAAGTGGGTGCTTCTAGGAAGTGTCCCTGATGATTCTGATGCTAAAAGTGTAAACATTACATTTTGAAAAACCAAAGTGGAACAGCTTGGGGAGCTTTCAAAAGTGCTGATACCTGGTCCCACTTCCACCTCCAGAAATTCTGAGTTCCCGGGACAGACTGAGCTCTGGGGTCTTGCAAAGGCCCCCACGTGACCCTCTGTGGAGCCTGGGTCCAGAACCACTACATAGAGCCTCCCTGGGAAGTACTCTTTTAGGTTGATACAGTGGAGCAGTGTAGCAGGGAAGCTAGTCTGGACCTCTGGACCCCAGGAGGCATTTGGAGAGTCTGGACTGGGGACAGAGAACTTGTGTTATTTTTGCTCCACTGGGCATTCCTATCTTGGGACCTTTGCTTCCCCGACCTATAATGTGGCAAGTCGGAACACATGTTCTCTATGGCATCATGTCAACTCTAAAAAAAAGTCATGTCAAGGGCTAAACAAAGTCTCCTGAATGATGCCAGAGGCATACGTGTCCATACATGTATGTACCCGCACACCCAGAACCACACAGATTCATTCACACAGTCTCTATTGATTGAGCACCCCCTACCCCCCAAGTACTGTTCTTGGTGCTCGGAATTGAGTGAAGAACCAAAGAGACAAGGCCCCTGCTCTCACGGCTTTGAGAGGAGACATATCATAGGATCTTTAAAGAAAGAGGCACACACACACATACCACGCACACATACAGTCACACACACCACACATCATACACACACACAACATACATTACAAACATACATACACACACACCCCAAACATCACACACATACACACACCACACATCACATACTCAACACACACACAAATCACACATTACACACACAACCACACATCACATACACCACACACATATCACACACACTACACATCACATACACACCACACACACACCACATCACACACACCACACACCACACATCACACACACTACACATCACATACACACCACACACACACAACACATCACACACACCACACACCACATACACTACACATCACACACACACCACGCACACACACATCACACATACACACAACCACACATCACACACACTACACATCATACACACACACAATACATCACACACACACACACATCACACACACCACATACACACACACCACACACCACATACACACACACCACACATCATGCACATCACACATCACATACACACCACACACACATCGCACACACACAACACACACACACAACACGTCACACACACCACACACCACATACACTACACATCACACACACACCACGCACACACACATCACACATACACACAACCACACATCACACGCACTACACATCATACACACACACACACACCACATACACACACACACCACACACCACATACACACACACACACCACACATCATGCACATCACATACACACCACACACACATCGCACACACACACCACACACACATCACACACATACACACAACCACACATCACACACACAACACACAACGCATGCACACACACCACACACACCACACATCACATACACATCACACACACACCACACATCACACACACCCACACACACACAAAACACATCACATACACACATATACACACCACACATCACATACACACATCACATACACACACATACACACCACACATCACACCACACACACACTGCACATCACACACACATCACACATTACACATCATACACACACACAATACATCACACACACACACACACACACCACACATCATACACACACACCACACATCACACCACACACACACCACACATCACATACACACACAGACACATCACACACACAGACACCACACCCCACACATCACACACACACCCCACACATCACATACACACCACACATCACAAAATGCAGGAGAGGATCTCTTCACTTGACCCACTGTTCTTTTAAAGTTCAAAACAGGCCTTGACCACCACTGTTCCAGGGAAAAGAGGCCACATCTGAGAAACAAGAATGGTTCATTCTTAGCATCTGAGCCTCCAAGGACCCAGGCCCTGGTAAATTCGCGGCCACTTAATTAGAGTCCTCAAGGATTATTTTCACTGCACAGGCTCTAGAAAGCCTTCCATGCACCACCCGTGCACACATCCTGGAACAGCCCTCGCAGTGGTTTCTCCACATGGCTCCACCTCCAGGTTCCTGAGAGGTTTTATTTGGGTGACTGCCCCCTACCACCCAATTCCCCAGATAAATGCTCCAGAGTGAGCTGCATGGGATAAACCCACCCGCTTTGTATGTTTCGTTTTAAAAATGAACAAAAACCT